>NC_051863.1:12726525-13071525 GCF_015732765.1 Culex quinquefasciatus | reverse complement strand
TATGATTTTATGATTTTATGATTTTATGATTTTATGATTTTATGATTTTATGATTTTATGATTTTATGATTTTATGATTTTATGATTTTATGATTTTATGATTTTATGATTTTATGATTTTATGATTTTATGATTTTATGATTTTATGATTTTATGATTTTATGATTTTATGATTTTATGATTTTATGATTTTATGATTTTATGATTTTATGATTTTATGATTTTATGATTTTATGATTTTATGATTTTATGATTTTATGATTTTATGATTTTATGATTTTATGATTTTATGATTTTATGATTTTATGATTTTATGATTTTATGATTTTATGATTTTATGATTTTATGATTTTATGATTTTATGATTTTATGATTTTATGATTTTATGATTTTATGATTTTATGATTTTATGATTTTATGATTTTATGATTTTATGATTTTATGATTTTATGATTTTATGATTTTATGATTTTATGATTTTATGATTTTATGATTTTATGATTTTATGATTTTATGATTTTATGATTTTATGATTTTATGATTTTATGATTTTATGATTTTATGATTTTATGATTTTATGATTTTATGATTTTATGATTTTATGATTTTATGATTTTATGATTTTATGATTTTATGATTTTATGATTTTATGATTTTATGATTTTATGATTTTATGATTTTATGATTTTATGATTTTATGATTTTATGATTTTATGATTTTATGATTTTATGATTTTATGATTTTATGATTTTATGATTTTATGATTTTATGATTTTATGATTTTATGATTTTATGATTTTATGATTTTATGATTTTATGATTTTATGATTTTATGATTTTATGATGTTATGATGTTATGATTTTATGATATTATGATTTTATGATTTTATGATTTTATGATTTTATGATTTTATGATTTTATGATTTTATGATTTTATGATTTTATGATTTTATGATTTTATGATTTTATGATTTTATGATTTTATGATTTTATGATTTTATGATTTTATGATTTTATGATTTTATGATTTTATGATTTTATAATTTTATGATTTTATGATTTTATGATTTTATGATTTTATGATTTTATGATTTTATGATTTTATGATTTTATGATTTTATGATTTTATGATTTTATGATTTTATGATTTTATGATTTTATGATTTTATGATTTTATGATTTTATGATTTTATGATTTTATGATTTTATGATTTTATGATTTTATGATTTTATGATTTTATGATTTTATGATTTTATGATTTTATGATTTTATGATTTTATGATTTTATGATTTTATGATTTTATGATTTTATGATTTTATGATTTTATGATTTTATGATTTTATGATTTTATTTTATTCTTTTTGCTGCAAGAGAAAATCAACAAATCCCTCCCTGAACATCACACTTCAATCCTTTGCCAATCAAATAAATTTGGAATGTTTGGAAGAGAGTGGGGGAGGCGTTGTAGCTTCGGATGTGTTAACCAACACGGGTGGAAAATGATCGCCGCTGGTCGTGACAGGGAAAAAGGAGTGGGAAATCAATAAAAAATGGGTTTTCCGCTCGAGTGTGTTTGATTGAAATTTACGGCGCTTTTTGATTGTTGTGGTCACTGTTTTTGTGACACTCTGTGATGCACCCTGCCGCGATTGCGGGAGCATTCTTCGAAGGGGGTTCACCGCTCTGGCTGGTTGGCCACAATTCCGGCCAATTGGTACCCCCTTTCTGCTGAGTGCGGTCATAATTAATGGATTCTTTTTGTGCGCCAGTTAGTCACGGCTGAGTGAGGCTACCTTTGATGTGTTTCAATAATCAACACGTATTCAGTTATGGTTGAATTGGTTTACTTTAAATATTTAATTAATTTTCAATGTTTGAAAAAAGGTTTTAACTTTTGGTATTTTTTTTCCTTGCTGCTGTTACAAGTCAATCACAAAACCATCTGTTTGCCTCGAGACCCATTTCCACCCTTTATTGTAGTAAGTTGACCAGAAGGTTCACCCGAACCACAATAGTCCGACCAGCACTCTGTCAATTGGCATGATCGTCCCTTTCCAGGTGCAAAAGAGATAGTTTTCACCCCGCGGGACAACGTCAACAAACAACAAGCGGCGTGACTATTTGGTTTCGCGCCAGCTCGCCAGTTTTCTCTATTATGGTTAGGACTCTCTCTATAGTTTGTGATGGCTTGTTTGGAGCCACCTCCGCTGCATGACTATGATGTGGTTGGTCCCCTAGCTGTCCCGGTAGGTATTTCCTGTTCCGGTCAGCGACGGTGAAAAGCGGGCTTGTTTGCTTTCGTTTGTTTTCCGAGAAGAATGCTGCAGAATACACTCAGTTGCATGAATCAATTTTTGGGGGTTTTTGACAAAGTTTATCTTGATTCATTCTGGTCGACACTTTCAATTCCTGTTTCTTTTGCAGCAATGTTTAGTTCAACAAATGCAAATCTATGACGAGGTGACGAATATCCTTTCGACGATTTCTGTTGGAACTCCTCACAACGGTCATTTCTGTAGCCATCGATACGGAATCACGACAGTCCGATCTCTCGTTCGACCAAAAGTCCAAAAATCAACTGCGCGACAAATCAACCTTGACTTTACCATGGTCTAGCGAAATTCAAATTTCCCACATGAGAAGGTGCAATTTCCGCTGTTTTGGTACCTTCCCACCTAACCCTAACCGGTAAGGTCCAACTTTGCACGTATTATCAAGAGTTGATTTTAGCACCATAAATCAACGTCAACGCTGCCGGAACGCTGTCCTCCGGCCCGGGGACCGAAAACTGCTCAGCACCGGAGACTCATAAATGTCTCTGTTTTTCCAGGATGCTAACCAGACGCGGAGCTTCAGTCCGAAAAAAAAGTCATTAACAAACATGTAGCATTCGTCGTCGTCGTCCCCTCCTGAAAATTCGTTCTACATTCAAATAATATGCAAATTACGACACATGAAAAAGTCATGACTTTGGGCAGTGTTGCCAGTTTAGGAGCAACAACAAACTCGTAACACCCCGAAACAAAACCAGCGAAAAAACAAATGCAAAAGTCCGGGAAATGGGCAAAAAAAAAAACAACACCCACTCCCCGAAATGAACATTTGTACAATTTTGTAATCATCGCCGTGTGAAACTTTTCGGGCTCGAGTCTGTCACGCCCCCGTAGCCGTCCCATTCGATGTAATTTAAAATGTTGCCCGCGACACCGTGCACATTGGACGGGGTCAGTTTTGTAACAGCGTTGGAATATTATTAGCAAAGATCTAAATATAACATTACTTTACGAAAAGAAAAGAAAACAAAAAACCAAATGGTCACTTGTTTAATTCCACTAAAAGCAAAGACTTTTTATCATCTAGCTGGTAGAGCAATCCCAATCCCGTAACTCACCACCTGTCATAAAATAATTTCTCGTGGGTGAAATTCTATCGCACAGCTCTATTATCTATATAATCCATAATCCTGTCCCGTGGTGGTCATACCTTGTCACATTTCCGGCGAGATCCCTCTTCCATCACACGGATTCCATTATCGTTCGTTTTTTTGTCGCTTCTTCTGCTTCCTTGAAACAAAAATCATCCCCGGAAACCCGGGGCAAACCCCGAAATCCATTTCCACCCAAACTTGCCCCAAGACCTGCCAGCTCACACATGACCATAATCTTACGCGAGAGTCACGAACGGTTTCCCCCGGTGGTGCAGTTCCAGGGGCTCCCCGTGTGATGCGCCGATCATGAACCTTGTCACGAAACTGCTTGCATGCAAGCTAAAGTGGAACTACCCGGGCTGTGGGGAAGATCGCACACACATGAAATTTAACGTTAGGGTGGTTGTATCTATATTTGTTCTTACTGTCCGGTTTGATCTCTGACTTTCGACAACTAACTGCTGCTTTCTGAATCTGGCTTCCGAGTTTTAATTTCTGACTTTTAACTACTGACTTTTGGTTTCTGATTAAAGAAAAACACTTCCCACTTTTGATTTTTGACTTCTGACTTCTAAATTCTGACTTCTAACTTCTGACTTCTACCCTCTGACTTCTAACATCTGATTTCTTACTTCTGACTTCTAATTTTAGACTTCTACCTTCTACCTTGAGAAGGTCTTTTGACTTCTGATTACTTCTGTCTGCTAATTTCTGACTTCTAACTTCTGACTTCTAAAATCTGACTTCTTAGTTCTGACTTCTAACTTCTGAATTCTTACTTCTGACTTTTCATTCTGACTTCTAACTTCTGACTTCCTACTTTTGACTTCTGACTTCTTATTACTTCTGACTTATTCTGACATCATATATATTCTGACTTCTGAGTCCTGACTTCTAACTTCTGACTTCTAACTTCTGACTTCTAACTTCTGACTTCCTACTTTTGACTTCTGATTACTTCTGACTTCTATCTTCTGACTTCTAACTTCTGACTTCTAAACTTCTGACTTCTAAACTTCTGACTTCTAACTTCTGACATCTAACTTCTGACTTCTAACTTCTGACTTCTAACTTCTGACTTCTAAACTTCTGACTTCTAAACTTCTGACTTCTAACTTCTGACATCTAACTTCTGACTTCTAACTTCTGACTTCTAACATCTGACTTCTAACTTCTAACTTCTATTTTCTGACTTCTGACTTCTAAGTATTTACTTCCAACTTCTGACTTTTCATTCTGACTTCTGACTTTTGCTTGAAAAAATAAAAACTTCCAAGTTTTGACCTCTGACTTCCATCTACTGACCACCTCTGACTACGTCTGACTTCTGTTTTCTGACTTCCTACTTCTGACTACTGACTTCTGATTTCTGTTTTCTGACTTCTGACTTCTGCTTTCTGACTTCTTACTTCTGACTTTGATTTGTGACTTCTAACTTAGGACTTCTGAATTCTACATTCAGACTACTTCTGACTGCTGACTACTTCTGAATTCCATTTTCTGATTTCTGACTTCTGATTTCTAAGTTTTTACTTCTGACTTTTGACCTTTTTATTCGGAATTCTGCCTTATGAATTGAGAAAAAAAACCAAATCTCAACTACTGACTACTTCTGAATACGTCTGGCTTATTCTGAGTCCTAATATGTGACTTTTGACTACTAACTTCTGACTTCTTAGTCTTGTCTTCTAACTTCTGACTTTTTGAATTTGACTGCTGAGCAATTTTCTGAGATTTTGGTCATTCATTTTATTTTGTATTTTTTAATCCGGCTGAAACTTTTTCAATGCTTTCGGTTGGCCCAAAGAAGCCATTTTGCATCATTAGTTTGTCCATATAATTTTCCATACAAATTTGACAGCTCTCCATACAAAAATGATGTGTAAAAATTAAAAAAAATCTGTATCTTTTGAAGGATTTTTTGGATCGATTTGGTGTCATGGGCAAAGTTGTAGGTATGGATATGGACTTCACTGGAAAAAATGATACACGGTAAAAAAATGGGTGATTTTATGTTTTACTTTTTGTCACTGAAACTTGATTTACCAAAAAAACACTATTTTTTTTATTTTCTGATATGTTTTAGAGGACATCAATGTCATCTCTTCAGAAATTTCCAGAATGGGCAAACAATCTTTGACCAAGGTATGATTTTGAATCAATACAATTTTATTTTTCAAAAAATCGAAATGTTCTTCGCAAAAAAAATTGATTTCAGTTTTTGATGCAAAATCGAATTTGCAATCAAACAGTACTTTAGTGAAATTTTTATAAAGTGCACCGTTTTCAAATTAAAGACAGTTTTTGGTGACTTTCTTTTTTTTTCAAAATAGTCGCAGTAATTCATTTTTTAAAATTAATGCCCATGTTAGTCCACTTTTGAAAAAAATATTTTTAGAAAACGGTGAACTTTATCAAAATTTTATTATTGTACTTTTTGATTGCAAATTCGATTTTACATCGAAAAATGAAGTTGAAAAATTTTTGCGACCAATATTTCGATTTTTTTTAAACTTATTAATTATGACTTCTGACTTCTGAGTTAGAAAAAAAACTTCTGACTACGTTTGACTTCTAACTTCTGATTTCTGACTTCTAATTTGTGACTTCTAACTTTAGACTTCTGAATTCTAACTTCAGACTACTTCTGAATGCTGAATACTGACTACTTCTGACTTCTAACTTCTGACTTCTGATTTCTGACTTCTAAGTATTGAGTTCTGACTATGTTTGACTTCTGACTTCGTACTTTTGACTTCTGACTTATTCTGACATCATAAATCTGATTTCTGACTCATGAGTCCTAACATTTTACTTTTGACTCTTTATATATTCTATCTTCTAACTTCAAACTTCGAATTTTTGACTTCTAACTTCTGAATTTAAACTTCTGACTACTTCTGACTGCTGACTTCTTCTGATTCTGACTACTGACTTCTGAGTTCTTCTAAAAAAAATAGCTTTTAACATTTGAGTTTTGACTTCTGACTTCTCTGATCTGTTGTCTGTCTTGTCTGTCTTGTCTGTCTTGTCTGTCTTGTCTGTCTTGTCTGTCTTATCTGTCTTGTCTGTCTTGTCTGTCTTGTCTGTCTTGTCTGTCTTGTCTGTCTTGTCTGTCTTGTCTGTCTTGTCTGTCTTGTCTGTCTTGTCTGTCTTGTCTGTCTTGTCTGTCTTGTCTGTCTTGTCTGTCTTGTCTGTCTTGTCTGTCTTGTCTGTCTTGTCTGTCTTGTCTGTCTTGTCTGTCTTGTCTGTCTTGTCTGTCTTGTCTGTCTTGTCTGTCTTGTCTGTCTTGTCTGTCTTGTCTGTCTTGTCTGTCTTGTCTGTCTTGTCTGTCTTGTCTGTCTTGTCTGTCTTGTCTGTCTTGTCTGTCTTGTCTGTCTTGTCTGTCTTGTCTGTCTTGTCTGTCTTGTCTGTCTTGTCTGTCTTGTCTGTCTTGTCTGTCTTGTCTGTCTTGTCTGTCTTGTCTGTCTTGTCTGTCTTGCCTGTCTTGTCTGTCTTGTCTGTCTTGTCTGTCTTGTCTGTCTTGTCTGTCTTGTCTGTCTTGTCTGTCTTGTCTGTCTTGTCTGTCTTGTCTGTCTTGTCTGTCTTGTCTGTCTTGTCTGTCTTGTCTGTCTTGTCTGTCTTGTCTGTCTTGTCTGTCTTGTCTGTCTTGTCTGTCTTGTCTGTCTTGTCTGTCTTGTCTGTCTTGTCTGTCTTGTCTGTCTTGTCTGTCTTGTCTGTCTTGTCTGTCTTGTCTGTCTTGTCTGTCTTGTCTGTCTTGTCTGTCTTGTCTGTCTTGTCTGTCTTGTCTGTCTTGTCTGTCTTGTCTGTCTTGTCTGTCTTGTCTGTCTTGTCTGTCTTGTCTGTCTTGTCTGTCTTGTCTGTCTTGTCTGTCTTGTCTGTCTTGTCTGTCTTGTCTGTCTTGTCTGTCTTGTCTGTCTTGTCTGTCTTGTCTGTCTTGTCTGTCTTGTCTGTCTTGTCTGTCTTGTCTGTCTTGTCTGTCTTGTCTGTCTTGTCTGTCTTGTCTGTCTTGTCTGTCTTGTCTGTCTTGTCTGTCTTGTCTGTCTTGTCTGTCTTGTCTGTCTTGTCTGTCTTGTCTGTCTTGTCTGTCTTGTCTGTCTTGTCTGTCTTGTCTGTCTTGTCTCGTCTGCCAAAATGACGCACCCTTACCCTAGCACTATTATATTGAACAGCAAATTTTCTGTCTCTCATCGCCGACCTCACCGGAGAAAAGAAGATAACTTCACCAGTCCCAGTCCCAGCGTGCATCACGACTCAGAATGCAATTTCCATAACTTTGATGCAGCAGCAGCAACGCCACAACAAACGGGGTTAGAGCTTTCACGCTGCTGGTTATCGTGTCGAAAATAGAGGGACATTGGGGTACTCAACTTGAAACCCAGATATTTTTAAATTTAAATTAAAAAAAATGCATCAAATTTGAAAAAAATATCGATAATTTCTTTGAAATATTTTTTTTTCTCCATTTCAACCCGACAATCCCCAATTTTCGGTCCCGCGTTAGAATTTCTGTCGTGTCCAAAGTGAATCCAGAGGCAGAGCTTCGAGCACGTCAGGCAATAAGTAAGGAACCTCCGTTCGGGAGCCAGAGGCGGTATCAGCGATATGAATTATTACATATAAGGTAAGTATTTTATCAGCACCGGACGAAAATGCACGCCATGCATCCTCCGAGGTCGTAATTTGAACCCTTGAAGTGAGTTGTGTTGGCAACGATGCAGTTTTCTTTTGTTGAAAAACCTTTTTTAAAGCCAAATTTAATCGTTTGAAAAACATTTTTAATTTAAAAATCTTCAATTCAAGTCACTTCAAAAAAGCTTTTCAATATTTTAAAATCGTTTTTCCACCCTCCAAAACGAGAACACGGCGGCGGCCAACTCTCGTTTCGTTCCGCAGGATCATAAAAATCCTTCAACAAGCCACGCGATGTCCAAAAAAGCGGGAGCTCCAATTACTGCGATGCGATCGACCTCCGGGCCAATTAATCAGCCCGCGGGTCATTGTTTTCAACAGGACTCATGTAGCCGAATCCCGCTTCCCGCTTCAACTACAACGCTTTAGCTCAGCCAATCCCCTTTCACGTTGGCCCCGACCGTTGGAGGAGGCTGGAAATCCATTTTTCTTGTTTTTTTCGGTTCCCTTTCCCAGTTTGCTCTCGATTTTGGTTTGGTTGTTTTATGAGTCGATAAATTTAGTGTTGATAACATTACTGGGAAAGGAAGTAAAAAATGGGCGCCCTCACAGATCCTGTGGACAGCAGCAGTGGCGTGACACGAGCGTGAAGAGCGGGCTCGAAATGCTGGCAGGCTTTGCTGGCACATGTGGAATAGGGTGTCAAGTTTATTCATGTTTTTTTATGTTTTTCATGTTTTTTATGTTTTTCATGTTTTTCATGTTTTTCATGTTTTTCATATTTTTCACGTTTTTCATGTTTTTCAAGTTTTTCACGTTTTTCATGTTTTTCATGTTTTTCATGTTTTTCATATTTTTCATATTTTTCATATTTTTCATGTTTTTCATGTTTTTCATGTTTTTCATGTTTTTCATGTTTTTCATGTTTTTCATGTTTTTCATGTTTATCATGTTTTTCATGTTTTTCATGTTTTTCATGTTTTTCATGTTTTTCATGGTTTTCATGTTTTGCCTTTCTTACTAAAGAAAGGTATAGGTTTTACTTTAAGCCAGGACGTCATTTCCAGCTTCGTAAATATGTCGATTCAGCATGAATTTTAAACCGAAAAATCGCTAAAAAATCACACTGCATCGATTTTCGACGCTCTATCGATTCACCTTGATAGAACTCGTCTATCTCGAACCCTCGAATTTTGAGAAAATAAATTCCGTGGAGGTCGAGTGATGTTCGTATGTGGTAAAATTTTGCAAAATTTTGTGTCGCGCCGTTCTCAGCTCCCATAAATCCGATTTCGATTCTCCTAAATGCAGATGAAAGCTAGTGTGCTGAACTTGGGCGAGTTGCCGCGCAAATTTCGAATTATCCATCTGTTTTCGGATGCGGCCAGACTTTTTCAGAAAATACACAGTTTCCAAATGAAAATATGGTCCAGTTTTTTCATTTTCATATCTTTTATTTATCTCAAAAAATGCATTTTTCGAGCTCTACAACCTCCCAAATTTTCATCCAGATTCATAATATGGTTCTGGAGTTAGAGCCGTTTGATTGACCTACCATAAGAAACAAAATCCCTAAAAAAAGGTAAAAGCCCACCTGGTGACCTTCGCCAACATTTTTCATTTCTGATTTTATTCGAAATTTCTTGCTACATTCATAGTACAGACCATGAGTGAGCATCTGAAACAATTTGACATCGATCGGCAATCCCGATCAATTTTTAGAACGATTTACTTTTTGCCTTTCTTACTAAAGAAAGGTATAGGTTTTACTTTAAGCCAGGACGTCATTTCCAGCTTCGTAAATATGTCGATTCAGCATGAATTTTAAACCGAAAAATCGCTAAAAATCACACTGCATCGATTTTCGACGCTCTATCGATTCACCTTGATAGAACTCGTCTATCTCGAACCCTCGAATTTTGAGAAAATAAATTCCGTGGAGGTCGAGTGATGTTCGTATGTGGTAAAATTTTGCAAAATTTTGTGTCGCGCCGTTCTCAGCTCCCATAAATCCGATTTCGATTCTCCTAAATGCAGATGAAAGCTAGTGTGCTGAACCTGGGCGAGTTGCCGCGCAAATTTCGAATTATCCATCTGTTTTCGGATGCGGCCAGACTTTTTCAGAAAATACACAGTTTCCAAATGAAAATATGGTCCAATTTTTTCATTTTCATATCTTTTATTTATCTCAAAAATTGCATTTTTCGAGCTCTACAACCTCCCAAATTTTCATCCAGATTCATAATATGGTTCTGGAGTTAGAGCCGTTTGATTGACCTACCATAAGAAACAAAATCCCTAAAAAAAGGTAAAAGCCCACCTGGTGACCTTCGCCAACATTTTTCATTTCTGATTTTATTCGAAATTTCTTGCTACATTCATAGTACAGACCATGAGTGAGCATCTGAAACAAATTTGACATCGATCGGCAATCCCGATCAATTTTTAGAACGATTTACTTTTGCCTTTCTTACTAAAGAAAGGTATAGGTTTTACTTTAAGCCAGGACGTCATTTCCAGCTTCGTAAATATGTCGATTCAGCATGAATTTTAAACCGAAAAATCGCTAAAAATCACACTGCATCGATTTTCGACGCTTCGTCGCCAAGTCGACAAGTTGTCAAGTTGAGCTTCGAATACTGGCGCGAGAATGCTGGCGCATATGTTTTGGCTCGGCTTATACTCGTTCGTAGTAGCTTGTCTACCGATGTTTCCTTCAACATGTCAGATATCGTAGCTTTTCGGTTTCTTTTGCTCTGTCCGTTTTTGCATAACTGTCCAATGTTAATGCAAACACTTTTTTGACATAGGACATTCATCCGGGTACAATCAATTTGTTTCCCGTGTGCTCCTAAAATCGCCTTTAAGTAGGCTTCATTTGTCGTGTCGTTTTATTTAACAGAGTTCATTGGATTCCAATAGGAGCTTTCGAAGCTTCTAAGCTTTATATCGTTTTCAAAGTTTTCAATGCTCGCGACGCCATCTACCTAAGGTATTGCGATTGAGTGTGTAGTGGTGAGGTTGTAAAAATATCTATCTCTGACTCTCTCACTTTCGTAGACGCTGAATGGCAAGCTTCCCACTGTGCGGTTAACTCGGTTTTGCTTTACGCCTGCTTTGTTCGGTTTTTGGGCTCGTACCAAAACTAGAAAACCAAAACCGCGATGTGTGTCGTCACTTGCGCATTGGAAGCTAAGAATTTGTACGATTAAAAATATTCGATAGGTGAAAATTGCATTTTCAATTTCTTTTAGAAAACACATCATTAATAATACCTTGCTTTCATCATAAGATTTTTTGTATCAAGTCGATGTTGTGGATTGAGAGAAGTTATATTCTTTAGTAAGAAAGGCTCTATCTCACCCCTGGTGGGATTAAATCGGGTTTTCATGTTATTCATGTTTTTTATGTTATTCATGTTTTTCTTTTTTGCTTTTTTGATTTTTTGCTTTTTTGCTTTTTTGCTTTTTTGCTTTTTTGCTTTTTTGCTTTTTTGCTTTTTTGCTTTTTTGCTTTTTTGCTTTTTTGCTTTTTTGCTTTTTTGCTTTTTTGCTTTTTTGCTTTTTTGCTTTTTTGCTTTTTTGCTTTTTTGCTTTTTTGCTTTTTTGCTTTTTTGCTTTTTTGCTTTTTTGCTTTTTTGCTTTTTTGCTTTTTTGCTTTTTTGCTTTGTTTTTTTGTTTTTTTGCTTTTTTGCTTTTTTGCTTTTTGCTTTTTGCTTTTTGCTTTTTGCTTTTTGCTTTTTGCTTTTTGCTTTTTTGCTTCGAGAGGTTACTCTAATCATTCAGCGAGCCCGCATGACCCTTTCGTCACCCTTCTTCTGACCTGACAAACTCGGTTGAAAGCTGAGAGATAAAATGAGCTTATTAAACTCAAATGTTACAAGCATAAATCCGGGGGCAAAAGGACGATGGAAGCAAAAAAAAACGACACTCGTCCAAGGGGGTTGACCAAAAGGGCGTCGTCGTCGTCGGAGACTTAAACCGAAAAATTCCATCAATCCACTTTTCTTTTGCGGCTTTTCACCCTGCCCTCTTCCCTGAGATGGGTCATTTTCGGGGACGAAGGTCGGTTACACTTCAAAACTCAGTTTGTGGACGTGTGTGTGTGCGATGAGTAATCAAAATATTTATTTTCATTTCAACACTTTCTTGCAAGGGTGTCCGTTTTTTCTTCTTCTTTCAAGTGTGTGACGTTTTATGGGCGATCATTCGCCATAGTCACTTGCGGAAAGTGGCACTTTTCTGGCGGGAAATTCCCCACTCAAAGCACTTTTCATGTGTTCGTGTGTGTGTGTGTAATGTTTATGGCTTGTTTTCAATTTAGCCAGTAAAAATGGTTAGCGGAAAGGATTCAGCTTAATTGCCACCGGCGAGAGAGAGAGAGATGTAGTGCAATGCCATCGCATAAAGTTTGCTCATCTCGCCACTTATGCTAAGGATGTTAGTGCAGGAATAAAAAGCTGAAATTACACTTTGTTCCCACGAGTATCCGTACGAGGAAGACGCAGGACAATTTCTTAACACTTCATAAATTTTCAGAGCGTAAACCACCCATTGAAGGCAAAGCAATGAAAGCATCTACTAATGTGATCTTTGTGACAGTCGTAAACTAATCTGTAGGAGGTTTTCTTTGTGTATACATTGTTGATGGAAAATTTACTTTTTCAAGAACTTAAGTGTGTCCCAAATCAACAATGATCCATCAAACCAATAAAAATGGTTTAATGATGTCATAAGTTGAAAAACTATAGTACGAATAAACTAATAAAAAATGTTCATTCGCTTCTAATGTCTTAAAATTTATGGATTTTGCATTCTACGTTAAGAGCCGTCTTCAAAAAGTGCTTCGAAAAAAAATCCATTTTTTGAGCAGGGATTGCCTAATCAAATTTGGGTAATTTTCTCCGCCAACTAACACAGCAGTTGCCCCAACCCCCCTTCGATTTGCGTGAAACTTTGTTCTAAGGGGTAACTTTTGTCCTTGATCACGAATCCGAGGTCCGTTTTTTGATATCTCGGGACGGAGGGGCAGTACGACCCCTTTAATTTTTGAGCATACGAAAAAAGAGGTGTTTTCAATAATTTGCAGCCTGAAACGGTGATGACATAGAAATTTGTTGTCAAAGGGACTTTTATGTAAAATTAGACGTCCGATAAGATGGCGTACTCAAAATAAAAAAAAAAACGTATTTTTCATCGAAAAAACACAAAAAAATTGAAAACTGTGCAATTTTCCGTTGCTCAACTGTTAAAATTGTTTGAAACATGTCATTTTAAGGTTAATTGTATGTACTTTTCGAATCTACATTGACCCAGAAGAGTCATTTTTTCATTCAGAACAAAAAAATCTTTTAAAAATTTAATTTTTTTGTTAACTTTGCAGAATAAACTTTCAGAGTGTAGCATTGTTCTACAAAGTTGAAGAGCAGACAATCACAAAAATTTTGATATATAAACATAAGAAGTTTTCTTGTAAACGTCACGAGCTATAGCGATTTTACGAAAAAATTAGTTTTAAAAAAGTTGGTCGTCGTTGATCATTGCCATTCATCGTCACCCGCGACAGACATGGACGACGAAACAAAGAGAAAGACAAAAAGTAACTTTTTGAAAACTTTTTTTTCGTAAAATCGCGAAAACTCGTAATGTTTATAAGAAAACTTATTTGTAGTTGTCTGCTCTACAACTTTATAGAACATTGCTGCACTCTTAAAAATAACCCTGCAAAGTTAGAAAAAACACGAAATTTTAAAATTAAAATTTTTGTTCTAAATGAAAAAAATATCCTTTTGGGTCAATGTAGATTCGAAAAGTACATTATATTTCCCTTGAAATACCATATTCCAATTTTTTTACGGTTGAGTAACGGAAAACGCCCGAGTTTTTAAAACTTTTTTAGTGCTTTTTTCGGATGAAAAATACGTTTTTTCGGAATTCTGAGTACATCATCAAATCGAGCGTCCAATTTTACATAAAAGTCCCTTCGATACAAAGTTTCACGCCAATCCAATCGAAAAGGGGTCGGAGCAACTTTTCCCGATTTCGTGTGAGTTGGTAGAGAATAACCCATCTTAGTAATGTTTTCACCAAATGTATAAAGGCTGAAATTTATTTTTTTAATCACCTTTAACTAGACCGTTCAATTTTCCCGGATTTTGAAACGAGAAAAATATTTCCGGAAATTCCCGGGATTTTTCACAACAAAATCTGCATTTCCAGCCCAAAATTTTGGAAAAGTCCCGGGAATTTTGTCTGGGGAAGTTCCGGAATGGGCACACTACCTTAGACAGATTGAAAAAATAAATAATTGTAAGCACATATGTATGTGATGTAACGTGATGTAATTCCTATTTTTCTCTTGGTGATATCGTTAAAAAAAACTTAGCTCTACGAACCAAAGCAATACAATGAAAAAAACAAATTAATTATTGATTCGAATATCCAAAGATTTCATTATTCAAAATGTTTTCGGATGATCTGGTTTGGACTCTACTCAGAATTTTTAATTTAATCAGAACTCTTTAATATAAAAGGAATGAAAATATTTAAGATCAAAATTCCACTGATCAATAGCATTTCTTATCCATTTTTTTATTTGACTCATGGCTCCTGAAAAGGTCAAAATGGGGGAAAAATAAACAAAATTCGTTTCATTTTAAATTGAAATAAAATAAAGAAAGGGATGCTGAATGATAAAAGCAAGACTTTTGTTAACAGCTTGCAGAATACTTATGAATTCATCGAATTGTATCAAGTCATAGAGAAGCACTCAGAGCAAGGAGTGTCGTCGAAAAACTATTTTTTTTTATTTCAAAAAATCATTTCCGAAAACGTACGGGTTAATATTGCCATTTTTTTTTAAATTTTAAATTTTCACGCGACTTTATCAAATGTTTGGCTGGTTGTTCCGAATCTCGAATTATGTTTCCATGAAAGGAAAACTAATCACATTTCATTTGCGTCAAACATAGCTAAACTCGGTTGAAGTGACACGGAGTCATGAAAATTTACGAAAATTGCCGTTTTTGGGACCACAGTGCAGATCACCGTAACGGCGGAACAAAAAAATACGGGCCTAATTATTTTGGCTAAAGAATCCTCAGAAAAATTGTGAACCCGAAAGAGATTTTTTTTTTGAAACTCATTGTTCAAAAAAATATAAATTTTAAGTGGTTGTAAAGTTTGATCAGGATTGCTTTTTCTTCATAAGGTTTTTGAAATTGCAAAAAAAAATAATTTTTTTTTCGAAAATAATAACCTGAAAATGAAGTTATTGGGTCATTTTGGATAGCAATTTTTATTTTCAAAACAATTTTAGGCTGTTGCAAATATTATTTGAAGTTTTTTCACGCTCACATTCAAATTCAAGATGAGCAATTCTCTCAGATTTCGGTCATTCGATTTTTTTTGTATTTTTTAAACCGACTGAAACTTTTTTGGTGCCTTCGGTATGGCCAAAGAAGCCATTTTGCATCATTAGTTTGTCCATATAATTTTCCATACAAATTTGGCAGCTGGCCATACAAAAATGATGTATGAAAATTTAAAAATCTGTACCTTTTGAAGGAATTTTTTGATCGATTTGGTGTATTCGGCAAAGTTGTAGGTGGATATGGACTACACTGAAAAAAATTGATGCACGGTGAATGCATTTTTGGTGATTTTTTATTTAACTTTTTGTCACTAAAACTTGACCTGCAAAAAAAAAATACTATTTTTATTTTTTTTTTTTATTTTTTGATATGTTTTAGAGGACATCAAATGCCAACTGGGTCTCGTGGCGCAGGGGTAGCGGCTTCGGCTGCCGATCCCGATGATGCTATGAGACGCGGGTTCGATTCCCGCCTTATCCACTGAGCTTCTATCGGATGGTGAAGTAAAACGTCGGTCCCGGTTTCTCCTGTCTCGTCAGAGGCGCTGGAGCAGAAATCCCACGTTAGAGGAAGGCCATGCCCCGGGGGGCGTAGTGCCAATAGTTTCGTTTTCAAATGCCAACTCTTCAGAAATTTCCAGGATGTGCAAAAAATCTTTGAGCGAGTTACGAGTTTTTGAATCAATGCTGATTTTTTCAAAAAATCGAAAAATTGGTCGCAAAAATTTTTCAACTTCATTTTTCGATGTAAAATCTTATTTGCGATCAAAAAGTACTTTAGTAAAATGTTGATAAAGTACACCGTTTTCAAATTAAATCCATTTTTAGGTGACTTTTTTGAAAATAGTCGCAGTTTTTAATTTTTTAAATTAGTGCACATGTTTGCCCACTTTTGAAAAATATTTTGGAAAAGCTGAGAAAATTCTCTATGTTTAGCATTTTTGAATTTTGTTGATACGAACCTTAGTTGCTGAGATATTGCCATGCAAAGGTTTAAAAACAGGAAAATTGATGTTTTCTTAGTCCCACTCAAACAACACACCATTTTCTCATGTCGATATCTCAGCAACTAATGGTCCGATTTACAATGTTAAAAAATGAAACATTCGTGAAATTTTCCGATCTTTTCGAAAAAAATATTTCCAAAATTTTTAAACCAAGACTAACATTTTAAAAGGGCCAAACATTCAATATTATTGCCTTTTAAAATGTTAGTCCTGGATTAATTTTTTTTAAAAATATTTTTTTCGAAAAGATCGGAAAATTTCACAAATGTTTCTTATTTTAAAATTGAAAATTGGACCATTACTTGCTGAGATATCGACATTAGAAAATGGTGTGTTGTTTGGGTGGGACTTAAAAAACATCAATTTTCCTGTTTTTAAACCTTTGCATGGCAATATCTCAGCAACTAAGGGTCGTATCAGCAAAATTCAAAAATGCAAAATATAGAGAATTTTCTCAGCTTTTCAAAAATATTTTTTTTCAAAGTGGGCAAACATGTGCACAAATTTAAAAAAATGAAAAACTGCGACTTTTTTCAAAAAAGTCACCTAAAAATGGATTTAATTTGAAAACGATGCACTTTATCAAAATTTTACTAAAGTACTTTTTGATTGCAAATTTGATTTTGCATCGAAAAATGAAGTTAAAAAATTTTCGCGAACAATTTTTCGATTTTTTGAAAAAAATCAGTTTGGATTCAAAAATTCATAACTCACTCAAAGATGTTTTGCACATCCTGGAAATTTCTGAAAAGTTGGCATTTGATGTCCTCTAAAACAATATCAAAAAATTAAAAATCATCAAAATGTTTTTTTTCCGTGCATCATTTTTTTTCAGTGTAGTCCATATCCATACCTACAACTTTGCCGAAGACACCAAATCGATCAAAAAATTCCTTCAAAAGATACAGATTTTTGAATTTTCATACATCATTTTTGTGGCCAGCTGCCAAATTTGTATGGAAAATTATATGGACAAACTAATGATGCAAAATGGCTTCTTTGGGCATACCGAAGGCACCATATAAATTTTAGTCGGATTAGAAAATACAAAAATTAAAATTTAAGAAAAAAGAGTTAAAATTTAAGAAAAAAGACCGCTCAGATATTTTTTGAATCTTCAAAATTTTAACGGAGTGCAATTTGCTAAAATCAATTTAAAATGCATTACCCTGCGTTTAGAATCACTTTTGGCATGTTTAGGTTTGTTCAAAAATGTTATAAACTTATTGAATAGTTGATGTTTTTTTCGCTCGATTTTTGTCTTCGTAAAATGTGACGTTTTTGGAAAACTATTGATAGCAAATCATCTGAACTAGTGTTGAAAGCATTTTGAAAAAAATCATGCAAATGTTGTAGCTATGGCTTTTTATTTCAATATTTTTATATATATTTTTTTGCTTCCCTCCCCTGTCGAGTTCGTCTAGAACCGAGAGACAAAACCTTTGAAAAATATTAGCATCGGGCTTATTACTTCGGTACCACAATTTGCCTTGATCTAGCGCAAGAGAATCCTTATGTGGGATTTTAAGGTCAATCTATTTGTTTCTGAAAAGTCCTGATCATAGACTGCAACTTTGCCTAAGACATCAAATCGAGCGATTTTTTAAATTAAGAATTAGTTTAAGCATAAGCATAAGCAAAGGTGCCCACCCGCAGTTGCTACTCCGTTACTGACCAGGACCTCCAGAAGCTACATCCACGAGTCGTGAAAGATGAGTGGGAGCTATCTTTCCCCGTTTTGCAACTTCTCAAAGGCCCCTATCATGCTGATCAATACCGGCGCCGGCCACGACCAATGGTAGGGTCACGGGGAAGTGAATGGGAATGTTAGTCCGATACTTGAGTGATAGAGACCGCCCAATCGACTGCATCTCCGACAAAGTACCACATGAGTTTTGAGGGGGGTTAGTAGTAGGATTCACGAGTCTTAGGCAGCCGGCCGCGGAAAGATAAATAATTGATTATTTAAAAAGTTTTTTTTTAATCGAACGCGTGCCATCCGAGCAGTAGTGCTATGGGCTGGACTTATCAGTATAATTTTATGTAAACGAATAGAAACAAAATAAACGAAAAGAAAACAGGATACCACGTAACCGATTCTAATGAAATTAAAACAATAACTTAAACGAACTAAATCGGTGGCGTGCCTTCTGATCAGCGATAATGTAAGAAGGACTATACTCATTAAAACGATTTGTGCAGTATAATACATCCTAAAACAAATTCGCTGGCGCTTCCGATCATCGAAGATGACGACATAATCGAGCAATACGACTTGCTGATCTCATTAAAACTCTACAAACACAAATAATTTAAAAATTCCAAAATCATTGTGAAACATGCACCGCGTGGCTTCACTACCCGCAATCGACTCAACCTTTTTCTAGAAAGGCAACAAAAAATCAAAAGCGATGCCTGCAACGTGAGGAGGAGGCTTAGGACTCATTTTTTAATTTAGAATTAGTTTTTTTTTTTAAATTATTTTCTACTAAAAAACTGCAACAATTTAGGTTCAATAGTTTTCCTGATTGACGTGCAGTCCACTTGAAGTTTGCTCAAGTTCATGGCACCTAACGTCGTCAATCAGCTTGACGTTTGTTATTTTTTTTTCTTCAGTTCTGTCAGCCAGCATGCACCCTACTCAGCTCAACTTGCCGGATTATCATCGTACACTTCATCACTCATCCGGGCTCATCCTGTCAAAGTCTCAATTTTGCTTCAGCTGCATTCCTTTCATTTTTTTTTTCTTCAAGATGACCCTCGAATGAAAAGCTCAAGAAATAGTTTTTTTTTTTTTTTGCTGGCAAATTTTATTCATTAACTCTTGACTAGTTTTACTTCAAAGTTTGGAAAATCAATTGCAAAGAACGTTGAATCACGCCGCAAAATCTTATCCAGTTGGTGAATACATTTTGCTAATCTAATATCACATGATGAAACAACCCGGCAAAGTTGTATGCTGTTCGTTTTATCCCGCCGCTTGGGGAGGGTTTCCCAAAATCAATATCTCCTGCTTCAGCGCACACTTGCACACATCCGCCGTGCGTCGAACGTCCTGTAATTGCAGAAACTTTCCCGATTTTAAGCCAACCGGTTTAGTTCCCCGTTCCCCCGGGTCGAAAAACGGAAGTCAGTTCACAGTAAAGCTACAAAAGTTTCACGTTGGTTCTAACTTGAATAATTGATATTTTTGAAACATAGATTAAAACTATCTAATAAAAAAATAAAGCTTAAAAATTCTAACGAGCAAACATCCCAAAAGTTCAATTGTCCCCAAATTGGGTGCAGTACCTTACATCCCACAAAATAAATCAACCAGGACCATGATTTCAGACCGTGACACACGAAGCTGCTGGAGATTTCGATTTCATGATTGCCCCGAGGGAAGCTGGCAAAAGATTTGTGGATTAAATGCAACTAGGGATGGCAATTTGAACATAAAAAACAAGATCAAAATTACACCTCTGAACGGCCTTACAAGTAGACATCATCTTCTCAAAGTAAGACTAATAATTTCGAAAGATAATGGGTAAAGTTTTCCCTCTCCCCGTTTGAAAAGTTATGGTTCCCCGGAAGCTTGGGGTCTTCAAGCAGTGAACAACGGTGTGTAGAGTCACCACACGTTCAAAGATTCACTTTGGTGTACTCTCGCCCCCTCCTTTTCTCTTCTACTTCTGATTTCGATTAGTGCAGATTACGAAATTATGATAATCGAAGCAAAAGTTAAACCATTTAATGCATGTCACATCCCTAAGAGAGCAGTGCGCGGGGCAAACAAGGAAACTGGGTTTTGGTGCAATTTTTGTTTAAAAAAATTAAAGTTTGAAGAATTTTGAAACAAGCAGATTTAATGAATTTATTTAAAGCAAATCAAATCAATTCAGATTAAATATGGAATATATATCAAAAAGAATGAAGGAGGAAATTTAAAAAGTTTAAACTCGAAAATTAGAATGTGTTTAATTAGCCACATCGAGACCATGTGATTATTATAACATTTCCGGAGTTTTTTTTGAAAAGGTCCAATAAACCAAATTTCCAGTTTTTGCTTTTTGGGTATTTTTGAAACCGCCTTGAGTCAGGGGTGTTAAAAAACACCCAAAAAGCAAAAATTCAAAATTTGGTTTATTGGACCTTTTCAAAAAACTCCAGATTTGCAAAAAAAAAAAAAAAAAATTAAAAAATCAGAGAAAACAGAGTGTTTAACGAAACTTATGAACAGAGTCCTTCGACACTCATTTGTACTCATACATGTAAAAAATCACAAAATTTCACATTGCAGAAAATTCCCTAAAAAGATGATTTTTAACCAATCCTGAAAGTTTCATGAAAATATTTTGTGACTGAACTGTGTAAGAGATGATTTAAGTTCACATTTTTGCCATGCGCAAAGCGAGCTGTCAAACTTCATGAACGTTTTTCTCTGAACACCAAGTTGATTTACGGGTGCCACGATATCTCGAGATAGGATAAACCAAATTGACTGAAATTTGGGGTCAAGACTAACAAGACATATCCCGTGTGCATGACGAGGCCTGATTTTGAAATTTTGCTTCGGATTGGAATACAGCTTTGTTTCAACGTTGAATGATTGAATAATAAAATTATTTTTGATTATGTTTTAGAAAAATATTCAAAAGCATCGAAAAAAAATTCAATTCATGTTGCTATCTGTCAAAATAGTTGTTTTCAAAAATTATTTCACGATAAGTTTTTCTTTTGCTAGTGTAGTTCATAACATCCTAAAGTTAATTAACAAAATAGTTTTTTTTTTAACAAATTACTTTTCAATTATGGAACAATTATGTTAACGATTTGATCAACGTCAAAAGTATGGAATACGAAAATAAAATTGATTCCGCAAATTTAATATTACAAACAATGTTGTTAGCGAAAGAATGATCGAGGTTCGATAACTTTTGTTCTAATGTTATAATCGTAACGATATTTCGATAATTTTATCGGCGATAATCTTATCAAAGGTAAAGCACTATAAGTAATTTTTAAAATATGACTAAAATTAACTTAATTCAACCTAATCATGTAAAACATTCAAAGCAATTCTTAATTGGTCACAAAATAGCGTTTATTTAAAAATTTGAATGTGTTCTACATAAGAGATTATTTTGCAAAATACTGAAACTTTCAGTAAATGCCTAATTAAAAAAAAAACTCGACTGTAAATGAAAAATGTTGTATTTTGCCTTCCTCACTGAGGTAAGGCTATAATCCTGCTCTAAAAATGAACTTCGTATAAAAACGTCGTAGACCCACCTTCATGTATACATATCGACTCAGAATCGAAAACTGAACAAATGTCTGTGTGTATGTGTGTGTGTATGTGTGTGTGTATGTGTGTGTGTATGTGTGTGTGTATGTATGTGACCAACAAACTAGCTCATGTTTCTCGGCACTGGCTGAACCGATTTGACCCGAACTTGTTGCATTCGACTTGGTTTAGGGTCCCATAGATCGAGTTTTATACAGATTGAAGTTTTGATAAGTAGTTCAAAAGTTATGTATAAAAGTGTGTTTTCACATATATTTGGATCTCACTTAAATGTATGTAAACTATGTCCGGGTCCATCATCCGACCCATCGTTGGTTAGGTTATCAAAAGACCTTTCCAACGAGTCCAAATCATTGAAGATCTGGCAACCCTGTCTCGAGATATGGCCACTTAAGTGATATTGATATACTTTTTTGAAGCCGGATCTCACTTAAATGTATGTAAACTATGTCCGGATCCACCATCCGTCCTATTGTTGGTTAACTTATCAAAAGACCTTTCCAACGAGTCCAAAACATTGAAGATCTGGCAACCCTGTCTCGAGATATGGCCACTTAAGTGATATTTATGTACTTTTTTGAAGCCGGATCTCACTTAAATGTATGTAAACTATGTCCGGCTCCACTATCCGACCCATCGTTGGTTAGGTAATTGAAAGGCCTTTCCAATGAGTACAAAACATTGAAGATCTGGCAACCCTGTCTCGAGTTATGACCACTTAAGTGATATTTATGTACTTTTTTGAAGCCGGATCTCACTTAAATGTATGTAAACTATGTCCGGGTCCACTATCCGACCCGACGTTGGTAAGGTTATCAAAAGACCTTTCCAACGAGTGTAAAACATTGAAGACCTGGCAACCCTGTCTCGAGATATGGCCACTTAAGTGATATTTATGTACTTTTTTGAAGCCGGATCTCACTTAAATGTATGTAAACTATGTCCGGCTCCACTATCCGACCCATCGTTGGTTAGGTTATCAAAAGACCTTTCCAACGAGTGTAAAACATTGAAGATCTGGCAACTCTGTCTCGAGATATGGCCACTTAAGTGATATTGATGTACTTTTTTTGAAGCCGGATCTCACTTAAATGTATGTAAACTATGTCCGGGTCCATCATCCGACCCATCGTTGGTTAGGTTATCAAAAGACCTTTCCAACGAGTCCAAATCATTGAAGATCTGGCAACCCTGTCTCGAGATATGGCCACTTAAGTGATATTGATATACTTTTTTGAAGCCGGATCTCACTTAAATGTATGTAAACTATGTCCGGATCCACCATCCGTCCTATTGTTGGTTAACTTATCAAAAGACCTTTCCAACGAGTCTAAAACATTGAAGATCTGGCAACCCAGTCTCGAGATATGGCCCCTTAAGTTATATCGATGTACTTTTTGGAAGCCGGATCTAAAAAATAGATGACACTTGTGTACAGCCATTGTTGTGAGGAAGGCTCCAACCACATAGGTGGATCAAGTTAGTTTCTTAATATAGCTTCATTGGAAAACTTTAGAATTTTATTTAAAAAGATCTATAATTTTGTAAAAAAAAAGAAAAAAAAATTCTCATCGATTGATACCTATATTGTTAATTTAAAAAAAGTTTTGTCGTATAAAAACTCCGCTATGTTTGTAACCTATTTTGCAAGTTATAACGTTTGAGTATTTTCGCAAAAATACGGTATTTTGTGATAACCGGGAACAGTGGTGTAGGGGTAAGCATGGTTGTCTTTCACCCAGTCGGCTTGGGTTCGATCCCAGAAGGTCCCGGTGGCATTTTTCGAGACGAGATTTGTCTGACCACGCCCCGGGAAGGCAAATGTTGGCCCCGGTCTAACGTAGAAAGTTAGGTCGTAAGCTCAATGATAATTTTAGTGTTTAACAATATAAAAATCTCTAGTAAGATGAAAATACATACCAAAACTTCAAAATTGGATACCCATTTTGCAAATTATAACATTGTACTTTTATTTGATTTTAATTTGCACATAAAAAATGCAATTGATCGTGATTATTTCATTATTTTTACAAGCAAATCTGATCAAGTAAAATCGCATTTCAATTTTTATTTATTTGATACCAATATTGCTTGTTAAAAAAAATTACATTTAAAAAATCCAAAATTGTGAAAATGTATAG
Source organism: Culex quinquefasciatus (assembly GCF_015732765.1). NCBI lineage: Eukaryota > Metazoa > Arthropoda > Insecta > Diptera > Culicidae > Culex > Culex quinquefasciatus. Next base: position 13,047,653 of record NC_051863.1, on the reverse strand, counting down.
GTACCGTAAAATGGGGTGACATTGAAAGGTTTGATAATGATCATAATAGAAAAGTGTTCAAAGTACTTCAAGAAGATGTTTTCAAAAAAAAAAAATAGAAAAGTTCAAAAGGTAGTTAACCAATATTTAAAAAATCTTGATAAATAGCATTATTTTAATAATGCAATTTCAGATTGTTTGGACAATTATTCATTAGGAAGAGGTAAAAAAAGTTTGTATGTAACAAATATTATGCCTTTTTGAAATATAATTCAAATATATCAAATTTGTTTGCATTTTTGGTTAAACAAATTTCATATAAAAAATGAAAACTTTTGAGTCGTGCTTAGAATTCAGTTTTAAAGTTTTCACGAATTTCAGGCAAAATTGTGACATTTTAACAAGTTTACCTAGATTTTTTATGTGCTGTGTTATAAAGCTTTTAAACTAAGTTTACTGAATTTTAAAAATGATTTTTTTTCTTAAAAACTATTTTACTAATTATGATGGTTAACTTGACGTATACATACAAATTGAACACCTTAAATCTTATTTTTACAAGAAAAACTATGACTATCAAAGTCACCCCGGAATTCAAAATAAGAATTTTTGACGCAACTATTTTTTAAAGCACTATTGAAAAATTCATAGTGCATGGACATTGAGTGGCTTAACCCTGTACATGTTTTGAAAATATCTTAGGGAAAAACCTCTACAGTTGGAAAGTATTCCAATAATAAATTTAAATTTTAGCAATGTCACCCCGATTTACGGTACAAATTTTTGCTACCAGTTTTTTTAAATCATTTTTCATCATTATTATTTGCACGTTTTTTTCATTTCCATTGGCCATTAGTATTATTCACCAACGTTTTCCTCTTTATCCTTATTTGTAATTAACTTCTTTATTTTGATGATTTACTTAAGTTATTTTTAATTATTTTTTAAACTTTATGTCAAATAGGACTATTTTTAAGTTATTTAGACCAAAAAATCAAATTATTCGCTCTAACAGCATTTCCTTGGCGTTCTCGATTGGTGTCCGAAGGCTTGATTGTTGAGTCAATTGCAAACCTCTTTTTACACCTAAGCTTCCATGCACCCCGGGATTCGAACTGACGACCTTTGAATTGTGACTCCTACACCTGGATTGAACTAACGACCTAACCCTCTAGGTTAGACCGGGGCCAACATTTACTTCCCCATACGACGGAAGGCGTGGTCAGACAATCTCGTCTCGAAAAATGCCACCGGGACCGTCTGGGATGGAACCCAAGCCGACCGGGAGAGAGGCAACCACGCTTACCCTTACACCACGGTTCCTGGGGCACACCGTTGTTTTGAATATATAAAGAAATGTCAAAATTTTCCATCATTTTCTTAAACAAATGGTAAACTTTTGACAGTTGCATTACATCAGCAATGTTTTAAGCTTTGTGAAATTCAAAATTTCTTTCTGTAATCATATCAATTGGAACGATATTAAAGCACTAAGACGGCTCAAAATGTTATGAGGCAAATAGAAATCTTTTAAAAATGCAAATAAGGAAATTCATAATACAGTCGACTCTCTGGCTGTCGATCTTTTCGATATCAATAATTCTCCATCTATCGATGAATTCTTCAGTCCTTTCAATCTGCATTGAAGGATCTCTTCCTTGACGGTCCCTTGGATTCTGTTTGCTTTAAAAATCTCTTCCGATTGTCAATAATTTCACTTTCTCATGGCTTGCATAGACATTTTTCTTGGCGAAACGAAGCTTTGAAGGGTGTATGACATTAGTTTGTTTTTGTTTGATGGACGTTGCCATGGTTCTCTCCCATGGGTATCAAGAAAAAAATATTTCCAATCGAGTCTTCATTTTGCATCGTTCTGTAAACTGATGATTCTCTTCCTCGACGGTCCCTTGGATATTGACAACCAGAGAGTCGACTGTAGATTAAAATTAAAGCTGTCAAAAAATATAGCTTATCGCATTTTTTTAACAGGAGGAAACTTTTTTTTTGGAATGCATTTTAATATTTCATTTGAAATAAAAGTGTAATAAACTCAAAACAACCATATTTCATTTTTAAATTACGTTTGGTCACGTTTTGATAAGTGAAACTTTATTCACTGCAATGCTTAGGCCGATGCAAATATTTTTCAAAGTTTTTGTCCCTCGGATCCGGCTTAAATAAATGGATGGGGGGACAAAAAAAAACAAAAAGCGTTTTTAAATGCATTTTACACTAAATCAGTTGTTTTGCAATCATTAGTTTTCAAAAAATGTAAGATTTGATGAAAACAAAAAATTTTAGCGATAGAGCTCTTTGCTATACTACATTGAAGATTTTACAAAATTTATGACATTTTTATGTCAACCCAATTATGCTTTAAATGATTCTAAACCTAGGGGAATGCATTTTAAATTGATTTCAGCTGAAAACACTTAAATTTTCATTGAAAATTTGTAGCTTAAAAAAATGGCTCATTTTTTTAGGCCAACCTTGACGGGGGGGAGGTGGGTGACAAAAACTTAAAACATTGTACCAGCCTCAGGAGAATTTAAAGAATATCAAATAAAGTTTGTTGGATTTAAATGATTTATTTTCATGGAAAGTGCACAGTAAAAAAGGGTAGTACAACTGCGAGTCCTGAGCAGGGGAAATATAAATGTTATTGAAATAAAAGTTGGTACACATTTCTTAATAGTTTCAATCGATTAATGACTCATAAAACAATGCACTTGTTTTGAGTTTTCAATGTCATACGAAGTCACGATTGAAAACTGTTGATACAAATTTCATGATTTTGTGAGAATAGAAAAAAAACAACTAAAATTCCATCAAAATACCAAAATGTGATTTCAGAACTTTCCTCAACATTGTAATATTTAATTTCCAACGACAGCTTTCATTTTGAAATATCATAGGGTAATTCTCCGCAAACTCACACAGCAGTTGCCCCGACCCCTCTTCGATTTGCGTGAAACTTTGTCCTAAGAAGTAACTTTTGTACCTGATCACGAAACCGAGGTCCGTTTTTTGATATCTCGTGACGGAGGGGCGGTACGACCCCTTCCATTTTTGAACATGCGAAAAAAGAGGTGTTTTTCAACAATTTGCAGCCTGAAACGGTGATGAGATAGAAATTTGGTGTCAAAGGGACTTTTGTGTAAATTAGACGCCCAATTTGATGGCGTACTCAGAATTCCGAATAAACGTATTTTCATCGAAAAACACTAAAAAGTTTTAAAAATTCTCCCATTTTCCGTTACTCGACTGTAAAAATTTTGGAACATGTCATTTTATGGGAAATTTAATGTACTTTTCGAATCTACATTGTCCCAGAAGGGTCATTTTTTCATTTAGAACAAAATTTTTCATTTTAAAATTTCGTGTTTTTTCTAACTTTGCAGGGTTATTTTTTAGAGTGAAACAATGTTCTACAAAGTTGTAGAGCAGACAATCACAAAAATTTTGATATATAGACATAAGGGGTTTGCTTATAAACATCACGAGTTATCGCGATTTTACGAAAAAAAGTTTTGAAAAAGTTGGTCGTCATCGATCATGGCCGTTCATGGTCACCCGCGACAGACACGGACGACGAAACAAAGAGAAACGCAAAAAGTAACTTTTTCAAAACTTTTTTTTCGTAAAATCGCGATAACTCGTGATGTTTATAAGCAAGCCCCTTATGTCTGTATATCAAAATTTTTGTAATTGTCTGCTCTACAACTTTGTAGAACATTGTTACACTCTAAAAAATAACCCTGCAAAGTTAGAAAAAACACGAAATTTTAAAATGAAAAATTTTGTTCTAAATGAAAAATGACCCTTCTGGGACAATGTAGATTCGAAAAGTACATTAAATTTCCCATAAAATGACATGTTCCAAAATTTTTACAGTCGAGTAACGGAAAATGGGAGAATTTTTAAAACTTTTTTAGTGTTTTTTTCGATGAAAAATACGTTTATTCGGAATTCTGAGTACGCCATCAAATTGGGCGTCTAATTTTACACAAAAGTCCCTTTGACACCAAATTTCTATCTCATCACCGTTTCAGGCTGCAAATTGTTGAAAAACACCTCTTTTTTCGCATGTTCAAAAATGGAAGGGGTCGTACCGCCCCTCCGTCACGAGATATCAAAAAACGGACCTCGGTTTCGTGATCAGGGACAAAAGTTACCCCTTAGGACAAAGTTTCACGCAAATCGAAGAGGGGTCGGGGCAACTTTTCCCGATTTCGTGTGAGTTGGTAGAGAATTACCCCATATTGATGCACAAACAATTGTCCAAGTTGGTCAAAATTTCTTTTGGTTTAGAGGAATTTAGTAAAATATCAAAATACTACAAAATAAAAAAAAAGATGTTCTCGCTTTTTTAACGGTTGAGGAAATTTTAATAAACAGTGAGTCAATAATCGAAAAAAGAGCTTAACAAAAATTGATCAAATTTTTTCCATAGTCTTAGAGCAATCCAGAGGAACAAGCAAATCTGGCCAATCAAAGCCAATATGTTATCACTTTTAAAACAAAAAAAAAAAAATAGTGGTAGTTGTTTTGACTTCCATTCAAAAAGTCAATCAATGTTTCAATTACAAGCCAGTACCTACCAGGCGCCTACACGCTGGCTCCAGAGCAAGAGTTTTCACAGAGCTGGTGCGCAACTTTTCGGTGCCACCATTTTTTTTTTTTTTTTTTGAATTAAATATACTTTATTGAATCTTTCTTATAATAATTACATTTGGTTTACATAATAAGTGGTCAGCTGTGGCTCTTCAGCTTTAGTTTGCTTTTCGTGATTTAAACACTGTTCATTTTCATAACTTTAAAAGTATATGATTTATCATTTTTGTAACACTAGGTACAATGAGGAAAAAAATGTTAAGAAAACATAACCTAACCTAAAACTAACTTAAACTTACAATAAACTAAACCAATCCTTGAATCAAGGGGTATTCAGAAATAGCACATTTTTCCCTGAATTTCAAACATTTTTCTTGAATCTTCTGATCCAACATTTTTACTTCTGCTAATTCATGAACCTCACTTGATCTTGTCCAGCCAGGAACATTCAAAACCATTTTGAGTACCTTGTTTTGGACACGCTGGAGCTTCAATTTATGAGTTCTAGCGCAACACTCCCAAACAGGTACTGCATACTCAATAACGGGGTAAATTATTTGTTTGTAAACTGCTAGCTTATTTTTCAAAGATAGCTTTGATTTTCTGTTAATTAAAGGATACAAACACCTGATGAGAATGCTGCACTTGTTCAATATTTTATCTACATGCTGCCGAAACAATAGTTTCGAGTCAAGTATGAGACCTAAATAGACAACTTCCTTTGACCAGGGTATTGAAACATCATTCATTTTAATCAAAACATCATCCTTTGGGGCAAATCTGGCCGATTTGGAAAGTGGAAAAATGATGGTTTGAGTTTTGGCTGCATTTATGCGAATTTTCCAGTCGCCAAAGTATTCGGAAAGAACGTCAAGACCCTTCTGAAGACGGCCAACTAAATATCTGGTTATTTTACCCTTATAAATAACGGCAGTGTCATCAGCAAAAAGTGACAACACACCATTACCAGGAAGAGTAGGCAAATCAGATGTAAAAATATTGTACAGAAGTGGGCCAAGAATACTTCCTTGGGGAACCCCAGCATCAATGTTGAATAATCCAGAAGCAATCCCATTCAGAAAAACCCTGAACGATCTCTCCGAAAGATAGTGCTGGATAATTTTGATAAGATACATTGGAAAACCGTATAAATACAGTTTATGTATCAAACCATCATGCCAAACATTGTCAAAAGCCTTCTCAACATCCAACAAAGCCATAGCAGTTGATTTAGACTCAAGCTTGTTCTGCTTGATGATTTTAGTTACTCTCGTAAGCTGATGAGCAGTATTATGCCCCTTTCGGAAGCCAAACTGCTCGTTCAAAATTATATTATTATCGTTGGTAAAATCCAAAAGCCTTGAATAGATGACCTTCTCAAAGAGTTTGGACAGACTACTCAAAAGACTAATGGGACGATAACTTGTTGGCGATGTTGGATCTTTTTGAGGCTTCAAAATTGGTATGACTTTGCCCAGCTTCCAATTGGTAGGGAAGTAACCAAGTTGCAAACATTTATTGAAAATATTGGCTAGATGTTGAAAGAACTGATCACTCTGTTTTTTCAACACCAGATTAAAATGTTATCAAAGCCTGGAGCTTTCATATTTTTCATTTGTTTACTGCAACTTTGACTTCCTCACCAGAAACATGGGAATCTGCAGGAAATTCAAAGGTAGAGTTATTAATTGTTGAAATACTATTGGCAACTGATGTTTCTTTACGGCTGGTCATGGAAGCGCCAAGATTATGAGAACTAACAAAATGAAGCCCAAGTGCATTTGCCTTTTCCTCGGATGTAATCAAAGGAGAATCCTCAACAATAAGAGGAGGAATAGGCTTTGGTTTGTTTTTAAGAACTTTTGAAAGTTTCCAAAATGGTTTTGAATAATTCCCAAGCTGGCTTACATGTTTTGAAAATTCTTGATTTCTGATATTGTCAAGTCGGTCTTGTATGATTTTGTTCAAATTGTTCACTGAAATCTTTTGTCATAGTCCCCAGTCCGTTGATATTGTCTCCTATAAACATTCCTAAGTCTAATCAAGTGTTTAGTATCTACGTCAATATCAGTTACCTTAAAATTAACAGGAACCTCCCGAACGTTGGCAGCCTCTGCTTGGTTGATAGCCTGCTGGATCACCTCCAGCGAACGATCAATATCGGCAGAAGTTTCCGGGTGTTGATCATAGTCGATGTTGCTGTCTACCACTTGCTGAAACTGCTGCCAGTCAACGTTGTGGTAATCTTTCCGGGTTGGTTGCCGCTGCGGAGTAACGGAAGCTCCAACCTCCACAACCACCGGATAGTGATCAGAACTCAACTCTTCAAACACCTCAGGATGAGCCACGTTCTCAGCCATATTGGTAATGAAGAAGTCGATGATTGAGTGATTCCCAGACCGAGCCACCCTCGTTGGACGATCCGGACTCACAACGTTGTAGTATCCGTTTTGCAGATCGTTGTGCAGAATCACTCCGTTCCGATTCCTCCTGCTGTTGCCCCAAACTTCATGCTTCGCGTTGAGGTCACCAGCGATGATGTACTTTGCGCTCCGCCGTGTCAGCTTCTGGATATCGCTCTTCAGTTTTGCTGCTGAACCATCTCTGGCATTCACCTGACGTGGGCAGTATGCAGCAATGAAGAGTACTGGGCCAACCGAAGTGGGAATTTCCACCCCAACGGCCTCGATGATGTCCAGCTTGAAGTGTGGCAGCCGGCGTGGCTTGAGATCACGATGAACAGCGACAAGCACACCTCCTCCTCCAGAGGTGGTCCTGTCGAGCTGCGTCGCGATCTTGTAGTTTTGCAGATAAACTTTTTCACCGGGCTTCAGATGAGTTTCCGTGATGGCAGCTACGTCGATCTCCTTCTCGCGAAGAAAATCCACCAGCTCTAAGTTCTTCCTCCTAATGGAGCAAGCGTTCCAATTCAGCAGCTTGAGGGACCTACGATCCATACTGGATGACGAACGAGGTCAGCACTTCAATCTGCTGGGTCTTGGTTTTGCATCCACGCAGTGCAGCGGACATCTGTTTGAAAATATTGAGGAGTTCGGTTGAGGTGTAAAGATCATTACCATTTTCCTCAACTGCTGGTTCTTGGGTTGGTCTTGGCTCCTGGCTGAAGCCCGGTGGTGGCGGTCTCGGCTCCTGGCTGGAACCCGGCCGTGGATGATTCATCTCAGCTCTCTTCCTGGGATCCAACGGCAACGGTGCCAAGTTCGGGACCTGGCGTCGCGGTTGAAGAGGTGGAAATTTTGCTCCACCAGGGCTGGAGGAGTTCTACGACGCTGAGGCTGATTCTTCGTCGATGCTTGCTGCCGAATTTTCACGAACTCAGCTCTCTTGGGGCACTTTCGGTCGGTTGACGAGTGCTCACCGTTGCAGTTGAGGCACTTCACCAGCGAATCTTGGATGCACTGGGATGTGATGTGCGCATCGGTACCACATTTGGCGCAACGACGCTTCAGGTGGCAGTTCTTACCTCCGTGCCCGAAACCCAGGCAGTTGAAGCATTGTGTGACGTCACGATGCACTGGTCGGTATCGCTCCCACGACACGATAATGTTGAAAACCGCTCGAATTGCCTTCAGCTCAGGAAGCGTCGTCGATCCCTTAGCCAAATGCAGCAGGTAGAGCTGGTCACGGTACTTGATGTCTTTGTTGCGTCGGCTCATTTTGTGCACGGCCAACACATCCAGTTTCAAAACTTTTAGCTCGGCAGCTAATTCCTCCACTGGCATGTCGTACAGACCTCTGACGACGATTTTGAACGGCTTATCCATGACGACATCATGGGTAAAGTACTCCGCCTCGTTTTCGGTCAAGTAATCCTTGACCAGTTGATAGTGCTGCCTGGATTGCACCAGCACCTTAAATCCGTCCTGACACAGACGAATGTTGCCTAGGACTTTCCCAGACTTGATGAGTTCAACCAGCCCCGCTCGAAAGTCGATCGTTGCTGCTGATTGCCGCACATAAAAAGGAGGCAGTTTCTCCTTTCGCTGTTTCACTTCATTCTCCTTTGCTTCCGCTACCTGGTCCTCGTCAGGCAGTCCAGCAAACTTGTTGTTCTTCAAAAGCTGCTCCTCGTGCGATGAAGAGTTCTCCTCCTCCTCATCCATCGGTACAGTACCGTCGCTCTTTTTCGTCTTTTTGCTGTTCGATGTCACTTCCAAAAGCACCTTCCTTTTGGAAATCCCCGGTTTTTGGCCATCAGTTGAGGCCTCAACCTTCCTTTTGGAAATTCCCACTTTTTTGCCTGCTTGAGCGGCAGGTAGGGCGATATTGCCGGCGTTTTGCGCCGGGACGCGACGAGTCATGTTGATTCAGACAACCTTCACCAACGAATGCTCGGATAACAATCTCGGTGCCACCAAAAACCACACTCTCAGTGTAACCCCAAAAGCTCAACCATCCTTGCGGCGATCCGGGGACAGAACAAACACTCTACTCTCGCCCAAAAACTGTGCCGTGGCGTGGAGAAGGGGAAATTAGAACAACAAAAAAATCTCCTCTATCCCCCATCGATGGAAAATCACACAATTTGGTTGGAAGAAGGGAGGGTTTTGGTGGGGAGCTGAGCTCACATCAGATAAAATTTTCGCCATTAGCGTTTTAGATAGCATACATTTTAAGGGACGACCACCCCCCCCTCGCTTTTCCACATACCCTCGTAGAGTCACTTCGCAATTTGGATGAAATATCGCTGTGGAACCCTACCAGCTCCGGAAAATTTTCCTGTTTGTTCAATGTTTGTGGTGCAGGGAAAAGGAAGAGGCAGTAGGGTGGTTCGGAGAAAAACCACGAGATCACGGGGAGGGAACATCGAAGTAAACAAACATCACACATTAAACAAAGTTTTTGAGCCCGGCGGGCGCAGTTTTGCCGATAATGGAAGCGATGGAAAACATCCACCCTCCCACCCCCTTTTCAATAACTAGAATTATGAGGGAGGAGGAGAAAGGTAAGAGTTTTCGCAAATACGTTAGAGGGGCGTCAACAAAACAAAGTATCAATTTCTGCAGAATTGCAAGTGGCGAATGAATGCGTGATTCTTTTTGGGAAAACGTAGCTGTGGTTGGAAAACCAAGAGATCAAACAGCTTCATGATTAGGAGAACTTTGCGTTCAATTTAAAGTGAGAAGAAATCAAGTTGAAATGTTTCCAGGATAAGCAGCAAATAACAATCAGCCTAGTGTTTGGCTTGATCTAATAACCTTGCCAAAACTAGGAGCTCCTAATTAATTTTAGCTAAATTTAAAAATAGCAGAAAGATATTTATTTTTTTAACCACACCTAATTAAAACTACAGGTTTGCGAACGTCAATAGAATTTTTCAATGGAAAAATCACGGCATTCCAATTACAAAACTTTGGAATTTCACAAGAAGTAAACGGTACTCCAAAATCAGTCTTAAATTAAACAAAAACTAATTAGTATAAAATAAGTGTGCCCTGAAAAGTTCAATTTTCGTGTTTTTAAACTTTTGCATGGCAATATCTCAGCAACTGACGGTCGTATCAACAAAGTTCAAAAAAGTAAAATATAGAGAATTTTCTCAGCCTTTCAAAAAAAAATGTTTAAGTGTGGGTAAACATGTGCACTCATTTAAAAAAAATGAATAACTGCGACTGTTTTCAAAAAAATAACCTTAAAATGGCTGTAACTTGAAAACGGTGCACTTCATCAAAATTTCACTAAAGTACTTTGTGATTGAAGTTGAAAAATGTTTGCGACCAATATTTTGATTTTTTGGAAAAATCAGTATGGATTCAAAACTTCATACTTACAACTTTGCGGAAGATACCAAATCGATCAAATTTCTTCAAAAGATAAATATTTTTGAATTTTGATTTTTTTCATGGACAGCTGCCAAATTTAAATGGAAAATTATATGGACAAACTAATGATGCAAAATGGCTTCTTTGGACATACCGAAGACACCAAAAAAAGTACAGCCAGATTAAAAAATACAAAAAATAAAAGAAAGACCGATTTCGTAGAGAGTTGCTCAAATTCATCAGAAACTGATGATTATTCACCGTTTCTAGATGAACATCACCATATTTTTTTTCTGTGTATCTGTTATCTGCACTTGTTCCACAAAGTGTCATATGGGGGATTCAAAACCAGGGCGTGCATAACTGAAGCACAGAGCTTATGGGATTTTGGCTGAATGGGAGACATTGGATATAATCTTATGAAAAATCATGCAAACATCAAAAATTTATAGTGTTCTGGAATCGGTATGATGGCAGTTATACATTGTTATTATAGTTATTTTTCCTGTTTTTGCAATTTTTTACTCTAAAAAAAACCTCCAAATATTTGTTATTACAATATGGGTATCAAATGATCGTTATTTTGTCATACATTTCGAATGTCATAAAAAAATTGTTGAATATGCTGAAAATTTTTACAAAATTACGTATTTTCGAAAAAAATACTTATAATTTCATTTTTTATATTGGTATTAAATGATTGAGATTTTTTCATATATTTCGAATGGAATAAAAACTTTTTTAAAAAATACTCAACATTTTCGCAAATCTACGTACTGTTGAAAAAACACTCAAAAATTAAGTTTTTTGCAATGTGGGTATCAAATGATCGGGACTTTTTCATACATTTCAAATGTAACAACCAGTTTTGAAAATGTTCTTAATTTTCACAAAACGACGTATTTTCGTTCAAAAACACTCAAAATTTCAGTTGGGTAACAAATGATCGAAATTTTTTCAAACATTCCGAACGCTATAAATTTTGAAAGTTTTTTTTTCAGAAAATACGTCGTTTTGTGAAAATGTCAAGTATTAAACAAAAGTTATATCAATCGAAAATTATTAAAATATCTCGCTCATTTGATACCCATATTTGAAAAAATGAAATTTCAGCATTTTTTCAAAAATATGTAGATTTGTGAAAAATTAGAGTTTTTTTTTCATAAAATTGAGTTACAACTTTCGAAATGTATGAAGAAATAACCAAGGGGTTTCCAGCATCAAGGATTACTGACCAGTCTAAATGGAATTACCAGGACTACTGACAATATATCACGAATTACTATGATTTCCGAGAATTATTTCGGATTTCCAGAAACCACGCAGAATTGCTCAAATTTATAACAATAACTTGGAATTACTGCCTAGCTTCCAGCATATTGAGAAAAATCTTTGGAATTGGATCGAATGACAGCTGTCAAACGCACAAAACCATGTGCTTGGCAATAGTGCGTCCAACCCGGGAAAAATTCCGGGATTTTTATATGTTGTACGGAGAATTCTCGGAATCAAACAAAAACATTATTTGATCTGGGAATTACATAAGTATTACAATTTATAAGTTTAAACTTTTCTAAAATTTTACATTAATTGGTATCATTTTATTTGTAGTCATTTTTGTTTTTTAGCCATCTTAAACCATTTTTTTAAGCTGTTTTATTCATGTCATATATAAATAAGTGTGGGTCTCGTGGCGCAGGGGTAGCGGCTTCGGCTGCCGATCCCGATGATGCTATGAGACGCGGGTTCGATTCCCGCCTTCTCCTGTCTCGTCAGAGGCGCTGGAGCAGAAATCCCACGTTAGAGGAAGGCCATGCCCCGGGGGGCGTAGTGCCAATAGTTTCGTTTTTCATAAATAAATAAAAAAAATTATAAGATACTTATTTAATTTGAATTAGAAATGTTGTGCACATAAAATTCAAAGCACAACAAAGAACAACAAAAAATTGTTTAAGTTATCAAAAAACTGCTATCCTTGTTTGGATTGATATCAATAGTACTATGGATCGTCTCCAAACCAAGTGATTGAATTCATGCGTGAAGACATGGAACTTGTAATGAATTACCTAGATAACAATCTCCTCTCGCTTAACCTAGGGAAAACCAAGCTAATGCATTTTAGGTATCCTAAACGAGTCCTACCGCCACATCCAGCCCTAACCGTTCGGAACCAAACTATCGAAGAAGTGACTAGTTACAAGTACCTAGGCGTTCACATAGACAATCGTTTATGTTGGGACGTCCAAACAAGAGAAATTGTGTCTAAATGTGCGTCTCTTTGTGGTATTTTAAGGAAACTCTCAACAACAGTCCCTCAACATGTCCTCTTAAAAATGTATCTAGCTTTCATACACAGTCGATACCAATACGCTGTAGCAGTCTGGGGAGGATGCAGCAAAACTCACCTTAGTGACTTGCAAGTCCAACAGAATAGATGTTTAAAAGCTATTTTCAAGTTACCTTTTCTGCACCCTACGCGTGAGCTGTACTTGATGCGCCAACACACTGTCTTACCAATTAGAGGGATCTTTATGCACCGTACTGCAGTAATTATGTACAGAACACTGAACAATGTAAACTTACACCACAACTTTGAATTCAGAACAGCAATCCATCAGCACTACACACGACAAGCACACCACCTCAGAAGATCGGAGTTTAGAACGGAAACAGGAAGAAGACGCTTTGTAGTAGCAGGTCCAACCGTTTACAATTCCCTCCCAAATGAAATCAAACAAGCACGATCTCTAAGTGAAGTCAAAAGTAAGCTTACTGCTTACATTAGAAGTAATGTTAATAATTATCTTTTGCATTGATTTACCCATAATGTGTTACCAGTAACTAAGATTACAACCCTTTAAAGGAACAACTCTGTTCATTAGGGAAGTAATTGCGGTACGAAATAATTGATGAAATAAACGTTATTATTATTATTAAAAAAAATAGTATTGAGCTAATTCTATAAATTTAAAGCTTGAAAAACATAGCAAATAAAAAGAAAACATAGATATTATGACTTTTTCAAAAACTTCCCGGGAATATATAAATATATTCCCCGTTTTCCCGGAAACTCAAAACCTGGCAAAATTAGACGTCCTGCTTCGAAATCATCGAAAAATTGGGTAACCATCAACATCAGTGTGACAACTGATTTTGGCGATTTTGGCTTTAAAACTATCTAAAAGTGCTATCCTTGTTAAGATTGGTAATAATAATATTGAGCTAATAGTATGATTTTAAGGCATGAAAAACATAACAAATTTAAAGATAACATAGATTTTACGACGTTTTCAAAAAATTAAAAAATATTTTTTTCCGTTTTCCGGGAAACTCAAAACCCGGGAAAATTGGACTTGGAAATCATCGAATAATGGGGTAAATAACAACATCAGTTTGACAACTGATTTTGACGTTTGAGTGTTTTTTCATCCGAATACATTTGAATTAGAGAACATCCGAATTAGCGGACATTCTCAATCCGCTCTGTACTTCTTACAACCATAAAAGGCATCAAGGAAAAGCATTCTACCAATTTACCTTTAAAGAATTACTAGTAGTTACTTCACAGAAAAATATGGTAATATTCAACAGGAAATGGTGACAGATCTTGTGTCATAAAAAATGATTAATTTTACTCAGAAAATGATGAATTTTCATCAGTTTTTGATGAATATTCATCAGGTTCACATTTTTACACATTTAAATGTATTATTACTAAAAAAGAGGTAATATTCAACCAACCAAATTTTCAACATTCCAAAATTCAACTTTTTTTCTGTGTTGAATTGATGTGAAATGCACGAATTACTGAGTAACTATGGAATTACACGAATTACTACGGAATTACTAGGTAATTCCAGAATTACAGGAATTACTGCAGAATTGCGAAGTAATTCTGGAATTACTGAATTACTTACTTAAAATCCGAATGATCCCGTACTAGCTGGTTTCTTACATGAAAATTAAGAGGCATTTAATAGAATCATAAAAGGTTTATCGAAATTATCTTTTCAACAGTTGTTTTCTATTATTTTATTATTTTCCGAAGAATGTTTTCACAAAAAAAAAGAATCGTGGAATTACCAGGATTACTGGGATATATTAAGAATTACCAGGATTACTCTGGAATTACTCAATAAATCCGGAATTACTGAATTACTTGCTCAAATTCCAAGTAATTCCGGATTAGTGACCAGTCTGACACGATGCTGGAAACCCCTTGGGAATAACGATCGTTTGATGCCCATATTGTTAAAAACTGAAATTTTGAGTTATTTTTCGAAAATATGTAGTTTTGTGAAGATTTTTTTTTTTGTATTTTCAAAAAATGTTGTTATTACATTTGAAATGTTAAATAAAAAATTCCAATCATTCGACAATTGTGATTTTTTTCAAAAATACGTACTTTAGTAAAAAATTGAGTATTTTCAAAAAATTGTATTATAACTTTCGAAATGTTTGAAAAAATCTCGATCGATATTGCATTTTCAAAATACAGGAAAAATACGTTTTATTTTTAATTTTCATGTAATTCTAAGTGTAGCTGACATCATCTTGATTCCAAAACACTATAATTTTTTGATGTAAGTATGATTTTTCATACGATTTCAGCCAATTTCTCCCATATAGCCAAAATCCCCTAAGCTCTGTGCTTCAGGAAGTTGAACGAATCAAATCCGGGGCAGTGCAAAACCGGGGCAAGACTGTATAGAAGGTTAATTCAAAATTTGCAATGCACTTTTTTTACAACGGCATAATTAATGCTAGTGAAAAATCTTGCGAAGTGTACGAATTAAAAAAAAACCCAATAAAATGTTTTAAATTTCACGGAATTTCACTGGTTGGATTGGATTGGTTCGAAAAATCAGGCTGCAAAAAAAAAAAAAAATAATTCGGAAATCTTCGAAGTTTTGATGAAAATTAAGGTCTTCAATGCCTTTCCCAGCGTTGGTAATCATATTTAGTATGTTTGGGCTTGTTTCAAAATATGTTGATATTTTATGAAATTCCAATGTATGCAGCAAAAACAAATCATGGTACATCTTTTATGTCACTCTAAACTTGTGTAATGCCACTGTTTCAGTCTAAATTAAGGTAAAATGACAAAATTAGATAGGAAATATTCATTTTTTCCAAGTGACAGTATTTTTTACACACATTTTTTTGTACACCACCATCAAACTTTATTTAACGCATACAAAATTCTTAATTCTTGAAAAAATTTAACTAAAGAATTGCAGAACAATTAGACAAGAAATAGTTGCATTTGAAAATACTGGTTTCTTTAAAAAATTAAACCATGGCTTCTTTTTTCAATATTGAAACATTTTTTATTTTTTCCCTTGTGATAAATTGCTGACACAAGTTGAATTCTCCCTACTAAAGAGAAGTTTTACTTCTTAAAGAATGAAAACAATAATTATAATTAGCTAAAGCAGCTACAACAAGTCCAATATTCAATATTGTTGAAAATTTAATATCATTATGCCAATCTAGGGAGTAGGATTCTGGCGAATGCGATAGAACCGAAATAAAAAAAAAATCTATCAAAGACACTAATTCATGCGAAAAACAACATCATCAGGCTGGGATCGAAGTTTTACTCCCTCATATAATGGAAGGCTGGAGCAGATTGGAATCGATTCAATGATTTTTTGCCAGTTTGGCCAAATTCCACTATTCCCTTGAAAATGGAACATTTTCAAATGAAAATTCCTCAAGTTAAAAAAAAAGTTAAAAAAGTTTGCTGTTTCGCTCGATAGTGAAATCCTTGGAATCGTGAACCAATCAGCTCAAAGTCATCACCAATCTTCTCCACTTCAAACGACATATCGATATTGAACAACTTTTAATCTCCATTCGAAGCATACCAAGCAGAAAATAAATGTAATCTAAATCTAGTTAAGTTTTTGCCAGATACATTCCTAAGAATGTCGATTCATTGTTTTTCTTTAATATCTAGCTTTAAAAATATTTGGCGGAAGTTCCAGTATCAAAGTATCAGAAAGCGCCAACTTTTGATAGAAGTGCTGAAAAGTTAAATTTTTGAGTACTTAGATGAAGAAAAAATATCTTAAACTATTAATTACAAAAAAAAAATATTTAAAAAAAACTATCAAAAATCAAATTATTCGCTCTACAGCATTGCCTTAGCGTTCTCGATTGCGAGATTCCTACTAGAAACTAAGTGTCCGAAGGCTTGATTGTTGAGGCAATTGCAAACCTCTTTTTACACCTTAGCTTCCATCCACCCCGGGAATCGAACTGTGAATCCAACTGCATACAAGTGACTCCACCGAGATAGGACCCAGGAAGACGACTCCTACACCTGGACTGAGCTAACGACCTAACCTTTTTTTAGGTTAGTCCGGGGCCAACATTTACTTCCCGTCCGACTGAAGGCGTGATCAGACAAATCTCGTCTCGAAAAATGCCACCCGGACCTTCTGGGATCAAACCCAGGCCGACTGGGTGAGAGGCAATCACGCTTACCCCTACACCACGGGTCCCGGCTCCCGGCTATAAACTATAGAAAAATGACAAAAAAAAAACACAAGAAATGAACTAATCATTACTAATGTTTTTTGGTATTGCAGAGTTAAGAAAAATATTGATTTTGAAATAAATACTTTAGCTATATTTGTTAATTTAAGTGCTGAAAAATGTAACTTTTCAGCACTTTTATCGAAAATAAATGCTTTTTGATAATGTTCTGCACATATCTTGATGGCAAATAACATTTAAGCGGGGAAACCAACGTCTCGCTCCAAAAATCTAATTCAAACAGCTCGTGCTGAAAAAATCTAATTTTTGCAACTAGTTGCATAATCTTTTATTAGGATGATGGATACTTAAATCTATGTTGTTGTCTTAATTTCCTGCTGTCCACCCTCCACCATGGAAATCAATGAAGCCCAAAAAGTGAGTGACACTATCGTCCGCCGGATGTGACAAGCTGTTTATCGGCGGTACAACACTGCACCCGGCTCCTCCTCCCCAAATACAGTTGTCTGGTTCTGGACGGACGGACGGACGGATTTTCGGTTGAGTGACGCGTGCGTCTGAAAATCTGGACATGGTTTCGATTAACATAATTACAGTTGACGTGCCGCGCCCGGGCCAGTTGTCTGGAAGATGAATTTCATTAAGGGCAGACGCAGTAGATAAGAGCTCGAGTATCGATTGGTGGAAACACTATCTCGTGGAAATCTTGAATGGATGTGTGAGTGAATTGACAGTTTGGGGTTAAGATGCTGCAAGCGAGAATTGCAATTTCGAGATAGACACATCAAGTGGTATCTGAATTGGCGTGTCAATTGGATTATGTGTCCGTCTTTGATTTAGTTGAACAAGATATTTTTATTGTAAGTTCCCACTGATTTTTTATTTGATAAAAATTCCCAATTCACTTCGATGAAAATCGATGGCTTCATGTTCACCTCCATCAAATTTGTTATGAATATGCTTCAAGAGACTCTAAATAATGTATCTGACATCCAATAAAAAGTTTTCAAGCCAAATTTACCAAGATTTCCAGCTTTCTTAGAAATAGCCCCAAAATCCAAGCTGGAAACCTTAATACGACTGAATAAAAATCTCTTCTTTGTACAATTTGTCATAAAAATACAAGAACAGATTCGAACATAAAACACTGCTAAACGTAAAGTATTTCATTTAATAGCTATTTGGAAGCTTCTCCTTTTCTAAAATCTACCGCCATATGACACTATGACATTTTAAAACAATTTCGATTCAATCACATTTAAGAGAACAGTTTTCTGAACAATTTCCAGAGATATACCCAATTTAGTAAAATAAAAAGTGTCTTTCTCCAAAATTTAATTCCCATTCAAACGATGAACACTGCCTACTAAGACATTTAAAATGATGTTAATAATTTGTTGAAACTTGAACAAATATCAAATTTTGATTTAATTTATGGAAATTATTTTTCTAAGAATCATAGACGAAAATCAGTAGGTGGTATTCATCTTTTGAATGGGAATTAAACCCAGAAATTGAGAATATGAGAATTGTTCAGAAAACTGTTCTCTACAACGTGATTAATTCGAAAATGTTTGAAAGGTAATGTTGCTATATGGCACAGGATTTTTTTTCTTTTTTTAATTTTAACAATAAACAGCTTTTGAATGAAATACTCTAATGGTACGTTCGTTTGAAGAGCCGGTGCGGCACTGAGTGCCACACTCGTCGGTACCAGTTTTGCTGAAACTGAAAAAAAATATCGAGTGCGAGTTATTTCAAAGAAACACTTTGAGTGTTTTATGCTCGAATTTGTACCCGGGCAATCTGTTGTTATTTTTTAATGCAAATTGTACAAAGAAAAGTTTTTTTTCTGTCGTATTGAGGTTTCCAGCTTAGATTTTGGTTTTATTTTTAAGAAAGCTAGAAATCTGATAAATTTTAGTTTGCAAACTTTTTATTGGAGGTCAATTTTATAATTTAAACTCTCTTGAGGCAGATTCATAAGAAATTTTAGTGATATAAACATGACTTTTTTTAGAGAAAACCCCTATAAAATTAAATCTTCAAAAAAAAAGTTGCTCTAGACCCCCCCCCCTCCCCCCGATGAAATATTTCGCCAGACCCCGCAAAATGTTGGGAAAGAGCCCTTCTCTTATGGTGCCAAATATCAGACTTGTCGAATTTATTATCTTTATATTCCCAGAAAAATACAACGTGAATGCCAATACCATTTTTTCACACGTTAATATTTAAAGTAAATTTTTGATGCTGAGCAGTTCTCTAGGATTTCGGTCATTCGATTTTTTTTGTATTTTTTAATCCGACTGAAACTTTTTTGGTGCCTTCGGTATGCCCAAAGAAGCCATTTTGCATCATTAGTTTGTCCATATAATTTTCCATACAAATTCGGCAGCTGTCCATACAAAAATGATGTATGAAAATTCAAAAATCTGTATCTTTTGAAGGAATTTTTGATCGATTTGGTGTCTTCGGCAAAGTTGTAGGTATGGATACGGACTACACTGGAAAAAATAATACACGGTAAAAAAATTTGGTGATTTTTTTATTTAACTTTTTATCACTAAAACTTGATTTACAAAAAAACACTATTTTTAATTTTTTTTATTTTTTGATAAGTTTTAGAAGGCATAAAATGCCAACTTTTCAGAAATTTCAGGTTGTGCAAAAATCACTGACCGAGTTATGAATTTTTAATCAATACTGATTTTTCAAAAATCGAAATTTTGGTCGTAAAATTTTTCAACTTCATTTTTCGATGTAAAATCAAATTTGCAATCAAAAAGTACTTTACTGAAATTTTGATAAAGTGCACCGTTTTCAAGTTATAGCCATATTTAAGTGACTTTTTGAAAATAGTCGCAGTTTTCATTTTTAAATTAGTGCACATGTTTGCCCAGTTTTGAAAAAATATTTTTGAAAAGCTGAGAAAATTCTCTATATTTTGCTTATTTGGACTTTGTTGATACGACCTTTAGTTGCTGAGATATTGCAATGCAAAGGTTTAAAAACAGGAAAATTGATGTTTTCACCCAAACAACCCACCATTTTCTATCGTCAATATCTCAGCAACTAATGGTCCGATTTTCAATGTTAATATATGAAACATTTGTGAAATTTTCCGATCTCTTCGAAAAATATTTTTGGAATTTTCAAATCAAGACTAACATTTCACAAAGGCCAAACATTCAATATTACGCCCTTTTAAAATGTTTGTCTTGATTTGAAAATTCCAAAATATTTTTTTCGAAAAGATCGGAAAATTTCACAATTGTTTCATATATTAACATTGAAAATCGGACCATTAGTTGCTGAGATATTGACGATAGAAAATGGTGGGTTGTTTGGGTGAAACTTAGAAAACATCAATTTTCCTGTTTTTAAACCTTTGCATTGCAATATCTCAGCAACTAAAGGTCGTATCAACATAGTCCGAATAAGCAAAATATAGAGAATTTTCTCAGCTTTTCAAAAATATTTTTTCAAAACTGGGCAAACATGTGCACTAATTTAAAAATGAAAACTGCGACTATTTTCAAAAAGTCACTTAAATATGGCTATAACTTGAAAACGGTGCACTTTATCAAAATTTTAGTAAAGTACTTTTGATTGCAAATTTGATTTTACATCGAAAATGAAGTTGAAAAATTTTACGACCAAAATTTCGATTTTTTGAAAAATCAGTATTGATTAAAAATTCATAACTCGGTCAGTGATTTTTGCACAACCTGGAAATTTCTGAAAAGTTGGCATTTTATGTCTTCTAAAACATATCAAAAATAAAAAAATTAAAAATAGTGTTTTTTGTAAATCAAGTTTTAGTGATGAAAAGTTAAATAAAAAATCACCAAATTTTTTTACCGTGTATTATTTTTCCAGTGTAGTCCGTATCCATACCTACAACTTTGCCGAAGACACCAAATCGATCAAAAATTCCTTCAAAAGATACAGATTTTTGAATTTTCATACATCATTTTTGTATGGACAGCTGCCGAATTTGTATGGAAAATTATATGGACAAACTAATGATGCAAAATGGCTTCTTTGGGCATACCGAAGGCACCAAAAAAGTTTCAGCCGGATTAAAAAATACAAAAATTAAAATTGAAGAAAAAAGACCGATTTCGTAGAGAATTGCTCTGCTTTTGAAATTGTTTAGTTGTGACACTTCCTTTTTAAATAATTATGATTTTATGGCACCTCGATGTTTCATAAGCTTTTTTGATAACAAAAATTCTTGAAAATTACATAAATTTAATCCAAATTTGGTTGCTTGATAAACAAAATGAAAAATAAAGCTAAAAAAACAGTTAAAAAACTAAGTTGACGAGTGAAGATAGAAAAAAGTACATTAAAAATAAAATTTAAGACAGCTTTAAAAAAATAAGACGAACAATTGAAAATGCATACTTGCTCATAATCGAAGATTCTAATATTATAAAAAGTAATGAATCCCGAGAAAAACGGCCTTGAGTATTTGATACCAAGTCTTCGTCAAATCAATTTACTATTAGAGTGGGATAGGTATTAGTTGTATGGTTTTTCACGATGGCAGCAAAACTAAATACTTTTTTTGTGAAATTCAATTACCCAAACATCATCTAATTTTCATCTGTCGAAATTTCAGAAACTAAATTGTGAAATGTTTTGACCTATTCATTTTTTTTAACCTTCAGATCTTGAATTTGTTTTTAAGAAGTAGTTGAAATTGAATTTTGTGCTTTTCTCAAATTGTTTTCTTTATTTTTAAATTTTCAAAACTTTTTCAAAATAAATGACAGCTTATGGATTTAAATTTTAATTGAACCTCACTCAACTTTTTTTATTTAACCTCACACACTTTTGACTCGGACTCGGAAACCTGCCAAAGTTTCGGTAGAACAAGCTAAATTAGAGCAGACACGTGATATTTGTACACCAAAAATATGTAATAATCTAATAATTCTTGGTAAAAAATATATTTTTACACTGTTTTATCATTTAAATTTCTGAATAAATCCCACATATTCATAAAATCGGTAAAAACTACATTTTCAAAATGTTAAGCGGTTTGCAACCTTCTAAAAAGTTGTTTCTTGTCTTATTTTGCACATTTTGATGAGTAAATGACACATGAAACACATCATTTGACAAGTTTCCTGGACTGTTATTTAAATGTTTCCAATAAATGAAAAGAGATTTTAAAACAAAAAACTTAAAATATAGATATCTCCGAAATTTCCCGATGAAACATTTCGCTCTTAGAAGCATTGGAAAGCTGAGATATTTTTCTATAAGACACATTTTATAGTAGCGATGACTATTTTTCTCCTTAAGGTTGCCCAGAAAACACGCCGTGTTAAGTATGAGAACACTTAAAAATAAATTCTTCAAATATTTTTCAAATGTTAAATAAAATATTAAATTGTCAATTTAAGGTTTTTGAAATCCGTGCCCTGAGAAACCATTTGCAATTTTTTTTTCGAAAGGTTGAGAAAACTCTTCTAAAATTAGAAAACTACAGTCCCATAAAAAGAAAAAAATAAAATTTATGTTTTTTAAGTGCCACCCAAACCACACTCAATTTTCAGTCGTGATTTTTTTCAAAATTGTCAAATCAAGACTGACAATTTAAAACAACTTATTATTTGAATATATGCCCTTTTGGAAAATTTTCGATCGCGAATTATTTTTTAAGAAGTTCGATTTTTAAAGGCAATACTTCTACAAAATTCATGACTTGGTGGCAAATTTTCGCACAAATTTCACAGTGGTCCAAAAGAAGCCTTCATAAGTTGC
The DNA here is from genome assembly GCF_015732765.1 of Culex quinquefasciatus. Taxonomy (NCBI): domain Eukaryota; kingdom Metazoa; phylum Arthropoda; class Insecta; order Diptera; family Culicidae; genus Culex; species Culex quinquefasciatus. The sequence goes on along the minus strand of NC_051863.1, from coordinate 13,024,995 downwards.
TTAAAACATATTAAAAAAAATAATATGATTTTGAAGTTTGATATTTTGTAATAAAATGTTGATTTCAAAAAAAGTTAAATTTTTAACATGAAAATTATTAGCCGATATAGGATAGCAACCAAAATTGCATGGAACTTGTATAGGCAAACCAATGAAGCAAAATATCTTGGTCATATATACCCCTATATATTAAAAACATGGTTTTGTTAAAAACAAACTTTGAAAAAATATAAAATTGGCTGATTTCGTGAAGATTTGAATAAACAGCAAAGGTTCAAACTTTATTCCAAAATTTGTTTAGAATTTTTAAAGAAATATTAATGTGTATTAATATTTGAATAAAAGACATTCTTACTTTATTAAATAAAGATTTCAAAATGTTTCAACAAATTCCTTGAACAAAAAATTGCTTAAATGTATGAGCTTCCGCCAAAACGAAACAAATGCGCACCACCATCATCATCAGTATCCCCGCATAAATATCTGGTTACACAAACAAACTCTGGTTGAATCTCCACGGAAACCCCCCCCAGAAAAAAACAACAGTCAGAGGGGAAAGCCCACGAAGAAAAAGCAAACGTCAAACCATCATCGAAATTATATCGAATGAGGTACAAGGGAGGGGGTACCGAAAGGAAGGAAATTCGAATGAACGAGAAAAAAACACACACACACCCAGCGCAATCTCTCTCGCATGAAATGCTATCCGAAATTAAAATTTGAGATAATGTCTAAACAATTTCTGGCGAATGACGAACGGCGCCGTTAGCGATGCTGGCGCGTATGTTACATAACTGTGTTGGTGGAATTTTCCAGGTCGGTCTGTAATCTTTGAAAATGATTTTTTGCTACATTCGAGAAGAAGCATATACTTTTCAAAATTACGACAGTTGCAAAACGTAGACCAGCATTTCAGCCCTCATCCCCCCAGTCAAGAGGAAATTATGTTTTAAACATGTTATGCAAGTGGTTTGTGCGGTTTTTGATTGGCGAATCCATGAACTCTGTACAATTACAGCGCAGAATGGATGTAATTTTCCCCAGCTGCTGCCAAAACCACTTCAAAGAAGGAAAAAGTAGACGTGGTGAAAGAGAGAGATACAGAGAGGGAGCAGCACCAATATGATTAGCCAGCGATGCGTGAAGCCTGTGGGAAATGGGAGGATTGCGGCCGAATTTTTCCTTGCCCTTGATGAGATGCTGGAAGAAACGAATTTATCCATATTAAGGTGGAAAACTTGAATTGGCATTATCCAGCAGGTTGTTGCTGGATCACTTAAAACATTCCACGTTCGCATTGAGTTCTATTGTAGTTAACACAAATTCTGCTTTTATTTGTTTGCAAATCTTAAATTTGCCAAATAAAAGAGGGGTCCTTAACTTTGGATAAAATGATTGAATATGAACCAAATTATATGTTTTTTTTTTGTGTTTTTTTGTTGTTGTATCATTGAAACAAAGATATAAAACAAAGTTCTTCAAAAATCTTTTTAAATAATTTTTTTTTTTTTTTTTTTTGAATTAAATATACTTTATTGAATCTTTCTTATAATAATTACATTTGGTTTACATAATAAGTGGTCAGCTGTGGCTCTTCAGCTTTAGTTTGCTTTTCGTGATTTAAACACTGTTCATATTCATAACTTTAAAAGTATATGATTTATCATTTTTGTAACACTAGGTACAATGAAGAAAAAAAAATTAAGAAAACATAACCTAACCTAAAACTAACTTAATCTTACCATAAACTAAACCAATCCTTGAATCAAGGGGTATTCAGATATAGCACATTTTTCCCTGAATTTCAAACATTTTTCTTGAATCTTCTGATCCAACATTTTTACTTCTGCTAATTCATGAACCTCACTTGATCTTGTCCAGCCAGGAACATTCAAAACCATTTTGAGTACCTTGTTTTGGACACGCTGGAGCTTCAATTTATGAGTTCTAGCGCAACACTCCCAAACAGGTACTGCATACTCAATAACGGGGTAAATTATTTGTTTGTAAACTGCTAGCTTATTTTTCAAAGATAACTTTGATTTTCTGTTAATTAAAGGATACAAACACCTGATGAGAATGCTGCACTTGTTCAATATTTTATCTACATGCTGTCGAAACAATAGTTTCGAGTCAAGTATGAGACCTAAATATACAACTTCCTTTGACCAGGGTATTGAAACATCATTCATTTTAATCAAAACATCATCCTTTGGGACAAATCGGGCCGATTTGGAAAGTGGAAAAATGATGGTTTGAGTTTTGGCTGCATTTATGCGAATTTTCCAGTCGCCAAAGTATTCGGAAAGAACGTCAAGACCCTTCTGAAGACGGCCAACTAAATATCTGGTTATTTTACCCTTATAAATAACGGCAGTGTCATCAGCAAAAGTGACAACACACCATTACCAGGAAGAGTAGGCAAATCAGATGTAAAAATATTGTACAGAAGTGGGCCAAGAATACTTCCTTGGGGAACCCCAGCATCAATGTTGAATAATCCAGAAGCAATCCCATTCAGAAAAACCCTGAACGATCTCTCCGAAAGATAGTGCTGGATAATTTTGATAAGATACATTGGAAAACCGTATAAATACAGTTTATGTATCAAACCATCATGCCAAACATTGTCAAAAGCCTTCTCAACATCCAACAAAGCCATAGCAGTTGATTTAGACTCAAGCTTGTTCTGCTTGATGATTTTAGTTACTCTCGTAAGCTGATGAGCAGTATTATGCCCTTTCGGAAGCCAAACTGCTCATTCAAAATTATATTATTATCGTTGGTAAAATCCAAAAGCCTTGAATAGATGACCTTCTCAAAGAGTTTGGACAGACTACTCAAAAGACTAATGGGACGATAACTTGTTGGCGATGTTGGATCTTTTGAGGCTTCAAAATTGGTATGACTTTGCCCAGCTTCCAATTGGTGGGGAAGTAACCAAGTTGCAAACATTTATTGAAAATATTGGCTAGATGTTGAAAGAACTGATCACTCTGTTTTTTCAACACTAGATTAAAATGTTATCAAAGCCTGGAGCTTTCATATTTTTCATTTGTTTAACTGCAACTTTGACTTCCTCACCAGAAACATGGGAATCTGCAGGAAATTCAAAGGTAGAGTCATTGATTGTTGAAATACTATTGGCAACTGATGTTTCTTTACGGCTGGTCATGGAAGCGCCAAGATTATGTGAACTAACAAAATGAAGCCCAAGTGCATTTGCCTTTTCCTCGGATGTAATCAAAGGAGAATCCTCAACAATAAGAGGAGGAATAGGCTTTGGTTTGTTTTTAAGAACTTTTGAAAGTTTCCAAAATGGTTTTGAATAATTCCCAAGCTGGCTTACATGTTTTGAAAATTCTTGATTTCTGATATTGTCAAGTCGGTCTTGTATGATTTTGTTCAAATTGTTCACTGAAATCTTTTTGTCATAGTCCCCAGTCCGTTGATATTGTCTCCTATAAACATTCCTAAGTCTAATCAAGTGTTTAGTATCTACGTCAATATCAGTTACCTTAAAATTAACAGGAACCTCCCGAACGTTGGCAGCCTCTGCTTGGTTGATAGCCTGCTGGATCACCTCCAGCGAACGATCAATATCGGCAGAAGTTTCCGGGTGTTGATCATAGTCGATGTTGCTGTCGACCACTTGCTGAAACTGCTGCCAGTCAACGTTGTGGTAATCTTTCCGGGTTGGTTGCCGCTGCGGAGTAACGGAAGCTCCAACCTCCACAACCACCGGATAGTGATCAGAACTCAACTCTTCAAACACCTCAGGATGAGCCACGTTCTCAGCCATATTGGTAATGAAGAAGTCGATGATTGAGTGATTCCCAGACCGAGCCACCCTCGTTGGACGATCCGGACTCACAACGTTGTAGTATCCGTTTTGCAGATCGTTGTGCAGAATCACTCCGTTCCGATTCCTCCTGCTGTTGCCCCAAACTTCATGCTTCGCGTTGAGGTCACCAGCGATGATGTACTTTGCGCTCCGCCGTGTCAGCTTCTGGATATCGCCCTTCAGTTTTGCTGCTGAACCATCTCTGGCATTCACCTGACGTGGGCAGTATGCAGCAATGAAGAGTACTGGGCCAACCGAAGTGGGAATTTCCACTCCAACGGCCTCGATGATGTCCAGCTTAAAGTGTGGCAGCCGGCGTGGCTTGAGATCACGATGAACAGCGACAAGCACACCTCCTCCTCCAGAGGTGGTCCTGTCGAGCTGCGTCGCGATCTTGTAGTTTTGCAGATAAACTTTTTCACCGGGCTTCAGATGAGTTTCCGTGATGGCAGCTACGTCGATCTCCTTCTCGCGAAGAAAATCCACCAGCTCTAAGTTCTTCCTCCTAATGGAGCAAGCGTTCCAATTCAGCAGCTTGAGGGACCTACGATCCATACTGGATGACGAACGAGGTCAGCACTTCAATCTGCTGGGTCTTGGTTTTGCATCCACGCAGTGCAGCGGACATCTGTTTGAAAATATTGAGGAGTTCGGTTGAGGTGTAAAGATCATTACCATTTTCCTCAACTGCTGGTTCTTGGGTTGGTCTTGGCTCCTGGCTGAAGCCCGGTGGTGGCGGTCTCGGCTCCTGGCTGGAACCCGGCCGTGGATGATTCATCTCAGCTCTCTTCCTGGGATCCAACGGCAACGGTGCCAAGTTCGGGACCTGGCGTCGCGGTTGAAGAGGTGGAAAATTTTGCTCCACCAGGGCTGGAGGAGTTCTACGACGCTGAGGCTGATTCTTCGTCGATGCTTGCTGCCGAATTTTCACGAACTCAGCTCTCTTGGGGCACTTTCGGTCGGTTGACGAGTGCTCACCGTTGCAGTTGAGGCACTTCACCAGCGAATCTTGGATGCACTGGGATGTGATGTGCGCATCGGTACCACATTTGGCGCAACGACGCTTCAGGTGGCAGTTCTTACCTCCGTGCCCGAAACCCAGGCAGTTGAAGCATTGTGTGACGTCACGATGCACTGGTCGGTATCGCTCCCACGACACGATAATGTTGAAAACCGCTCGGATTGCCTTCAGCTCAGGAAGCGTCGTCGATCCCTTAGCCAAATGCAGCAGGTAGAGCTGGTCACGGTACTTGATGTCTTTGTTGCGTCGGCTCATTTTGTGCACGGCCAACACATCCAGTTTCAAAACTTTTAGCTCGGCAGCTAATTCCTCCACTGGCATGTCGTACAGACCTCTGACGACGATTTTGTACGGCTTATCCATGGCGACATCATGGGTAAAGTACTCCGCCTCGTTTTCGGTCAAGTAATCCTTGACCAGTTGATAGTGCTGCCTGGATTGCACCAGCACCTTAAATCCGTCCTGACACAGACGAATGTTGCCTAGGACTTTCCCAGACTTGATGAGTTCAACCAGCCCCGCTCGAAAGTCGATCGTTGCTGCTGATTGCCGCACATAAAAAGGAGGCAGTTTCTCCTTTCGCTGTTTCACTTCATTCTCCTTTGCTTCCGCTACCTGGTCCTCGTCAGGCAGTCCAGCGAACTTGTTGTTCTTCAAAAGCTGCTCCTCGTGCGATGAAGAGTTCTCCTCCTCCTCATCCATCGGTACAGTACCGTCGCTCTTTTTCGTCTTTTTGCTGTTCGATGTCACTTCCAAAAGCACCTTCCTTTTGGAAATTCCCGGTTTTTGGCCATCAGTTGAGGCCTCAACCTTCCTTTTGGAAATTCCCACTTTTTTGCCTGCTTGAGCCGCAGGTAGGGCAATATTGCCGGCGTTTTGCGCCGGGACGCGACGAGTCATGTTGATTCAGACAACCTTCACCAACGAATGCTCGGATAACAATGATTTAAATAATTTTAATTTAACTAATGCTGAAAATTTCATAATCATCATTTAAATTTTGTTGAAATCCGAGTGAAAGAAAGTCTGTTTCCATGCAATTTTATAAGATAAAGGTAGTTTATTTCTCTTGTAAGGGGAGAAGCGGTAATATGTAACCCCTAAATGAAAACTGCTTAAAATTGATTAACATTTTTGATTAATTTGGAACAAAAATGCGGGGCAATATGCACCATAACAATGGAACAAAATGCACCGAGTAATAGTAGTTTATGCAACAAGTTGCAAAAAGAAGATTTTTTCAGCACGAGTCGTACATTTATCCAACGAGGTTTACCGAGTTGGATAAATACGACGAGTGCTGAAAAAAATCAACTTTTGCAACGAGCTCACAACATTTTTTGTAATACCGAAAAACGCTTCTTGAATGGAATTTTATGTCAAACATTCAAGTGTTTAGTAAATTCACCGTTCAAAACAAAAAAATATTTAAAAATGTTACTTTTCGATAATTGTGTGAAAAGTTCAACTTTAGTTGACAGTTTTACAGCGGAATTGCAAAAAAGCAGTTTTCACTAGTCACCACTAGATGACACCGCTGTCTTTACAAAGGAGCATCACAACGGTGCAATTTTGCCCCGCCCACGCTTTTTGCATAAAATTCAATTAAAAATACTTTTTTGTGTTTTTGAACTAATCTTTCAATAGAATAATGAAGATTATGACGAAAACTATTAAAATCAACGCTTAGAATACCAATAAGTGCATTTAATATTGTTCAAAAATCATATTGAAGGATAAATGAAAATTATATCAAAACACAACATTTTAAAGTTTTGCAAATAACTTCAGCTGAATTTAGCCTACGATGGTAACAAGGTTCCAGCTTGGTTTTACAACGTTAAGCTTGCAATTGCAGAAAAAAATATTTATGTAAGTCTTGTTACAAGTTTATATTAGGGTAATTCTCCGCCAACTCACACAGCAGTTGCCTCGACCCCTCTTCGATTTGCGTGAAACTTTGTCCTAAGGGGTAACTTTTGTCCCTGATCACGAATCCGAGGTCCGTTTTTTGATATCTCGTGACGGAGGGGCGGTACGACCCCTTCCATTTTTGAACATGCGAAAAAAGATATGTTTTTCAATAATTTTCAGCCTGAAACGGTGATGAGATAGAAATTTGGTGTCAAAGGGACTTTTATGTAAATTTAAACGCCCGATTTAATGGCGCACTCAGAATCCCGAAAAAACGTATTTTTCATCGAAAAAAACACTAAAAAAGTTTTAAAAATTCTCTCATTTTCCGTTACTCGACTGTAAAAATTTTTGGAACATGTCATTTTATGGAAAATTTAATGTTCTTTTCGAATCTGCATTGACCCAGAAGGGTTTTTATCATTTAGAACAAATTTTTTCATTATAAAATTTCGTGTTTTTTCTAACTTTGCAGGGTTATTTTTTAGAGTGTAACAATGTTCTACAAAGTTGTAGAGCAGACAATTACAAAAATTTTGATATATAGACATAAAGGAATTGCTAGTAAACATCACGAGTTATCGCAATTTTACGAAAAAAAGTTTTGAAAGAGTTGGTCGTCATCGATCATGGCCGTTCATGGTCACCCGCGACAAACACGGACGACGAAACAAAGAGAAACGCAAAAAGTAACTTTTTCAAAACTTTTTTTTTCGTAAAATCGCGATAACTCGTGATGTTTACAAGCAAACCCCTTATGTCTATATATCCAAATTTTTGTAATTGTCTGCTCTACAACTTTGTAGAACATTGTTATACTCTAAAACATAACCTTAGAAAAAACACGAAATTTTAAGAAGAAAAAATTTGTTCAAAATGAAAAAATGACCCTTCTGGGTCAATGTAGATTCGAAAAGAACATTAAATTTCCCATAAAATGACATGTTCCAAAAATTTTTACAGTCGAGTAACGGAAAATGAGAGAATTTTTAAAACATTTTTAGTGTTTTTTTCGATGAAAAATACGTTAATTCGGGATTCTGAGTACGCCATTAAATCGGGCGTTTAATTTTACATAAAAATCCCTTTGGCACCAAATTTCTATCTCATCACCGTTTCAGGCTGAAAATTATTGAAAAACATATCTTTTTTCGCATGTTCAAAAATGGAAGGGGTCGTACCGCCTCTCCGTCACGAGATATCAAAAAACGGACATCGGATTCGTGATCAGGGACAAAAGTTACCCCTTAGGACAAAGTTTCACGCAAATCGAAGAGGGGTCGGGGCAACTTTTCCCAATTTCGTGTGAGTTGGTAGAGAATTACCCATTAAGACTTTTTTTTATGTTTGAGCTGTTATTTTTATAGTTGAAGGTACTACCTTTTTAAAATTGGACCGAAAAATCAAGGGGAATATTTTTTTTAAATCAATGATTCTTTGCAAAAAGACGAGCAATTGACTTCAACCAGAAAATTTTAATGGATTATCCTGCGAGGATAATGGTTTTCACCATTTTGGAGCCGTCTAAACTTGTTTAAATTAGTAAAATTTCTATGTACGGTATCAAGAAATAGTTTTTTTTTCGCGAAATAATTATTTTTCGTCTGGTCTTAGATTTGTTCGATGACTAATGATTGCAAAAAAAACTAAACCTGTAAAGAAGTACTTCAATGAATTGATCATAATCATAATCATCATAATTTTTATTATTATTTTTTTTTTTGTTGCAAGTGTTGTTAAGTGAAAAATATTTGCAGTTACCTTATTATGATTAGGATAACATAAGCCGTAATTACTATAAAAAAAATAAAATATCTTGAATTTTTGAATAGTCTATTGCTCTCAAAAATTTACAATAAATTACTGCTTTTGCCAAGGGAAATCTTGATAGAAATACACTGCCCGTTAATGCATAGTTGTCCTTTGTGCATTTTAAGCAAAGAAAGAAACGCGTTTTTATTTCAGAATTCTTAGAAAATTATTTTTAGTAAGGTGATGGTGAATAAATTCATGCATTTTTTGTAATAACTATAAAAAGCTTATTTCTACAATCTCATAAATACACGAAAAAAAGTTTATCAGCTGCACAGAAAAAAAGTTGAATTTTGGAAGGTTTAAGATTTTGTTGGTTGAATATTACCTCTTTTTTTAGTAATATTACCAGTTACTGAGGCAAGTTAAATTCATCAGTTACTGAGGCAATATTATATTATTTTTTTTTTTGTCACAAAATCTGTTATCAATTCCTGATGAATATTACCATCATTTGTTTTTATGTGTGGGAGAGAAACTTCTTTTTTGCAATTCCGGCGTGAAACTATTTAGTTTTTCTGTCTTGATCACTGAAATGGGTGCAGAAAAGTTGAACATTTCAGCACTTGTGTCATAAAGTAAAATTTTCAAAGTTTTTTTATGTTTTTGATGGTGTATGTACTTAACAGCACCTCGTTGCAAAATTTAATTTTTTTCAGCACAAGTTTCACAAACAAAATTGAGTGGTGGACATACCAAAATTTCAAGAAAATGTTCAAATCTTTATAATATAAAACAATTGTCTGATCGCGATTTGGTGTCTTCAGAATAAAATGTAGGTACAGTCCAGACTCGATCATCCGACACCTCGATTATCCGAAGTTTCGATTATCTGAAGGTTTGTATGGGACTTTGGATAATCGAATCGCGAACAAAAAAAAAATGAAGAATCGGAGAAAAAATTAACATTCGAAACATTTTCCTATTTTTTTATTCACTTTTTTTTGAATACGTTTTAAATGACCAAAAATGCCCTCAAACACACTTTTGACTTTCTATTGATTTGAAAATCGATTTTGCAATCGAAAAGATTGTTTTTGCTATTCCATCGTAAAACAACTTACCTGTCCTGTCATTCTTGAACGACGAAACTGCCTACTTTTCTCTACTAAAAATCACTGAATCGGAAAGTAATACTTTTTAATACTAGGGCTGATAAATTCTCCTTTTAAGCACTGAAATGAGTGCATAAAAGTTGATCTTACTCGGAACATTTTTTTTACTTTTCAAAAGCTCATTACTAAATGGATTGAAGTAATTTTTGAATAAAGTGTTAATCAACACTAGTTTTTTTCAGAATCCGCTCAATTTTTTTTTCTTGTGGGTGGTCGAAGGAGCCTGCTCCGGTGGGGTCGCTGGTTGGTGGGTTGGACAATCCAAAGGTGGTCCCGGGGTGGAAGATTCCTTGAAGTAAAAGTTGTTTAGTTTCTCTCATCATTCAAGCATTTGAAATCCAAGGTTTAAGCAGAAACTTGCAAATAGAGACCATCCAAAACCTGAGGGTTGTTAAGGTGGAGGATGGTCAGTTTTTGTTTTGTAGGTCGATGCGGAAGAAGAATTAAATCCAAAATAAAAAGAAGTAAGTCGATTTTTTTTAAACTTTAAAATTTATGTTTCATATTAATCACAATTTTTCGTAGCAAACTAAAACTTTGAGAACATTTTTTAGTGGTTTATATCACAAAAAATTCAAATAACTTTGTTTCAACGAGTAAAATATAAAAATAAAGCCAAAAATACGTTATGCAAAACGCAACCAACTTTAGAAGCACAAGAAAAGTTTAAATACATTGGAAGATTAAAAAGTAGCGATAAACTGTTGTAAAATTATAGTGTCTTATCTGGATTTTCGGTTGGTTTTGATTATTATTGGAAATGTTTCTGTAACCTGTAAGGCTTGATTTTCTTTTTATTTTTTTCTAGGTAATGATGGGAAAATGATTTTTATAACCATACAAAAAAATTAGGTCAGCTATGGAAACAGGTCTGAAAAGGTTAAGCTGCATGATTCGCATACCGTCACCAGGGGTGACGTTGAGTCTGGGGATGAGATTGGGACATACAAATTTCGGCATTTTTGTATGACCCAATTTCACTCCCAAACCCAATGTCACCCTTGATGACGGTAGTAGTGATTAGGCTTTTCGGATAAAACATAAAAAATAAATTTTCTTGAAAAACTTTATTTTACAATAATAAAAATATGATACTAAAAAAGTGAAACGATTACGAACACATTTCAGTTGATGGAGATTTCGGATCTTTTTATGAAACGTACAACGCCAAACAGTTCGATAAATAATCCCTGCATTATTATTTATTCACGGACCTCTTTTCCATTAATTTAAGAATTCTTTTTTTCCCCTTAAGTTTTGTAACGCACCATATCATAACAATCATTTTCAAACTTTTCTTTCCATTTTTTTCACTAATTACTGTATTTTTCTGGCTATTCTCCCACGTTTCTTTTTTTTTTATTAACCCAGCTTCACAAACCATTCCACCAACTGTGTATTTGTTTGTAATTGTGGGTTGTGTTTTCCTTTTACCTTACAATTTATACAAATTTGAACATATTCTCGTTTTCAGTTACGCGCTCTCGTTCGCTCTCTTTTTCTCACTCGCACTCGCACGACAGTCATCGCATAAATTGAAAAAAAATCTTTCCCCACTCCGGTCTTCCTTTTTTTTCTAACTTGACTTTAATTTGTTAACATTCCTGTCGTACAATATAGTTTCTTTTGTTTTGTTTTGCTTGTTCGTTTAGTTATATTTATTTTTTGTTTATTTTTTGATTTGATTTTCCGTTTGTTTTTGTTTATATTTTTTAAAAGTTTGCAGTCCCTTCCCCCCTAACTATTTACAACGGCTTAACTTGAATTGTGGAATTGTGGAATGGTTTTTTTGTTGTTGTTTTGTGTTAATTTTGGCATATAAAAACAGTTTGTTTACATCTTTTTTTTTCTCAAGTTGTCGTTCATTTTCTGGTTGTTTTGGATTTAACTAGGTTATATTTACAAACATTCTACTTTTTCGTCTTCTTTTTTTCATCGATAGTGTGTGTTTTAAGGTTACTTTTAGTTGTTTTTTTGTTGTTCATTAGATTCAGAAAAGTTTTAGTGGTAATTACAGAGTGAATTCTAGGTAATTTTTTAAAGTTAAGATTTCTTGTCTTTTTTTGCTCGTTTTTCGTCAAAGATAGCTGTTGCTTGCTCGGTCGGATTTTGGTTTCGTTAGGAGTTGACTTACAAAATTTAGACTTGGAATTGGCGCTACTACTTCCTCTCCTTCTCTCAGCAGTGTTTCCGGGTTGACCGACTGTGGACTTCCTATCAGAACCGGGTCGCGTTGTGCAGTATCCGGTCGTTACTGCTGGCGCCGGAACTGGCCGCGGACAGCGGGCCCGGCGAACCGATGGCGTCCGATGGGGGTGGCAGTGGCAGTTCCGGCACGGTTTGCAGCAAACTGGAGGGCTGTTTGAAGGGAGAAAAGATTCTCATTTTAGAACTGGTCACAGCTGTTGGTCGCCGTTGGTGGTGACGGCAAAGGAGATGGTTCGCTGGCGGGAAAGTCGTCGCGTGATGAAGCTGTTGAGGCCACTTGGACCGGGCACGGCCTGAGGAGCGTAACCGATGGACGGTCGTGGTGGGGCAGGTGGAGGTGGAGGCGGCGGTGTTGGTGGGGGTGGTGGCAAGGAGAACTAAAAAGGTAAGAAATAATAAAAAATAACATAAAAAATCTAATTAAAAAAAAAACTTGAGGCAAGTATATCTGACCCTGAACCTTAAAAAATTGCGAAGTATTCCGAAAAAAAACTCCTAATCAATTCCCATAACTCTAAATTGAATAACAAACCTAAAGCTCACCTGGGACCGCTCACAACTCAACACAACTCATGTCACAACCTTTCGTCACCCAATCCGTCCCATGTGGTTGTGTGTTTTCCGCTCCCAAGATCCAACCTCGATTGATGGCTTCCCAAAGGCGTAACACAATCCAATCATGCAACGGTAATTAATCAAACTCATCAGCAAACCCCTTTTCTCTCTCTTGGGATTGCGGGTTGAAGAATAAATTCAATCTGTTCAATTTTGAAGCTTTCCCCTCCACACAAACACTGAAAAGTTTTCTTTCCCTCTCTAATGGTTTGGGTGTTTCCATTAGAGACGTTTCCCATCTTACAAAAAAAGGTTGCGAGCTGTGAAATTACAAGCAAATTCATTTCTTAATGGCTCTTTCCGCACCACAAGGAAAACATATAACAGCAACAAAAAAAAAAAAAAAAAAAACGAAGAAAAAAAAAACATTCAAAGTGTCATTGCTTGCCCCAACACTCGGGCGATTGATTGATTACCGTTTTGCAATCAGAGCCCAAACCGAAGAGGTGGGTGTTGCTTGTTGGTAAATTTTTGCTGAGCTGTAGGATTTTCATTTCACTTAGCTCCGGAAAATTCGCCACCCAATGAATCAGCAATCGATCTGTGGTTTGATGAATGAATGGGAAAATGCATGCCTGTGTTGGTTTTTTTTAAGTCTTTTTTAAGTCTTTTTTGTATTTTTTGTTTTTTTTTTGTATTTTTTGTTTTTTTTTTTTGTCTTTTTTGTCTTTTTTGTCTTTTTTGTCTTTTTTGTCTTTTTTGTCTTTTTTGTCTTTTTTGTCTTTTTTGTCTTTTTTGTCTTTTTGTCTTTTTGTCTTTTTGTCTTTTTGTCTTTTTGTCTTTTTGTCTTTTTGTCTTTTTGTCTTTTTGTCTTTTTGTCTTTTTGTCTTTTTGTCTTTTTGTCTTTTTGTCTTTTTGTCTTTTTGTCTTTTTGTCTTTTTGTCTTTTTGTCTTTTTGTCTTTTTGTCTTTTTGTCTTTTTGTCTTTTTGTCTTTTTGTCTTTTTGTCTTTTTGTCTTTTTGTCTTTTTGTCTTTTTGTCTTTTTGTCTTTTTGTCTTTTTGTCTTTTTGTCTTTTTGTCTTTTTGTCTTTTTGTCTTTTTGTCTTTTTGTCTTTTTGTCTTTTTGTCTTTTTGTCTTTTTGTCTTTTTGTCTTTTTGTCTTTTTGTCTTTTTGTCTTTTTGTCTTTTTGTCTTTTTGTCTTTTTGTCTTTTTGTCTTTTTGTCTTTTTGTCTTTTTGTCTTTTTGTCTTTTTGTCTTTTTGTCTTTTTGTCTTTTTGTCTTTTTGTCTTTTTGTCTTTTTGTCTTTTTGTCTTTTTGTCTTTTTGTCTTTTTGTCTTTTTGTCTTTTTGTCTTTTTGTCTTTTTGTCTTTTTGTCTTTTTGTCTTTTTGTCTTTTTGTCTTTTTGTCTTTTTGTCTTTTTGTCTTTTTGTCTTTTTGTCTTTTTGTCTTTTTGTCTTTTTGTCTTTTTGTCTTTTTGTCTTTTTGTCTTTTTGTCTTTTTGTCTTTTTGTCTTTTTGTCTTTTTGTCTTTTTGTCTTTTTGTCTTTTTGTCTTTTTGTCTTTTTGTCTTTTTGTCTTTTTGTCTTTTTGTCTTTTTGTCTTTTTGTCTTTTTGTCTTTTTGTCTTTTTGTCTTTTTGTCTTTTTGTCTTTTTGTCTTTTTGTCTTTTTGTCTTTTTGTCTTTTTGTCTTTTTGTCTTTTTGTCTTTTTGTCTTTTTGTCTTTTTGTCTTTTTGTCTTTTTGTCTTTTTGTCTTTTTGTCTTTTTGTCTTTTTGTCTTTTTGTCTTTTTGTCTTTTTGTCTTTTTGTCTTTTTGTCTTTTTGTCTTTTTGTCTTTTTGTCTTTTTGTCTTTTTGTCTTTTTGTCTTTTTGTCTTTTTGTCTTTTTGTCTTTTTGTCTTTTTGTCTTTTTGTCTTTTTGTCTTTTTGTCTTTTTGTCTTTTTGTCTTTTTGTCTTTTTGTCTTTTTGTCTTTTTGTCTTTTTGTCTTTTTGTCTTTTTGTCTTTTTGTCTTTTTGTCTTTTTGTCTTTTTGTCTTTTTGTCTTTTTGTCTTTTTGTCTTTTTGTCTTTTTGTCTTTTTGTCTTTTTGTCTTTTTGTCTTTTTGTCTTTTTGTCTTTTTGTCTTTTTGTCTTTTTGTCTTTTTGTCTTTTTGTCTTTTTGTCTTTTTGTCTTTTTGTCTTTTTGTCTTTTTTGTCTTTTTGTCTTTTTGTCTTTTTGTCTTTTTGTCTTTTTGTCTTTTTGTCTTTTTGTCTTTTTGTCTTTTTGTCTTTTTGTCTTTTTTGTCTTTTTGTCTTTTTGTCTTTTTGTCTTTTTGTCTTTTTGTCTTTTTGTCTTTTTGTCTTTTTGTCTTTTTGTCTTTTTGTCTTTTTTGTCTTTTTTGTCTTTTTTGTCTTTTTTGTCTTTTTTGTCTTTTTTGTCTTTTTTGTCTTTTTTGTCTTTTTTGTCTTTTTTGTCTTTTTTGTCTTTTTTGTCTTTTTTGTCTTTTTTTTTCTTTTGTCTTTTAAGCCTTTTTGTGTTTTTTGTCTTTTAAGCCTTTTTGTGTTTTTTGTCTTTTTTTTGTATTTTTTGACTTTTTGTCTATTTTGCCTTTTTTTTCTTTTTTACTTGCTTTTTTACATAAAATCATAAAATCATAAAATCATAAAATCATAAAATCATAAAATCATAAAATCATAAAATCATGAAATCATAAAATCATAAAATCATAAAATCATAAAATCATAAAATCATAAAATCATAAAATCATAAAATCATAAAATCATAAAATCATAAAATCATAAAATCATAAAATCATAAAATCATAAAATCATAAAATCATAAAATCATAAAATCATAAAATCATAAAATCATAAAATCATAAAATCATAAAATCATAAAATCATAAAATCATAAAATCATAAAATCATAAAATCATAAAATCATAAAATCATAAAATCATAAAATCATAAAATCATAAAATCATAAAATCATAAAATCATAAAATCATCATAAAATCATAAAATCATAAAATCATAAAATCATAAAATCATAAAATCATAAAATCATAAAATCATAAAATCATAAAATCATAAAATCATAAAATCATAAAATCATAAAATCATAAAATCATAAAATCATAAAATCATAAAATCATAAAATCATAAAATCATAAAATCATAAAATCATAAAATCATAAAATCATAAAATCATAAAATCATAAAATCATAAAATCATAAAATCATAAAATCATAAAATCATAAAATCATAAAATCATAAAATCATAAAATCATAAAATCATAAAATCATAAAATCATAAAATCATAAAATCATAAAATCATAAAATCATAAAATCATAAAATCATAAAATCATAAAATCATAAAATCATAAAATCATAAAATCATAAAATCATAAAATCATAAAATCATAAAATCATAAAATCATAAAATCATAAAATCATAAAATCATAAAATCATAAAATCATAAAATCATAAAATCATAAAATCATAAAATCATAAAATCATAAAATCATAAAATCATGAAATCATAAAATCATAAAATCATAAAATCATAAAATCATAAAATCATAAAATCATAAAATCATAAAATCATAAAATCATAAAATCATAAAATCATAAAATCATAAAATCATAAAATCATAAAATCATAAAATCATAAAATCATAAAATCATAAAATCATAATATCATAAAATCATAAAATCATAAAATCATAAAATCATAAAATCATAAAATCATAAAATCATAAAATCATAAAATCATAAAATCATAAAATCATAAAATCATAAAATCATAAAATCATAAAATCATAAAATCATAAAATCATAAAATCATAATAGTGATTTTAGTTTATTGTTTTCAGAAATCTACTTAATTCTTTAAGCGATATTTGATCAGGTTTCAGGATCAGGATTGAAAATAAATTAAGGCACATAAACTTAATACCATTAAAATGATGGAAAAAATGCCTCAAAGTAAACAAATCAAACTAAAAATCATCAACCCAGCTTAGAACAACAAAGAATAAACCTCCCTATGGGGTCCGTCCCCAAACGCCACAACAAAGTGCAAAAAATCGCTCAAACTTACCGCTTCGTTGGACGACTGGCTGAGGCTGACGGGCGGGGCCACTCCACCTGCACCACTGGCAAAGAGGGGCGGGGGCGGGAACCGATCGGGGCCCATGGACGTCGGCACGGCCCCCATCAGCCCGTACGAATGGCCCACGGAGACCGGCGGCAACGAGTGCTGCTGCTGGAGGCCGGTGTGCGAAATCGGAATCCCGGGCCGGGTGTTTGTGTAGACCAAATTTGTCGAGTGGACCGCCGGGTGGTGCGCCAAATCAATCTAAATTGTGTGTGTTTTTATTTTTATTTGATTTATTTTATTGCGGAAGTGGGTGAGGGAGAGGGAAGTTCGATTTGATGCGTTTTTGAGCCCCCGCGCAAACATCAAAGTTGCATCATTGTTTCAGCCCGGCAGCCACGGCGTTGCACATGGAAATAAAAGGATCAGAATGAATATTTTATTAGAAATTGGTTTGCCGTGACGGTGTGGAGGTAGATTGCTTCCGAGGATTATTTGATGCCGAAATGGGTTTTAGAGGGTCCCTTGCCTCCCGGAACGGAACACGGAACACGGATGAGTGGATTTGCCACCAAAATGTAGTTTGCAACGGTTTTGTTGCTCGTGCGCTGTACAGAGGAAATGGGAATTACGGTTGCAAATTTGATGTGAAAGTATGCTCTGTGGGACAAAATAAAATTCGAATCAGTCGAGCTGAAATCTTAAATCCAGGTGACAAGCTTTAAAACGCAAACAAACTTGAATTGATGATCTTTTATACAGTTTTAACAGTTATCCCGAAAATTAAAAAAAAAATACAAAAATATGAAATTTTGCGAAAATGAAGCGAAAGGTAATGTTTATTTTGAACTATTTCAGGAAAAAATTGATATCTTCAGCAAAATATTGCATTTCGACGAATGATAGAAGTTATTTGACAATGAACTCGAAATAAATCTCACAGGCTTTAAAAATAATACAATGTACCGATGAAAAATGTTATTATGTTGTTATTTTATGATTTTATGATTTTATGATTTTATGATTTTATGATTTTATGATTTTATGATTTTATGATTTTATGATTTTATGATTTTATGATTTTATGATTTTATGATTTTATGATTTTATGATTTTATGATTTTATGATTTTATGATTTTATGATTTTATGATTTTATGATTTTATGATTTTATGATTTTATGATTTTATGATTTTATGATTTTATGATTTTATGATTTTATGATTTTATGATTTTATGATTTTATGATTTTATGATTTTATGATTTTATGATTTTATGATTTTATGATTTTATGATTTTATGATTTTATGATTTTATGATTTTATGATTTTATGATTTTATGATTTTATGATTTTTATGATTTTATGATTTTATGATTTTATGATTTTATGATTTTATGATTTTATGATTTTATGATTTTATGATTTTATGATTTTATGATTTTATGATTTTATGATTTTATGATTTTATGATTTTATGATTTTATGATTTTATGATTTTATGATTTTATGATTTTATGATTTTATGATTTTATGATTTTATGATTTTATGATTTTATGATTTTATGATTTTATGATTTTATGATTTTATGATTTTATGATTTTATGATTTTATGATTTTATGATTTTATGATTTTATGATTTTATGATTTTATGATTTTATGATTTTATGATTTTATGATTTTATGATTTTATGATTTTATGATTTTATGATTTTATGATTTTATGATTTTATGATTTTATGATTTTATGATTTTATGATTTTATGATTTTATGATTTTATGATTTTATGATTTTATGATTTTATGATTTTATGATTTTATGATTTTATGGTTTTATGATTTTATGATTTTATGATTTTATGATTTTATGATTGTATGATTTTATGATTTTATGATTTTATGATTTTATGATTTTATGATTTTATGATTTTATGATTTTATGATTTTATGATTTTATGATTTTATGATTTTATGATTTTATGATTTTATGATTTTATGATTTTATGATTTTATGATTTTATGGTTTTATGATTTTATGATTTTATGATTTTATGATTTTATGATTGTATGATTTTATGATTTTATGATTTTATGATTTTATGATTTTATGATTTTATGATTTTATGATTTTATGATTTTATGATTTTATGATTTTATGATTTTATGATTTTATGATTTTATGATATAGAAGTAAATCACGAAAAAAACTAAGAATTCGTAGAGAACTACTAAGGTGTAAATAAAAGGTTTTAATTGCCTTCGGAAATCTATTTTCGAGAAGGAATCTTGCAAAAGAAACCACCAGGCCATGCTGCAGAGCTATCAATTTGTTTTTTGATGTTTAGAGTCGGGATTTCTGTAAATCTGCAAATGAAAGATTAGGCTGGTACAAATATTTTTAAAAGTTTTTGTCACTCCCCCCCCCCCCCCCTTCAAAATTGGCCCGAAAAATCAGGGCGCAAAAAAAATATTTTTACAATAAACTTCAAAATTTCAATGAAACACTTAAACCAGCTGAAATCAAATTAAAATACATTCTTCTGCGTTTAAAATCATGTTTAGCATGTTTGGGTTCATTAAAAAAAAATTGAAAATTTTCGATGCAAAATCTTTTTTTTGGATACAATTTTTATTTTTGTCAGATCTTAGATTTTTTGAAAACTAGAGATTGCAAAACAACTGAACTAGTGAAAAATGCATTTTGAAACACTTTTTTCATTTAAATTTGAAGACTATGGCTTGTTATTTAAATTTTTATATCTTTTTATTTTTTTGATGAATGCTATTTTTTCCTGAAAGGGTAGAGTAGTAAATTTTACAGCTTTATGATTACATTTTCTGATGAGGTTTTGTTTACTACAGGTTTGCGGTCGGTTTCCATAATTATTAGTTTCAAGCTAATTTACACGGTGAATTAATTTTTGTGTAACCAAGACCACTTATAATTTTCAGGTCTGACTACCGAATGACTGTAGTCCACTTTTCAAAATCCTACAGTTTGAAAGCATAACTTCAAACCAAAACCCACCGTTGTTCCAAGCCGATGATGCGTTTTACTAGCCGCTGTTAGCAAAACTGTTTTCCTGGCCTGGGTAAACATCAGTCTCGGGATCAACATTTGCATACAGATTGTTAGTTTGGCAAGTTATCTGGCTGTTTGGATAGTGCCTCTACACAACTATTTATGTGCCAATGTTTGAAAACATCCTCTGTGGAGAATGCACTGTTTTGGGTTGCTTTGTTTCAACTAAATGAACCCAATTTGATGGGACTTCAATGTTTTTAATGTTAAAAGCTTCAAATTAGATTAAAATTCTTTAAAAAGTTCCGATCAATTTCAAAAATCACCACAAACTTCACGACGATGGCAAACCTTCATCATTAGCAAAGGTGACTTCAACCCGAAGCTCTTTCCGGCATCAAAGTTCAAATTTCACCGGCTGTCGTCGGCGTCGTCACCGATATAATTACCTGCGCGTAGATCGTCGGCTCACTCCGTTTGATGTCGGACTGCCGGGGCCGGCCAAGGGTCGCACTCACGTACATCTGCTGCTTCTGATGGTGCTGCTGCTGCTGCTGCTGACTGGCCAACGAGGTCAGGTCGGCGTACGTCAGGTCGTGCTGTGAACGAAACGAGCGTCGAGAAGGTCAGCGTTTAAAGCTTCCACCGTAATTACTTGATTGAACAGGCGGTCGCTTACCTTGTGCCCGTCACTTCCGTACCCGCCGATGACCGGCGTCGGAATCATGGCACTGTGCACCGGGATGTAGTTCTGGTTGTCCACGGGGTTGTACTGCTGCTGCATGCAGGACCCATCGCCCCGGCCCATCGTCGCGTAGAACGTCCGGCTGTCGTACGTGCCCGCGACCATCCCGACCGGCAGGCCCGGCTGCTGCTGGTGGTGGTGCAGGTGCTGCTGCTCGGCCAGGGCCGCCGTCGCGTACAGCCGCGGATGCGCGCCGGTACTGTTGAGCCACTCGAACGCTTTCTCGTCTTCTTCCGGCAGCAGCGGAAGGTTCCCTGCGGGATGTAGATAGACTGAAACTTATGGCACACACACTTGATGTGAGGATAGGTGGTTGTGAATGGTTTTCAAAGAGGTAGATTTGTTATCGTTTTGTTTTTATTTAAACAATTTGTTGAAATCTTGAAACAGTTTAAAATGCATTTTCCTGCGTTGATAATAATTTTTGAAATATTTGGGCGATTTTAAATATTCCTATTGTTTGTGAAATGTCGATGTAAAGAACCGGAACCAGTTTTTAATTTTTTTTTTCCAATATTTAAAAAAAATGTTTTTTTTTGTTTTTTTTTTCTCGGCCAACTCACACCGCAGTTGCCCCGACCCCTCTTCGATTTGCGTGAAACTTTGTCCTAAGGGGTAACTTTTGTCCCTGATCACGAATCCGAGGTCCGTTTTTTGATATCTCGTGACGGAGGGGCGGTACGACCCCTTCCATTTTTGAACATGCGAAAAAGAGGTGTTATTCAATAATTTGCAGCCTCAAAAGGTAATGGGATAGAAAGTTGGTGTCAAAGACACTTTTATGCAAAAATTGTATGCCTGTTTTCATTACTTTTTTTTTTTTTTTTTTGGGAGGGTGATCCAGCCGCACATCGTTGATGTCGAAACCTCTAAACTGGGCCCTCGTCCTGTCACGTCCGTCAGTAGTCTTGTCGTACATTACAACTAGAACCAGATCTGCCAATGAATTAGTACACTTCGACCAAATAAACACTGACGCTGTATGGATCTGACTCTAGAATAAATGCACAGTTGGGTGTTATTCATAAGTCCAAAATGTTCAATTATTCATATAAGTCCAAATATTCATTTGCGGATAACTACCTAACTTGAATTGAATACAAGATTTAAAGCAACCTATCCGAAAGCTACTCTTATCTCAAATCCCCGACATTTTAATTATTAACCAAAAAAACGTTTCTTTTAAAACCTGTCTGGCTTCTTTTAAAAAACAAAAAAAAATAACAATTGATATTTTACAAGTCGTGAATTGAAAAAGAGACGACCATTTGTTCGTCAGAATTCCAGTAGATCCTCGATTCGCAACAATGGTCGATACAATCATAATCCGACAACCGTTAGTTCAACAGATCAACGAATTTAGTCCGATATCATTTCACTATTGATTGATCGAGACTCTATGAAAATTTTGACAAATTAGAATGGTTTTTATGCTACTTGAATGAAAATCACCGATTCTGATAGAATTACTAAATTCACTGTTACTAATTTTGTCCCTAAATAACTAAAGGCAAAGTATAAAAAGTTGATATTTATAGTTAAAATCCTAAATTCTACAAT
The DNA here is from genome assembly GCF_015732765.1 of Culex quinquefasciatus. Lineage (NCBI taxonomy): Eukaryota > Metazoa > Arthropoda > Insecta > Diptera > Culicidae > Culex > Culex quinquefasciatus. The sequence continues at coordinate 13,003,118 of NC_051863.1, read as the reverse complement.
CACTATTTTTTTAAACCCGCATCCTAACCTGACACCCACATTAAGATAGGGAAAAATCACATATGTAGCGGTTTATTGTACAAATGTGATATTTCCACTATCAGAGAACCTCCTTGTCTCGATGACAGCTTACCGGTCATCGATTAAGCCCTGAGACTACGCCAAAGTGGGTTCTCGCAGCATGAAGTGGTGTCCATGTGTAAAAATGGAAGCTTCAGCAATATACTGAACACTTCGATTTTAATTCCACATCGAATCAAATCATACTCTTTGCCAAACAAGCATCAAACCTATGACACTCATTATGACAAAGCCCAGGGAAAAATTGTATGCCTGTTTGCCTGTTTTCATTACGTATTCAAAATCCCAAAAAAAACACCAGAAAAGTTTTAAAAACTCTGCCATTTTCCGTTACTTGACTGTATGAATATCACGAGTTATCGCGATTTTTACGATTTTTTTTTTTTTTGAAAACGTTGAACGTCTTCGATCATGGCCGTTCATCGTCACCCACAACAGACACGGACGACGAAACAAAGAGAAACGCAAAAAGTTACTTTTTCAAAACTTTTTTTTTCGTAAAATCGCGATAACTTGGAATGGTTTTGAGCAAACTCCTTATGTATCTCTATCATTTTTTTTGTAATTTTCTGCTCAAACTCTTTGTAGAACATTGTTACACTCTAAAAAATAACCCTGCAAAGTAAAAAAAACATGACATTTCAAAATGAAAAAAAAAATGTTCTAAGTGCAACAATTAATCTTCTGGGACAATTCAGGATCGAAAAGAACATAAAATTTCCTTTCAAATGACATGTTCCAAAAATTTGTAGAGTCAAGTATTAGAAAATGGCAGATTTTTTTTAAACATTTTTCAGTATTTTAAGATGAAAAATACGTTTTTTCGATGAAAAATTCGTTTTTTTTTCGGCATTCTGAGTACGCCATCAAATCAGGCGTCTAATTTTACATAAAAGTCTCGTTAACAATAAATCTTACCATTTCAGGCTGCAAATTATTGAAAAACACCTCTTTTATCGCATGTGCTCTAATGGCCTCGAACAAGTTTTTCTTTCAAAACCAAAAAAATGCAAACAATTATAGAAACCATAAAAAAATTACGTAAAAAAATAGAAAAAAATTAAGTAATATTGCTTACTGCGAGATAAAATCACGTTTCTCCATCGCTGTGAGTGACAGGAGATTATTGCCGCCTAACTACCGCAGTGTAAAAATCAGCAAGTTGAACTGAAATTCTGCGTTGATTTGGCTGTCAACTTGGTTTGTTTTGAATATTTTCCAAAAAGTCAGCTGAAAACTCAAGGCAACCTTTGACAACAGCCAAAAATTTGTTCTGCGGCTGTCATGTGACCATTATCCTGCGGTCGTATCACCGCGCGTGAACTCTAATTATTAACGCCCGCGATAATATTTTTTTGTCAATACTAATTCTCCAAAATTTGTTCGTTCATTTAAAGAATACTATTGATTAGACGGTTTAATTTTTACTTTCTTAAAAAAAAATCAGCTTAATTTTTCGATGTAAATCAAATTTGAAAAAAATTTTCGACCAATATTTCGATTTTTTTAAACATTCTGAATTGATTCAAAAATTCATAACTCGTTCAAAGATTTTTTACGCATCCCGGAATTTCTGAATAGTTGCCATTTAAAGCATTAGCATTAGCATTAGCATTTGGAGGACGCCCCACCACCGGAAGGCTCCACAACGCTTATCCCACTGTTTGGTCTGGTTGTGTTAGACCCTCATCCGGAACAATAATCCAACACGGGAGATACCATGTCTTCATCTTTTGATGAGTGTGTAATACAGCCCAGGGCATAAGGGGGTCCACGCCGGGTCCAAGCTATCCTCAGGGAATATCAATATCAATATATTCCGTCCTAGTAGGGTGATAGACTTTATAAAACAAGTCGTACCTAACTGGGACAACACGCAGTAAACAGGAGCTGCCTCTCATCGTTCCATGATGTTGGGTTAACCTGATTTGCTATAAAAAAAAGGGTCACACCACAATATTCCTCTAATTGGTCGCAGTGGTATCAAGGCTCAACAAAAAAAAAAAAAAAAAAAAATCCTCAGGGAAATGAAGGAATGTTAGTAAACACCTATCTAAAGTGCGCAGGGACCCCTACGTCACCTTAGTGGTATAGATGTTTGTAGGGAGGTTTTGGACTCAATGTTAGTAGGAGAGGTAGAACCCTAGGATATACCCCGAAAGGTATTGCGGGCGAATCAAGTAGAGTTAGTTTTTTTATTATTAAACTTATACTTGTGATTGTATAGTGTTAAAGATGCATGATTTATATTTTTGATATTTTAAACCACGGCAGAAAAAACGCGACGAAGCCGTGCATGATTAAATTGACTGTCGTATTACTAAACCAACCATTTTCTCAGGTAAAAGCAATGCTGATTAATCACAGTTTTAACATGTCTGTTGTTAAACTCATTCTATCAACTGTAAGAGTAGAGAGAAGTTTATATTTTCCTTTAAATTATTATATGTTTAAGCGAAATTCGAGGTTGTAAATGATTTAACGCATAATTGATATTTTGATTTTAAACTCTTACAGCGATCAGGAGTAAACCTTCATTATTCACTCATTTGTTTTATTTTGAATGTAGGATTTAGATGTTTCATTAAAACGACCGATTCAGAAAGCATACTTAGTTAACATTTATTTTTAGTGTAATGGGATCAATCAGCATATTTAAATCATTTTCTTCAAATAAATACAATAATTAAATTATTATTAGCTGAAAAATATACAGGCAAAACACAATCACTCACTCACTCACACACAAATTGATGCTTCCTCGATTTCCTCGGGTTTGAAAATTGCGAAAAGCCTTAAAAAAATGAAACCATTAAGTTGCCTCAAGACTAAACAATCCATCAATACTTGTTGAAAAATACTTCGTACGCAACTTACACAATTTTTAGAAAAGTTATAAAAATATTGGCATTCATTCTGGTAACGATCAGCACGGATAAAAACTGAATTATTAAATAGCTAAATATTCAACCAAAACTAAAAAATACTAAAAGATAAACAAATTCGTGACCTGTAATAATTGGGTATCCTATGCACAATTTTTTAACTCTCATTCTAAATGAAGCCAACTTTTTCACAGCAACACAACTATCATAACTCCGTTTGTTATCCAACAAAAATTTGAGTTAAAATTTGGTCAGAAGCTCTTTTGAAAAACACATACTATCACATTCACTAAATCGCATCCATGCTACATAAATTTACCAACACAAACACTGATCCAGAACGGGCTCACCGAATTCGTTATGTGCAAACCAAATCCATCGTTGCCACCCCGCATGCGCCACCGTTTTAGCAGGGAAAGTGACGTCATCGGCAAATCAGCGACGCAACATCTTACACACCAATCATCTCGCATACTCGAAGCCAGCATCAAAACAACCCTAATCAAACATCTTTTTCAGACGTTTCAAATGCCATGCTACAAGCACCAGCATCTCGTGATTTGAAAACTTTGCGGCTGTCAGCGCCACACAGCCACCTACACAAACACACTTATTTAAAATCTCTGATGTTGATAAACGTGCAAGCAAACACGAAACGGGGCAACACTGTGGCACAAAACGAGCTAAAGCGAGTTCTCCCTGCGCCGTCCAAATCCATTGTCGTCCTAGCAGGCTCTGCCGTCTTTTCACTCGTCCCGTCCCAAGCCAGCAACGTAGCTCGGAACTGACGGGAAAGCCGGCTGTATGACGTCATTTGAAGGATAACTACGTCAACGCATCGCAACAGCTCGCATAACCTCGTGGTCGATTCTCGGCACACACATCTTTAGGATGGTAGCACTCTCTTCCTCACACAAACCTTCATCACCATGCTTGTGTGCATTTTTTTTTCCTTCTCTTCCGCACACAATTTCTACCCTCTCTGCGTACACATGTAAACCGTCGTGAAGCGCTGCAGTCGCTTTCCCCTCGCACTTTTTCATGCCACTGACACACACCAATACACTGACAGCCTTGAAATGAACTCAACGAGTGATGCTGTCAGATTATTTCTCAGCTCTCTCTTTCCGACTCAATTTTATTCACTGCATCGCACTAACACAGACACATGCCCGCAGCAAACGATGTCATCGGAGTGCAAAAATGCCGGATTGATTCGCCCCAAAACCAAAGATTTCACAGCTTCCGCGGCCGGAAATCAGATAAACTCCGCCATCACATCACTGTCCGGAGTAAGCTGAACAAACGAAACCAAAAATGCATGGATAATCACGCGAAGAACACCCAAAAAAATCACTTAATTCGAAGACGCCAAAACGAACGGACCGAACACGACAAAGGGTACGAGTGAACTCTCGGAATTTCTGAATAGTTGCCATTTAAAGTCCCATAAAACATATCAATAAATTAATTAAATTAAAAAATGTTTTTTTTTTTGCAAATCAAGTTTAAGTGACAAAAAGTTATTTTAAAAACAACCAATTTCTTTGGCCGTGTATTATTTTCAGTGTAGTCCATATCCATACCTACAACTTTCCCGAAGACACCAAATCGATAAAGAAATACATTCAAAAGATACATGTTTTTGAATTTTCATACATCATTTTTGTATGGACAGCTGCCAAATTTGTATGGAAGTTATACGGACAAATAATGATGCAAAATGGCTTCTTTGGGCATACCGAAAGCACCATAAAAGTATCAGCCGGACTAAAAAATACAAATAAAATCGAATGATTGAAATCTGAGAGAATTGCTCAATCTTAGAAACTATTTTCTATTTTAATTGTAGAAACATATCTCATCTTTTTAAAATAAAATAAAAAAGCGGCTGTATCTTGAGAACATTTTTTTATGCTTATCGCCGTCATTATAGCTTAATACTGCCGTTTTACGGCGATATGATGTATACGCCATACCCGAGCAGACGGTAATAACTTGGGAATAACATTTTCTGATAATTGAAAATACTAGACCAATAACATTTTATGTTATTTATAACAAGATTTGTTATTTGTCGTTATGATTTTTTTGTTATTGGATTGTTATTGTAATAACAGACTAATCACATTTTTAGTTATTTTTCGAACAAATCTTTGTTATTATTTTTTGTTATTTTAACAACTAATCCGATCATCCCAATAACAATTGGAGGTATTCTTCCATAACAAAAAATGTTATTGCAAAGTTGTTTTGGCTGTCTACCAATATCAGACCAATAACAAATTTTGTTATGATAACATAAACTGTTATTAAACCCTTATGCAAAAATGGATTTTTCAAGAAGAATCCATAACATTTTTTTGTTATTTTAACAGTATTTGTTATTGAAATGGCATGAATTTTGTTATTACCGTCTGCCCGGGATTGAGGTGATTTTGCTGTAGACACGATTTTCTGTTTTTGTTTAAAATGACTAATTTAAGGTCTGCTCTGAACAGATTCTAATCTGTTAAAACGTACAATAAAAATGTGGCCCCTACAAAATTTCTTGTTTTTACCTATTCTCTACGATTTTAAACCACAAACATCATTTGTCCGAAAAAATATTAATAAAAAATCACTACTTTTCCTTCCTAATGATGTATGTCTCGGGCGAGTTTTCAAAAAATCGTAAGAGCCATTGGTAAACAAAGCCCTTTTTACATCGGTATTCGATCTACTTACAATAAACCAATTCCAAATATGCTTGAGATTGTTCATCTACACGTCCCTCAAGTGCCCTAAACTAAAAACAAATGAAATATTGTTGCAATTTGAAGAAAAAGGAAAATTAATGTCGAAGGTCACGGTGGCTCTTACGGCTTTTTGAAAACTCACCCGAGATGTATACATTGCTCGATCAAAGCAGGCTATATTTTTTGTGCCAGCTATTTTGACAGTTGGGCGGTTCCCTTAATGCATTGTCAACGTGGAAACTTTTAGGGGGGGAGGGTATTAAGGGAGTGTTCTTTTATTACGTAACGCAGTTTGGGGGGGGGGGGAGGAAGGGTCGGAGGCCGTGTTATGCTCCATACAAAATTTTTAAAATTTGTATTGAAATTTTGTTATGAGGGGGGGAGGGGGTCTAAAAATCTGATTTTTTGCGTTACGTAATAAAAGAACGCTCCCTTTGCGATTGTCTACACTCCACAATTACATTTTTTGCATGAACAATTGTCCGCAAGGGAGGTGGGTGGGTCTAGAATTTTCAAAAAAGTTTCTACGTGGATGTGGATAAGGTGTCATCCATTAAGTACGTCACATTAAAATCAGTCAAAATTTACTCCACCCCCTTTTGTCACGATTTCCCTATGCTTTTAACACGCAATGTCACGCTTGCTCAAAACCCTCCTCTTCCCTCACAACGGGACGTACTTTAAGGATGACGCCTAATGGACGTCCCCAAATCGAAATAATGTAATAAAATATTGCCCAGTTATGATTAGGTCCCAAAACCTCAAATCAACATTTAAACAGTATTGAATTTAACTTTTATCAATGTATACATACATCATGATGAGTAAAATTGGCGTATACATCATTGTTTGTTCGCTTATCAAAATAGGCCCCAGAGCAGTTTATTGAAAAATTCTTTCGTCAGGAGGTAGCTTTTAAGACTCTTTATCAGACTGTACAATAAAATTTAAAATGTCCAAAATAGCGTATACATCATATCGCCGTAAAAAGGCAGAATAACTTGTTTTCAGTTCCTTACAAAAATTCAAAAAATCGAAAGATTGAAAAATACCTATTTAGAGAATTCATCTTCAAGAACTAAAAAGCTACACAGAAAAACATATGTGAATTTACTCGACACGGAAAAATGAATCACATGTGAACTCAGTTCATGTAAACTTGAGATTCGACGTAAACGGTTGAATCACACGTAAAATCATGTTTTTACGTATAATAGTTGCAAATTTACATCAAATTGCATTTAAATTTAAATGTTTAATGACGTGCAAAAGTGTTACATCATAAAAGATGTAACATTCGGAAATATTTTTTTGTGTGTATATTAAAAAAAATTTTTTTCATGTAACATTTTTTCGAATGGACTTACTCGAGCAGGTGGAAATAATTGGGAAAGTTAAAGTTCTGTTATTATCAGAAGTTCGCCCTACTTTTTTATTGTATCACCCAGATTAGACTGGTACAAATTTTATTTAAAGTTTTTGTCTCCCCCCCCCCCTTCCTTCAAAATTGGCCCAAAAAATCAAGGGGCAAAAAAAAATCTGGAAAACTTCAAAATTTCAATGGAAATTTAAATAAAATCAGCTAAAATCAATTTAAAATGCATTTCCCGACGTTTAGAATCACGTTCAGCATGTATGAGTTGATTTAAAAATCTTTAGAATTTTTGAAAATGTTGGATGCTTAGGTTTTTTTTTTCGTTAAAATTATTGATTGTATATGTTGATTGAATGTCACATGAATAAACAAAAAATCCTTTCAAAGATACAAAATTTCATATACATACAGTTCCTAAAATTGACTTGTATGAAAAATCTAATGATGACTTTTTTGACAAAGGGAATACAAGAATAAAATTCTATTTGAATCAAAAGATTAAAAAAAAGTCAAATTGCGAAAATGAAGAGATCTCATTAGGGGAAAAAATATATTCTGAAGTAGCATGACTGTAATTTTGAAGCAAAAACTATTGCTTTATACTTACATAAAGCAATAATGTTTGCTTTTAAAACATTTCAAATGGGCTTGAAACATAGTTTTTTAAAAATCTGAAATGAACTCAAATTTAAAATGAAGATTTAAACTGAATGTGTAAAATTTTCTTCCGAAGAGATATTTTCAAACTCAACTCTATCAATCTTACAGCACATGTAAACGGTTCTGCAGCTTACAATGTATGTAGAGACTCCAATTACACCAGCAAACAACTTTCCTTCACTAATTTGAATGTCCCCTGCCCCCTCTCCCCTTCGCTTCCTTCCCCTCTAACCTACCTTGCGGTATAATGTCCGGGTTCTTCTCGATGCTGTCGACGCTTCCGTTGCACTGCTGCAGCTGCTCCCGGGCCAACTCCCCGTCCAGCGGCAATGACTGGCTCAGCCCGGAGGCGTCGTTCGTGGACATTTGGCTGCAGTCACCGGCCCGGCCATCCCGGTCCGCGCCACTTCCGGACCCGCCGCGGAGTCGCGTCACACACACCACGATCGAGGCCAGCGATATGACGGCGGCCACCGCTCCGACTAGCGTCCCGATGAACGGTTTGATCTGGTGCAGCGTTGGTGCGTAGACGAGGGACAGATCTGACGGGGAGGAAGCAATTAAAAGTTTTTGGTAATTGGAGTCGACGGCGGAGCTTTCCAGGAAATTATAACTCAACTCACCGGTTTGCTTCTCCGGGTTCTTGACGGTGAAGGCCTGCAGGTAGGTGAGGTCGCTCGAGCCCTTGGAGTTTTTAGCCGAAAGGTAAATGTTGTAGCCAACGCCCGGCTCCAGCCCCTTCAGCTCAAACAGGGGCACGCTGTAACGAGTGACGAAAACAATGCAATTGTTAGTAAAATGTGTAAATTTTAGCAAATTACTGCTCCGTACCGAGTCTTGATCGAACCAATTAGCTGGCGGTTTCCGATGACGTACATGTCCGCTAGAAACTCTTGCTGCAGGCCACCGTCAAATCCTTCCAGGCACTCGATCTGGACCATGTCAAACGTTTGATTGAGGATGGTGCAGTTTGACAATGGGTCGGGTTTGCCTGTGTGATTAGAAATTAGATGGCGTTATTTTCGATGAAATATTTGAATCCACAAAAATCTTTATTTTTGGAGATCAAACTTCGGAAGCACAATCTTACCTGCTGGAATTAGGTTGAAAACGCATGGTTCAGTTTGCGTTCCAATCTCGTTGCTACCCCAGCAAAGCAACGTTCCGTAATCCTGCAAAAAAAAAAGAGTTAAAATTGCATTATAAATCAACAATCGATTTAAACAATTCAGACTACTTTGAGTAATATTTCAAAGATTGAGAATTTTTTTTTTGTTTTTTTTAGATGAAACTTTGGAGGTATTTTTTATGATCGAAGAAGACATTTTGCCTCATTTTGTCCATACAGGTCTCTATACAATTGCATCTTGAAAAATGATTTTTTGATATTTTTTTGTACGTGGATGAACATCGCCCATTTTTCTGTATGTTACGTAAAATTTCCCGAGCAATCCGATAAAAATATTCGCAAACGTAGACTTTTTGGTCCAAACACCGTCAAAACGACATTTGAAGATTTCATATGACTTAATTCAAATATTAGGCTAGATTTTTTGAACTCCAAACTATTTTTCCTGAATAGTCGACTAAGTCGACGAAAATTGCCATTTTTCGGACACGTTGACACGGCGTAGGTCAATTCAATGGCCAATTTTTTTATTTTAATTTTTTTCTTTTACTTTCATATGGAACAACTGAAAGTTGTACATATTTTTTATGTTTTCTCAGGAAATAATACAGAAAGTAACAGAGCAGTTCTCTCATATTTCGGTAATTTGTTTTTTTTTTGTATTTTTTAATCCGACTGAAACTTTTTTGGTGCCTACGATATGTCCAAAGAAGCCATTTTGCATCATTAGTTTGTCCATATAATTTTCCATACAAATTTGGCAGCTCACCTTTGATAAAAATATTTTTGAAGAGCTGAGAAAATTCTCTATATTTCGCATTTTTGAACATTGTTGATACGACCCTTGCTTGTTGCTGATATATTGCCATGCAAAGGTTTAAAAACAGGAAAATTGATGTTTTTTAAGTCCCACCCAAACAAAACACCATTTTTTAATGCCGATATCTCAGCAACTAATGGTCCGATTTTCAATGTTGAAAGATAAAACATTCGTGAAATTTTCCGATCTTATCGAAAAAAATATTTTCAAAATTTTCAAACCACGGCTAACATTTTAAAAAGGCGTAATATTGAATGTTTGGCCAATTTTTCAATTTTTGACCAATTTTTCAATTTTTAGAAAAAATCAGTATTGATTCAAAAAATCATAACTCGGTCAAAGATTTTTTGCCCATTCTGGAAATTACTGAAAAGTTGGCATTTGATGTCCTCTAAAACATATCAAAAAATAAAAAAAAATAAAAAATAGTGTTTTTTTGCAAATCATATTTTAGTGACAAAAAGTTAAATAAAAAATCACCAAATTTTTTTTTTGCCGTGTACCGTGTAGTCCATATCCATACCTACAACTTTGCCGAAGACACCAAATCGATCAGAAAATTCCATCAAAAGATACAGAATTTTGAATTTTCATGCATCATTTTTGTATGGCCAGCTGCGAAATTTGTATGGAAAATTATATGGACAAACTCATGATGCAAAATGGCTTCTTTGGGCATACCGAAGGCACCAAAAAAGTTTCAGTCGGATTAAAAAATACAAAAATTAAAATTTAAGAAAAAAGACCGATTTCGTAGAGAATTGCTCAACACTCTTAACAAAATGACCACTTTTTTTCGTTTGACTTTTCCCACAAAATTCAGAATTGTGAAAAAAAAAACATCTTTTTAATTTGTTATATATGGCAAAATTTGTCATGTTTTGAGCTATGGCACAAGTTGGTAAAAATTTGTGGCAGTGTTGCCAATTTTTCGATACATTTTTCAAAGTGTTAAAAATTAATGAAAAAAAAAATAAAAAAATTACGATATCGAGAGCACAATTTCGAATTATAGCCATTGAAAAAAATATATTAAAAAGCGAAGATTTTTGTTGTAAAAGTCATGATCGAACTTGAACATTCCGGATTTTTTTTTTCGAAAGGATCCGAAAAATTCTTAAATTTTCTTAAAATACATTGAAGATTTGACCATTATGTTTTAAAAGGACTTTAAACACGTATTTTTGAAAATGTTGAAAATATTTTTTTTCAAAGTTTTACGATAGATATTTTTTATAATCTTCAATGGCATTGAAGCAAATTTGGAGGAATTTTTCTGATCTTTTCGAAAAAAAATATTTCAAGTGATGTTTAAGCTTGGTCATGATTTTAACAAGTTAAAAACAGTCAGGTTTATGCTTACAATTATTTTTTAGTGTCTCCACAACGATATCGAATCAAAGTTTTTGTTTTTTTTTATTTAAATTTCAGTTGAACATCTAAAAAAAATCTAAGAAAATAGTCTTTTTGTCTTGCATTTAGAAATATTTTTTTCAGAAAAATTCTTGACTCTGCCAAAATAATTTAAATCAACAACTGCCATCGCTCTAAATATTCAATTTTTGTCATCTAAAGTATTATTTTTCTTCAAAAATGGTTATTTCACGCAATACCTATTATTTTTGACTGAAAAGTCCTAAGCAATATTTACAACTTTGCACTAATTCTTAAATTGAGCACTTTCAAGCCTTTTACAATTTTTGATTTTTTAAACCGCAGAATGAAAAAAGTCGTAAAACTTTCAAGGAAGAAAATTTCCCTTAATTTTTTTTTTTTTGATGATTTGTCACTTTCACTTTGTCACTTTGAGCACTTTCAAGCCTTTTACAATTTTTGATTTTTTAAACCGCAGAATGAAAAAAGTCGTAAAACTTTCAAGGAAGAAAATTTCCCTTAATTTTTTTTTTTGATGATTTGTAAGTGTTAACATTTTTAAAGTATTTTTTTGACATCTTTTGCAATTTTGTTTCAAATTCTGCTTTATATTGAAAATTTAGGGGTTTTAATACAGTCCAGACTCGATAACCTGAAGGCCTAAAAAAATATTCAATTCCGATTATCGAATCACGAAAAAATGTGACCGAATTTTAAAAAAAATGTGCACATATCTAATATTTAAAATAATTTCAAATGTGTCTCATTGCTCTGATTGAAAGCTCATTTAATTGTGGTAAATCCTAAAATTATGTTTAATATATTTAATTGTTCAGCATATCGATGCCTCTCGTGATCTAAGTTTGCTGGTTTTCCTATCAAGTTAGCATAAGAAAGAACAGAGGCATCGATGTACAGGTAGCAAAACGATTTAGACACTTCAAAACATAAACAATGAACTCAAAACAATTAAAATTATATGTTTATGCATTGTGTTTAAATTGTCAACACAGTTATAATATATTTTTTTGTCAAATTTCAGTGTAAGTCCATCAATTATGATCTAGTTTTCTTACTAGCCTATAGGCTAGTGAGTTTTTACGGCAAATAACATGAAATTACGAAACTACGGTTCTCTAAAATCTGCTTATAATATGTGTATTTTAGGAATGATTAAGTAAAGAAATGTTACTGAAAAAGTTAATAGTTAACATACAAATATAACCCTCTTATAAAAATTATGAGTTCATTTTTGTGTAATTTTACGGATTTTTCACCAGAAGATTTTACGATTACGAAATTTAATTTGCTAAATTATGTTTAAAATAAAACACATTCTAATTGAGAACTTTGCTCAAAGTGAAATTAGTTAAATAAGAGAAATTAACTTCATTTATGACCAAAATATTAATTTTGTTTAAAATCTTTCCACGCATTTTATGCAATTTGTTCATCGTTATTTTTAATAAATTTCACAGAGATTTATTAAAAAAATTGCTCAAACTGACCTGTGTTTTCTTGCATTGCAGTTTTGAGAACATTCTTAATTTTTTTTTTAAATTTGTGAAATAATATTGAAACCAAAGCTTATTTTGCTAGACATTTTCAATCAACTATCTGCATTTTGTAAAACGTTGTTATAAACAATTTTCAAAACTGAGTTCCAAAATGACTGACATCAATGTACAAATGAAGTGCGGAGCAATTTGACAATAAATTATTTCGAATTTCACGGCACTTTGCGGTCTTCACCAAATTTTACGTCCTAGCCCTACTTATAACTTTGTTAATTGTTTTAGAGGGATATTGATCTTGATCGTAAACTTTTCAAAAACAAAAAATTATTATCACACTTACAAATAGCTTGAAGTACTCAAAAAAATAAAATGTCAGTGAATTTCAATCATCAAAACTTTCTTCAAGATCCCAATAAATCCCTAACCTTACCCGCTGCCCGGAGGAAACGAACGCACAAAAAATGCCCTTTTTCCATTAGCGAGGCAGCAAAAAGCCGTTACCCCGGTTGTAGGAAGCAAGCGCGCTTCCCGGTATCCAATTTCATCAAGATTTCCCAGGATTTCGCGCGTCACATTCCGGCGGTCCCTGCGGCTACTGATGACCGTACACCAAGAGTGAAGTTTTATGTTATTTCTCGCGGCGGGGTTAGACGACCAGCACGGTTGGCGTAGATTCCACCGCGATAGAGTAGCAGCTCGTCTTTCGTGTCCCGGCGCCTTAATGTATGCATAAAAAAAACGGGGAAGGTGTACTCGTCGTCCCCGAAAGGTAGGCAAAAAGCAAACAGCTATTATGTTTTCAATTATCATAATTTCTTGTTTACAGTCTTGGCTCCGAGGAGTTTCTTTGTCCGTTTGAAGGCACCACCGGCGGGGGGACTCTTCAGGGTTGAAAAGTCGAGAAGTCAGCTGAAGAATCGTGAGGTTGAAGGTTAGCAGGAATGTGTTTTTTTTTCTTGGTGAAGTTCCACAAAGGACTTTGAGCGAGAAGCGAGAAAATGATTTTTTTGTTTTTGTTCAGAATTGCTCGAGTTATGCAACAATGGTGGTTACGTAACAAAGTTGCTTGTTGCTTAATTTGCATAAACTATGTGAGAAAAAAGTCTGCCTCAGGAAAGAAGTATTCTGAAGTGTTTATTTATTTGCTCCAAATCTTTATCAAATCTCCACGTGCAAAACTACATCATCAGCATCATCACCGCCTCGCCATCACACACCTTGTCACGTTGGACTGAGGGGGTTGGGCGTGGGTGGTGTATTATTATAATGACAATCCTCACACATCGTCACTCCCACCTCATCACACTACACGACTACTATTCATTTTGGAACACCGGCAATGTTGCTAGCGGTCACTTGAGCTGAACGCGTCCATGTAGCTGATGATGGCCAGTGACAACAACCGACGTCCTTAGCACATTTTGGAAAGGGGATTTGGGGCAAAAAGGCTCGCCAGAAGCCAGAAGGTAGAAGTCAGAAGTTAGGAGCCAGAAGTCAGAACCTCAAAAGCCAGAAAGAAGAAGCCAAAGCCGCTGTCTGGCTCTGGCTTCTGTCTCCTGGTTTTCAGCTTCTAGCTTTTTGTTTCTGGCTTCTGACTTCTGGCTTCTGGCTTCTGGCCTTTGACTTCTGACTTCTGACTTCTGACTTCTGACTTCTGTTTTCTGACTTCTGACTTCTGACTTCTGACTTCTGACTTCTGACTTCTGTCTTCTGACTTCTGACTTCTGACTTCTGACTTCTGACTTCTGACTTCTGACTTCTGACTTCTGACTTCTGACTTCTGACATCTGACTTCTGACTTCTGACTTCTGACTTCTGACTTCTGACTTCTGACTTCTGACTTCTGACTTCTGACTTCTGACTTCTGACTTCTGACTTCTGACTTCTGACTTCTGACTTCTGACTTCTGACTTCTGACTTCTGACTTCTGACTTCTGACTTCTGACTTCTGACTTCTGACTTCTGACTTCTGACTTCTGACTTCTGACTTCTGACTTCTGACTTCAAACTTCTGACTTCTGACTTCTGACTTCTGTCTTCGACTTCTGACTTCAGACTTCTGTCATCTATATTCTGGTTTCTGGAATTTTGTTTTTGACTTCTGACTTCTGACTTCTGACTTCTGACTTCTGACTTCTGACTTCTGACTTCTGACTTCTGACTTCTGACTTCTGACTTCTGACTTCTGACTTCTGACTTCTGACTTCTGACTTCTGACTTCTGACTTCTGACTTCTGACTTCTGACTTCTGACTTCTGACTTCCGACTTCTGACATTTGACTTCTGACTTCTGACTTCAGACTTCTCACTTCTGACATCTGACTTCTGACTTCTGACTTCTGACTTCTGACTAATGACTTCTGATTTCTGTTTTCGGACTTCCGACTTCTGACATTTGACTTCTGACTTCTGACTTCAGACTTCTCACTTCAGACATGAACCCGAAGCTGAAAAACAAAAGCCAGAAGCCGAAAGCCAGAGGTATGAAGTTAGAAGCCAGAAGCCAGAAGCCAAAAGTCAGAAGCTATAAATCAGAAGCCAAAAGCCGCATGACAGAAGCCAGATGTCAGAAGGCAAAGACAGATGCCAAAAGTCGGAATCCAGAAGGCAGAATCTAGGAGCCAGAAGCTAGAAGTCAGACGTCAGAAGTCAGAAGTCAGAATCCAAAAGCCAGAACCAGAAGCCTGATGCTAGATGCCAAAAGCCAGAAGTCAGAAATCAGAAGTCAGAAGTCAGAAGTCAGAAGTCAGAAGTCAGAAGTCAGAAGTCAAAAGTCAGGAGTCAGAAGTCAGAAGTCAGAAGTCAGAAGCCAGAAGCCAGAAGTCAAAGGTCAGAAGTCAGAAGTTAGCTGTCAGAAGGCAGAAGTTAGATGTCAGAAGTCAGAAGTCAAAAGCCAAAAACCAAAAGTCAGAAGTCAGAAGTCAGAAGCCAGAATCCAGAAGGCAGAAGCTAGAAGCCAGAAGTCAGAAGTCAGAAGTCAGATGTCAGAAGTCCGAAATCAGAAGTCAGAAATCAGAAGTCAGAAGCCAGAAGTCAGAAGTCAGATGTCAGAAGTCCGAAATCAGAAGTCAGAAGTCAGAAGTCAGATGTCTGAAGTCCGAAATCAGACGTCAGAAGTCTGAATTCAGAAGTCAGAAGTCAGAAGTCAGAAGTCAGAAGTCAGAAGTCAGAAGTCAGAAGTCAGAAGTCAGAAGCCAGAAGTCAGAAGTCAAAAGTCAGAAGTTAGCTGTCAGAAGGCAGAAGTTAGATGTCAGAAGTCAGAAGTCAAAAGCCAAAAACCAAAAGTCAGAAGTCAGAAGCCAGAATCCAGAAGGTAGAAGCTAGAAGTCAGAAGTCAGAAGTCAGAAGTCAGAAGTCCGAAATCAGAAGTCAGAAGTCAGAAGTCAGAAGTCAGAAGTCAGATGTCAGAAGCCAGAAGTCAAAGGTCAGAATTCAGAAGTCAGAAGTCAGAAGTCAGAAGTCAGAAGTCAGAAGTCAGAAGTCAGAAGTCAGAAGTCAGAAGTCAGAAGTCAGAAGTCAGAAGTCAGAAGTCAGAAGTCAGAAGCCAGTAGTCAGAAGTCAGAAGTCAGAAGTTAGCTGTCAGAAGGCAGAAGTTAGATGTCAGAAGTCAGAAGTCAAAAGCCAAAAACCAAAAGTCAGAAGTCAGAAGCCAGAATCCAGAAGGCAGAAGCTAGAAGCCAGAAGTCAGAAGTCAGAAGTCAGATGTCAGAAGTCCGAAATCAGAAGTCAGAAGTCAGAAGTCAGAAGTCAAAAGCCAAAAACAAAACTCCAGAAACCAGAAGATAGATGAACCAAAGACAAAAAATCAATAAAGAAGTCAAACCATAAGGATTTTTTTTATTTCAATGAATTGAGTTTAATGCTAAACATTCCAAAGCTTATGAGAACCCCTCACTCCCGTACGCAGTAATCATCATTTCGCAACATGTCCCGCCCGTCCCGAATCCAAGGATCTGCGCACCGGTTCCCGCTTATTTATTCATAACATTTCATCCGAAACAAGGCGATATCCTTTCGGAAGGACCTGACAGGGGACAGGACCGCCAGCGCAGACAGTCCCTTCATTTTTCGTGTGAATGAGCTTTTTTTTGTTGTTGTTGTTGTTGCTATCGTTGTTTTTGCTATTTTTTCCGCCCTACTTCCAGAAAGGATATTTTTTTCTACGCCACACTCATTATTCATGGGAGGTAAATTCGAATACGCCACGTGGTCGTGTCGTTACACACACTGTTGACGACTGCCACAAGGACTGTGCTGAGGAATGTTTTACACGGGAATGTGACAGCTGGGACGGGCAGCACTGTCCTTCTGGTAGTTGAGATGTGTCGTCAGGAAAAAAGGGGAGTTGTGAAAGTTTTGTTTTGCAATGTGTCACGATTTTAGCAAAAGCAAACTTTACAAAAATTCTTCATTAGACATTCCTAGACCTTTCAAAAAGAAGGATATACAAGTTTACATGAAAAGTATGTAAATTTACATGTTTACATACAATTTACGTAAAATTACTTTTAATAGTAAAGATCTCCTGAAGTACCAAAACAAATACTCACACTCTCGCTGATCGGCTTGAACCGGAAGATGCTCTTGGCGTGTTCGCTGGTCACGTGCGTCACCGGAATGTCCAGCGTCTCGGAGACGGACGTGTTGTGCTTCCAGACGAAGGCCACCTCGGGCGGATTCGCCTCCAACTCACAAGCAATCCGGGCCTGCTCGTTGCGGCCCACGTTGTACACGGTGGCCAGTCCGGGCCGGCAAACCGGGGCAACTGCAAGGAAGAAGACAAAAATCAGATAAAAAATGTTAATATTTCATGGTTTGTACAATTTTCCAAAGTCGTCAGATATGTCGTCCCGATTTCAACCCCCTTTTCCCCAGTAAAACCCTGCAGGGCCAAAAAGTTAATTAAATGTGTCCCCTTTTTTCGGTGGATCTGGATTCCAGCGGCGTCGGAAACGAGATTTCCGATCCGATCCGGGCGATAATCGTATGAGCCAATTACCATGTAAATTAAAGTCCTACTTTGACAACCCCACGAAATAAACACCAGCTGGGTGTGAAAAGCACTGAGAAAAATCTTCTTTTTTTGTTGGTTACATAATTACAATTTAATGAATTTTTAACTTTTTCTTGAAGTTTTTTTTTAAGAATTCTTGAAACAATTTCTTCAAGATTTTCCAACTGTGTCTGCGCTGATCCAAGCGATCGGAAAAGGAAGGAATTGCGAAAAATAAATAAATGGAAATACGCAACCACTTCATGAATATAATCGGCCGGCCTCAGAGATTGAAAAAGGGGACAACACGAAAAAGGCAGGGCAAAACATTAAGAAATGATCAAACCAAATGAGTACGAGACATTTCCTTGCGGGGGGTTTCAATAATAACTTTATATAAAATGCATTTTATTAACATTTACAAACTGAGTCAAATTTTCTAAAATCCTCGCCTGAATTTTCTGGGTATTATTTTTAATTCGCAAATCTCGCAATTTTTTATTCTGTTTTTTTTTAATTCATTCAAATTTCGTTTTAGAAAATGTGGTACAATTGAAAAGCATCTTATTTAAGTACTTTAAACTGCCCCTGATCGCATAAATGTCCCATATGCATTTTCATCGCTTTTGAGTTATTGATGCAGTTTAGTTCAAAATCGTGTGCTCTTTCTGAAAAGCCTATAACATCCAGTACTTTGTTCTAGAAATCAGGAGGAAATCCAGTTTTTTCTCGAAAACTTAACACGTAGCCTTATGTGTGGGACAAAATTTAAATGCGTTTTTCTCAGGTTGCTGTTTTTGCATATGGGACATTTATGCGAACATGGGCAGTAAAGTACCTTTAAATAAGATTGATTTCAAAATTATCACAAATTTTACAAAGAAATTGGAAAAAATGTTCGATTTTTTGGAATCTGGGAAATTTAGAACATTGAGATTTTTTAAAATATTGGTTGACAAATCTGCAAAACCTTGGGGCCATGAGTTATATTTCTTATTATCATTTGGAATTAATTTTTTTATGATTTTTTAAGAAGTCCAAGATCTAAGATTTTTGAAAACGCAGCAAAAAAATTAAATTAAAAATGTTTAAAAAATACTGATTTAGAAATCATAATGAACAAACGACTGTTTTTTTTTAATTTTATTTTTATTTTTTTATTTTTTTTTTTATTTTTTTTTTATTTATTTTTTATTTAAATAAGTAAAGTTTTAAAATGTTCTAGAAATATTCAATATTTCCCAAAAAAAGGTATCAATGATCGAAAAATGGGGTTATTTTAAAACCTTCCAAAAACCTTAAGAAATAAGGCCAAAGCAAATATGAGTTTTTGTCCCTCGGCCCGGGAAAGGGTTGAGGAAAGGATAAAAAAAAATAGAAATTGAAATAAAAAGCCATATTTTTAATATTTGACTGTAAATTTTTTTTAAAATGCATTTTAACACTAGTTATGCTCTTTTCAAAAAATGTCAGATTTGCCGCACAATTTTTTGCCAAACCGAAAGTTTTAAAAAATTCAAAAAAAAATAAAACTTAAACATGCTTAAAATGATTTTCAATGCAGGGGAATGCAATATAAATTTATTTCAGCAAATTGCACTTTGAAATTTTGATGATTTCTGAAAAAAATATATTTACAACCCCAGATTTTCGGGCTCATTCAAAATGGAGAAAAGAAAACTAAAATTGTTCAAATTATTTGTTTTAAAAACATTTTGAAAACATCGAACTTTCGAAACAATTACCACAAATTCCCAGGATTTTTTAAAAATATTTTCCGGTTTTTCTGTTCCTAATGATAAAAAAACATACTTGTAATTATTCTTCAAATCATTGTAACTTGAAAATGGTGCATTTAAAATAGAAATAAACTGTTTCAACTGGAATTTTAGAGCCTATCAAATTTTTTTTCGAAGTACTTTTTTTCTGTACAAACAGTGGCCAAAATAAAATGAAGACTTTCATGATCGAATCAATGACGAAAATAATTTTCTTTGTTACAAAGAGGCTCCACTGAAAGATTCGAAAACCGGAAGATAATTGAATTCCAACTTTATGTACAACTTAGAAATTGCCTATCGGAGATAAAATCAAACTGTTCAGGACAGGACAGTTTTTCTTTTGCCCCAAGAATTGAAAAAAGTAATAAATTTGAATTATGATTTGAATTTAAATTTATATTTTTTAAAATTACCATAATCCGATTTTTGTTCAGTTACAAAATGAGGTAGAAAATTTATTTATTTAAATGAATAATCTTAAGTTAAAAATATGATGTGTTCGGAAATAGTACTAAGCACTAGTAAAAGTTAGCAAAAAGTATCACGAGTTCTACAAAGCCTAGCAGAGCAATTCTCTGAGATTTCAGTCAATCGATTTTTTTTTGTATTTTTTATCCAAGTAAAACTTTCTTGGTATCTTTAGAATGCCCAAAAAAGCCATTTTGCATCATTAGTTTGTCCAAAAAATTTGGCAGCTGTCCATACAAAATCGATGTGGTGTCTTCGGCAAAGTTGTAGGTATGGCTATGGACTACACTGAAAAAATTATACACGGTTAAAAAATTGTGATTTTTAATTTAACTTTTTGTCACTTAAACTTGATTTGCAAAAAAACACTATTTTTATTTTTTTATTTTTTGATATGTTTTAGAGGACATCAAATGCCAACTTTTCAGAAATTTCCAGGTTGTGCAAAAAATCTTTGACCGAGTTATGAATTTTTATTGAATACTGAATTTTACAAAAAATCGAAATATTTATCGCCAAAATTTGTTAATTGTTATTTTCGATCCCGAGCAGACGGAAATAACTTGGGAATAACATTTTTTGATATTTGAAAATACTAGGTCAATAACATATTTTGTTATTTATTACAAGATTTGTTATTCGTCGTTATGATTTTTTTGTTATTGGATTGTTCTTGTAATAACAGACCAATCACATTTTTAGTTATTCTTCGAACAAATCTCTGTTATTATTTTTTGTTAT
The DNA here is from genome assembly GCF_015732765.1 of Culex quinquefasciatus. Lineage (NCBI taxonomy): Eukaryota > Metazoa > Arthropoda > Insecta > Diptera > Culicidae > Culex > Culex quinquefasciatus. Next base: position 12,982,556 of record NC_051863.1, on the reverse strand, counting down.
TTTAACAACTAATCCGATCATCACAATAACAATTGGCGGTATTCTTCCATAACAAAAAATGTTATTTCCAAGTTGTTTTGGATTTCAATCAATATCAGACCAATAACAAATTTTGTTATGATAACATAAACTGTTATTAAACTCTTATGCAAAAATTGGATTTTCAAGAAGATTCCATGACACTTTCTGTTATTTTAACAGTATTTGTTATTGAAATGGCATGAATTCTGTTATTACCGTCTGCCCGGGATGTGAAATCAAATTTGCAATCAAAAAGTACTTAAGTGAAATTTTGATAAAGTGCACCCTTTTCAAGTTATAGCCATTTTTGAGTATTTTTTTGGAAATAGTCGCAGTTTTTCATTTTTTTAAATTAGTGCACATGTTTGCTTACACTTGAAAAAAATATTTCAGAAAAGCTAAGAAAATTCTCTATATTTGCTTTTTGTTTTTTGTTGATACGACCTTTAGTTGCTGAGATATTGCCTTGCAAAGGTTTAAAAACAGGAAAATTGATGTTTTGTAAGTCTCACCCAAACAACCCATCATTTTCTAACGTCGATATCTCAGCAAATAATGTTCCGATTTACAATGTTGAAATATGAATCATTCGTTAAGTTTTCCAATCTTATCAAAAATAATATTTTCATTTTTTTCTAATCAAGCCTAACATTTTTAAAGGGCCAAACATTCAATATTACGCCAAAATATATATTGAGATTTTTTTCAGCATTTTAATTTTTTTTTCAGAAGTGAGCAAACATGTGCACTTACTAATTCCGTAAAAAGTTACTTAAAAATGGCTTTAACTTGAAAACTGTGTACTTTATCAAAATTTCACTCAAATACCATTTGATTGCAAGTTTGATTTTACACCGAAAAATTAAATTGGAAATTTTTTTCGACCAATATTTCGCTTTTTAAAAAAAATCTTTATTGATTAAAAAACTCATACCTCGGTCAAAGATGTTTTGCCCATTCTGGAAATGTATAAAAAAAATAGTGTTTTTTGCTAATCAAGTTTTAGTGACAAAAAAGTTAAATTGAAAATCACCATTTTTTTACTGTGTATCATTTTTTTCAGTGTAGTCCTTATCCAAACCTGCAACTTTGCCGAAGACACCAAATCGATCAAAAAATTTCTTTAAAAGATACAGATTTTTGAATTTTCATACATCATTTTGTATGGACTGCTGCCAAATTTGTATGGATAATTATATGGACAAACTAATGATGCAAAATGGCTTCTTTGGGCATACTGAAGGCACCAAAAAAATTTCAGTCTGATTAAAAAATACAAAAAAAATCGAATGACTAAAATCTGAGAGAATTTTTCATCTTAAAAAAAAAACCATTACGATTGAGTTTTAAAAACAAGAGCTAATCACTTTGCGTGTTTCGTTTGTAAGATTGTTCGTTCCATCCTCCAAGACCAATAACCAATCAATTAATATTTATCACATTATTCATCTGCGCCATCGAGCCATCCCATCACCATAAAAGCAAATCAACCGAAACAAATCACAGCGGCAGACTTACACTTGATGTCCAGATGGACGGGGTTGCTTTCGCCGTCCCCCTCCTGGTTGCTGCCCACGCACGTGTACAGGCCGGCCCTCGACCGGCTCACGTTCTGCAGCACCAGACTCTGGTTCGACACGATGATGCCCTCCGAGGGGTTGTTCAGCAGCTCCTTGCCCTGATGGGGGAAGATTCATTTATTAGTATGAAATAATTTAAAAGCTCAAATGTTGGATTTTTTAAAAAGTTAACAAATAAGAGACAAAAAAAAACCCAAAAAAAAAAATGAAATTTGTGTCAATCCCAAATCCTGCAAAAACCCATCTCACAAACTTAACAGTCAACCGTAAAGATAAAGCGAACTAGTAAAAGGCTCCGGCGGACACAAAAATGAGATAATTACGGTAACCTTTACTTAGGGGGCATTTAATTCCGGGGACACACTTAATCTACATCTTTATTCGGTTCGGTGCACATCGAAGGGGGGTTGTTGGACTTGGGTCCACTTTTTTGCACGACCTTTCTATCTTTTCAAAATGAGTAAATTTGTTATTTTATTTTTTGGTAGCTAAAAAGTATTTAAATTTTGAACTGTATTTGGATTCAATCTTATTTATTTGGTAATATTCATTCATTTTTGTTGTAAAAATGTCATATTTAGAATTTTTACGAAATTGAAACTTTTTTTTTAATTTCTCTGCTACTGCAGCATCCCTCATCGTCAAGTGGGTGGCACCCTCTAAGTTAATAACACTCATCGTAATGGGACAAGAGTACAATTAGTGCTTTGTGTATTTCTTTTCTAACACACATACAAAAGCAAAGCAGACTTGCAGAGTTCACGAAATACTTTTGCAACCTCACAGTTTTCGCAGCAGATACAGGACACACATAAATAAAAGATGAATTCTGCTAATGGTGCTGAGCAAGTTGGAAAAAAACAAACTGAATAATTATATTCTTTTATTGTTTCATTTCATTTAAGTATTTTAAAACTTTAAACATATTAGCTTGTTAAGCTTAAAAAAAACCTACAAAAAAAGTTTATTTTGTTGTATTTGATTTCAATATATTTGATAATGCAGTAATTCATGATAAAGTTTAAAATAAAAGTAAGGTAATTTAAGAAAAAATAGTGCAAGCCAAATTTTGTGTAGGAGTAGTATAGAGGTATTTTTTGTTATGAAATCTCCAGTGACTTATATTTGAAAATTTCAAAATTTCTAGGTAAAAGTGAGTAAAATCAATAAAATGTTGAAATTGATAGAGCTACCTACGAAGTGACGCACGGATTGGATTAGAATCATAGAGAAGTGTTCAAAGTACCTCAAAAGAACTTTTCATAAAATTTTGATAAGTTTAAAATGTTAGTTAACTATGGTTAAGAAAATATTGACGAAAGTCATTATTTTAAACTTCTCAAAGTGTCATGATTTTCTCAATGAACATGATTTTGAATCGGAAAATGGAATGCATTTTCGGATTCTTTGGACAATGTTTTATATGTAGAATGTTACATAAATTTGTAAATAAACAATAATATGTGTTTTTGAAACACAATTAAAAAAAACAAATCTCCAAATTTACAGGCAATTTCAGTTGAACAAATTTCATGTAAAATGTAGAAACTTGTGATTCGTGCTTCGAGTTCAGTTTAAAATTCAATATGAACCGATAATTGTATAAACAAAACTAGTTTTAACAATTTTCAGGCAAAATTCCGACTTTTTAGCAATTTAACCTAAAGTTTATATGTATTTTGTTAAAAAGCTTATAAACTTAGTAAACTAAATATAATCATTGTTTTTTTTTTTTTCTTGAAAACTATATCAGCTACTCTAGTGTACATTCAACGTACAAATAATGTTTGAACATCTTAAATTTGATTTTAACAAGAAAAACTATAACTATCAAAGTCACCCCGGAATTTAAACTAAGAATTTTGAACGTAACTTTTTTCTAAACACTATTGAAAAAACTTTTTTCTACAAAATTGTGCATGGACTGTGTGTGGCCTACCCCAGTACATGTTTTAAAAATAATAATCTTGAGAAATCCCTTATCTGTTGGAAAATATTCCAAAAACAAATTGATATCCTATCAAAGTTACCCCGGTTTACGGTACATGAAATTTTTTACAAAGATGCAAGCTTTATATCGGTGTTTCAATAGATTCTAGTATTTATTTACAATCAAAACTTTCAAAGCATTTTGATAAAACTTGTGAATTTTCAAGTTCTCATAAATTTAACAAATTAAAAGAATTCAAAAAAAATCATATTTTTTTACAAAAATACGCTTTACTTAAATACTCCAAATTTATTTTCATTTATGTTGCATAGGAATAGCAAACGCTACGGGTATCAGAATATCGGAAATATTTGATACATTTAAAAGCAAGTAAAATTTTTTAACACTGCAAATTTTCACAAAACTATGTATTGTTGATAATGTACGAAAAACAAGTTTATTTACAATATGAGTAACATGATAGGGATTCTTTCAAACCTTTCAAACACATATAATTTTTTTTTGTAAATTCTAAATTGTATTAAACAAAACAAAGTATTTTCAAATAATTCTTCAAATTTTAGTTTGTTTTAAATAGTATCAGAGAAACTGTAGTTTAAAAGAAGTAATTTAGTAGTACAATGTGCTTTTGAAAAAATTGCCTTAAATTTAAGTTTTGTACAGAATGGGTTCCTGTCAAATGATCGGGAATTTTTCAAATTAAGAGAAAAACACATTTTAATCTTCAAAATTTAGTTTGTGCTGTATAAATTCAAATTATCAGAAATATTTAATACGATTCCAAAGTAATAACACAAATCATTTTAGGTACATTTTCAAATTAACGTAGTTTTGTGAATATATAGGTTTTTTAAAATGGTATAAAAACTTTTAAAAGGTAGGAAACAGTACTTTTCAAAAACACGGAATAAAAAAAAATGATGATCATTTTCGAAAAATTTATTAATAAGTTCGAAAGGAAAAAAATGATCCCGATCATTCGAGACCACCATTGTTGAAACTTTAATGAAGAGTGCTTTATGAAAATATGTAATTTTAAGAAAATTTCAACTTTAAAGAAATGTACATTATCATCGAAATATAAAAAAAAGCTCCCAATCATTTTATACTCATATTGCAAAAAAAATAAATAAAAGGCATGATTTAAAAAAACATGTCGGGCTGGTACAAATTGTATGCGCACAAAATAATAAAAAAAAGCATGATTTCCAAAAAATAGAGGCAAAAAGTATCATAAAATGCTGTATACTTCATTTTAGTTTAGATTATTTGCAATTAATTTATGATTTTTTTTATTAAGCTTCACAGCAAAAAATCCAATGGTAAAATCGCATGCAAAAGCATGCACATCACCTTCGTCAAAATAAACACTCAATATTACACACTGCATGTACAATTTTTGCAAACACAAAAAAAAAGTTGCAACCGACGGGATTCATACCCAGCACCAACAGTAAGAACTGGCGCCTTAGCCCACTCGGCCATCAGACCAATGAAGAGCTGTTAGGATACACGCATATATGAGCTTGACATTTCGGTCAAGTAGGTTTCCCATACTGATGAGCTACATATTTTTGGGTGTAAAATTACATAAAATTGCATAAAATAATGCAATATTTATTTTACACCCAAGCGTTTAACATTCAGCTGGATTACTACTTTTTTAGCTGTGTTGGTCCAAAAATTCAAAATTTTTAAAAAGATTGAAAAGTCTTTATTTGATAAAAAAAAGTACATTAATAAGCAAAAAGTAAATAGTTTACAATCTGTGAGCAACTCTCTACGAAATCGGCCGATTTCGACCATTTTTATTTTTTGTATTTTTTTATTTGACTCAAACTTTGTGGGGGACTTCCCTATGACCAAATAAGCTATTTTGCGTCATTGGTTCACCCATACAAGTCTCCATACAATTTTGGCTGCTGTCCATACAAAAATGGTATGTAAATATTCAAACAGCTGTAACTTTTGAGTGAATTTTCTGATCAATTTGGTGTCTTCGGCCAAGTTGTAGGTATTGTTGAAGACTTTTGAGAAAAAAATAGGTACACGGAAAAAAAAATTTGCAGATTTTTTTATCAACATTTTTTTTACTAAAACTCAATTTCCCAAAATAAGTATTTTTTGATTTTTGAGATTTTTTTTATATGTTTTAGGGGACAAAAATCCGCAACATTTGAGCCATAGAGAAACATGGTCAAAAAATCTGCCGCCGAGTTATGAATTTTTGAAAAAATAGTGATTTTTGGAAAAAATCCGAATTTCATGCAAAAACAAGTTTAACATTACTTTTTAATGCAAAATTGAATTTGCAATCGAAAAGTACTTTACAGATTTTTTGATAAAGGGCTCCGTTTTCAAGATATAGCCACCGAAAGTTTGATTTTAGCGAAATATTTGCAGTTTTTCAATTTTTAAAAATAGTGACCATGAGTGACCATTTCTAAAAATATTTTTTTTGAAAAGTTCAGAAAATTTGCTATAAAATTGTCTAAGAGACATTGAAGATTGGACCTCGGGTTGCTGAGATAGAGCCGCTTTAAGAAAAAGAAACACGAAAATTGAAGTTTTCTTAATCTCACCAAAACAACCCACCTTTTTCTAATGACGAATCAAGACTAACATTTTAAAAGGGCCAAATATTGAATATTACGCCCATTTTAAATGTTAGTCTTGATTTAAAAATTTTCAGAATATTTTTTTTCGAAAAGATCGGAAAATTTCACGAAAGTTTCATGTTATTACATTGAAAATTGGACCATTAATTGCTGAGATATCGTCATTAGAAAATGGTGAGCTGATTGGGTGAGACTTAGAAAACTTCAATTTTCGTGTTTCTTTTTCTTAAAGCGGCTCTATCTCAGCAACCCAAGGTCCAATCTTCAATGTCTCTTAGACAATTTTATAGCAAATTTTCTGAACTTTAGAACTTTAATATTTTTAGAAATGGTCACTCATGGTCACTATTTTTAAAAATTGAAAAACTGCAAATATTTCGCTAGAATCAAACTTTCGGTGGCTATATCTTGAAAACGGAGCCCTTTATCAAAAAATCTGTACAGTACTTTTCGATTGCAAATTCAATTTTGCATTAAAAAATAATGTCAAACTTGTTTTTGCATAAAACTTCGATTTTTTCCAAAAATCACTATTTTTTCAAAAACTCGGCGGCAGATTTTTTGACCATGTTTTTCATGGCTCAAAAGTTGCGGATTTTTGTCCCCTAAAACATATCAAAAAATCTCGAAAATAAAAAAAAACGTATTTTGGGAAATTGATTTTTAGTGAAAAAAAAGTTAATAAAAAATCTGCAATTTTTTTTTCCGTGTACCTATTTTTTTCCTCAAAAGTCTTCAACAATACCTACAACTTGGCCGAAGACACCAAATTGATCAAAAAATTCACTCAAAAGTTACAGCTGTTTGAATATTTACATACCATTTTGGTATGGACAGCTGCAAAAATTGTATGGAGACTTGTATGGGTGAACCAATGACACAAAATAGCTTATTTGGTCATAGGGAAGGCCCCCATAAAGTTTGAGCCAAATCAAAAAATACAAATAAAATCCATTTCCGGTTTTGGTAGAGAATTGCTCCTGTTTTACAAGATTTTTCAATGATAATGTTGATTTTAGTAAATTAATATTTTTTTCAACCCAGATTTTTTTATTTTATTAGTGAGAAGACAAGAAGTTTTAAATAAAATTGGAAATGGCTTTATCAAAAATATACCAAAAACGTTACTTAATCCACCTATGCTGGTTGGTGCCTTCCTCGCATATTTTTATCAAAATATCTGAGATCCGGCCTCAAAAAAAGTTTATTAAAAAAACTTAAGTACATATAGCTATTGATAGGGTTGTCAGATCTTCAATCAATTGGGCTTGTTGGAAAAGTCTTTTGATTACCTATCCAACGATGGGTCGCTTGACAGATCCGGACAACTTTTTCATCAAAATATTTGAGATCCGGCTTCAAAAAAGTTTATAAATATCACTTAAGTGTTCATAACTTTTGATGGGGTTGCCAGATCTTCAATCTTTGAACGCGTTAGAAAGGTCTTTCAAATACCTTTCTATCAATATATAGCATGACGGGTTTTCTTACAAAAACCACCCTTTTTACAATATTTCAAACCACAGCCAAATCGTTTTTTTAGTATAACTTTTGAAGTACTTCATAATATCAACTAGGGTCTCGTGGGACCCCAAGACGGATCAAATGAGACCAAAACAGTCCAAATCGGTTCAGCCAGTCCGGAGATAATCGTGTGCACATTTTTCGGTGCACGGACTTACAGACATACACACGCACAGACATTTGTTCAGAATTTGATTCTGAGTCGATAGGTATACGCGAAGGTGGGTCTACGAGGTCAAATAAAGAAGTTCATTTTTCGAGTGATTTTATAGCCTTTCCTCATTGAGGTGAGGAAGGCAAAACCTATTATTTTTGTACCAACTTTCAATCAGTATTTTTTTTTCAAAAAAACTTTCTTAGAACATTTTTTTTTACAAAAAAAGCAAATCTGTTTTTAAAACAGCTTATAGACTTTTGATGGCCATCTAAATATTTTGGCTAACATTGGTCAAAACGCTGATAGATAAGTGTTATTCCCCGTTAATCGTACTCTAAAATGACCATTTTGAATTGAAAAGTGTAAATCTCAGATTTGCTGGAACTCAAAAATAAATATCTCGTGAAATTTAACAAAAACATCCACCAAAATTAGACAACCTATTTAAAATTTAATGAGGAAAACGACGGTCAAGTGAAAAATTCAGTTTAAATACACGAAAAATGTGAAAATCAAGCAACAAGTTTTCATTTGTTTAACACACACTGTAAACTGCGTCAATCAATACTATTTCAAATTTTCTTCATACGAGTTTTTGATCAACTTCTACGATTTGTGGTTCAATACATATCTATGTTTGAAAATGGAGAGATTACAATTTGCGTGAAAAAATAACTTAAGGGTGGTTAAAAAATATCGAGGTGTTCCAATTTGTATGAAACTGGGGATTCTTGCTTGTATTAATGGTAACGACAGCCCCTCACAAATTTGAGCAATATTACAAAAAGATGAATTTGAATGCTGACACGTTTGAGGTGGTATGACTCTAAAATGTTTCGGATAGTTATAAATTAAGCAAATCTTTACAGGTCAAGCAACGCTTTTTTAAGTTAGATTAAATTGGTCAAAAATTGGTAAAGCAAATCATTCTTATCTCAATACTACATTCTAAATCAACCCTCAAACCCCCCAAAAAAGGTAACCTCACAAGTGACGTGCCCAAAACCCCTCAGCCCGTTCGACGGCTGGGCAAGAAAAAATAACAGGAAACACTTGCAATAAACCGAAATGACATCAGATAAGCCCGGTGTGAGAGCAAAGGAAGGGAGGATATTAGTATTACAGTCGGTTGACTGCCGGAAGAGAAGGATCCCGACAACGACGGTGGAGGGGGGAAATTGTTGCCCAGAGGATACACACGAAAATTGGGGGGTGCCGGAGTTTGGGGTTTTTTCGTGTTCTTCCTCGAAGGGCGATAAACAACGAGTTAATTGGGGTTGTCACCTTTGGGCTAATGATTAAAATGGTTTTCGTGTTTTTATTTTAGTATTTTTGTACGTTGGAGGAATTAAAATTTTAACATGCTAAAAGTTTTTATACCAATTTCGAGTGTCTCTTCCTTGATTTGCTCTTGAAATCCTCACAGGAGAATGCAAGAAAAGCAGTTGCATACAAAAAAGGATCATTGAGGTCCAAATCCCTGAACTCTTATACTGAGTAAAGTGGCCGCACTCAAAACGAAAGGATTAATTTGCTGAACGACTGCTGATGTATGTGAGCGCTTATGCCAAGCTTGTATGTGTTCACTTGTCCGACAGAATAGCTTCTCTGTATTTGGCTAAAAAAGCAGAGTTTTAAAATTGCCAGTAAAAGAGCATTCGGTACCGGCAGCAACCAAGGACTAATAGCTCATCCGGAGCACGGTGGGTTTTAAAAGATTACATTTTAAAGAAAAATGAAAAAAAAATTAATTTTGTTTTATTTCAAACAATAATTAAACAAAATCAACAAAAATAAAAAAAATCCAACTGTGCAAACCCCACTGTGATGCTACACCGTGTGTTGCTCAAATCATAGGATGGAAATAAACCCATGTAGCAACCCCCCTACCCGCTCTTGGAAGGGGGGGCTATGCCACCAAAGGGTACGTACCTGGTGCCGCCAGATGACTTTGTACACCCAGGGGTTGGATTTGATGTTGCACTCGAAGTAAACGTCCGCCCCCTCCCGGATCGACGAGGTGTAGTTGTAATTGGTGCCGTACTCGAGCGTCACCACGGGAACGTCTGAAAAATGAAACAAAATGAAAGAGAAGAAGGGAAAATTGGTACAAATTAGAACAGAGAAAAAGTGTGTTGAGGTGTTTTTGTTTTATATTGTTTTTTTTTTTTATTAGTTTTATTTCCCTGAAATTTTACAGAGAGAGTTCACCATTTGTGCTTCTGTTACTACATTAAAAAACTTTCAAAATCTCGTGATTATCACCCTTGCAATGCAGGGTAGGTAATAAGGTAATAACCAAATTGACCACCAAAAGTTTTTTAAATAATTTATGCTTAAAATTTTCAGATTGATCATTTAAGCAGAATTTTGAAAATAAGGTACAGGGATATTTAAGGAAACTTAGAAATTTGAGAGTAGAGCAGAACTGCTTAACAAAATCCGTTCCTTTATCAAATATAAAATTGAATTTAAAGTTATGTTTTAGAATTTTTCGATTGATTTGTGAACATTTGAACAGCAATTTGGATATAAAGTCATTTACTTGATCAATTCATGAAATTAAAAAATCTGACGCATTGTTATTTCACCAAATAATGGAGAGCATAGCAGAAAATTCAATTAAAAAATCATGATAAGCATGTAAAACAGGTCATATGAAATGAACATAAATTAGTTTTTTTTTTAATTCTTAAAAAAACTATGTTAAATCTTTACAATCCTTCACCAAAAAATCTTGTAAAATTCCTAAAATCTCAAATTTCTAACTTCTTTCATTTCAAAATATCAAAATTCGTGAATTAGAATGTCAGAAATTCTATAAATCTTGGTTTTTAATTCATAAATTCTTAATTTTTATTTTTTTGTTCCCGAAAATTAAAAAAAAATCGTAATTCATAATTTTTTGAATTTATAAATTCTAAGAATTTAAAAACCTAAATAAAGGAAATTCTAAAATTTTTTAAAATTTTTTTCATAGATTCTGAAAACCGGAGAAAAAAAATTATTTTTTTTTAATTCCTAAACTCTTACGTTCTTGAATTCTAAAAAATATAGAATTCTAAAACTCTTAAATTCTAAAAATCTTAGAAATAAAAATTCTTAAATTTTTATTTTTTTGTCTAAAATAAAAAAAAAGAATTTTGAAATTCTTAAAATCTCTTATTTTAAAATTTCGTAATCCCTTTATCATATTTTCAGAAATTCCAAAAATTTTAGAAATCTCAGATTCATGAACTTATTTTTTTGAATCTATAAAAAATGTTATTTCGCCAAAAAATAGAGGGCATGTAAGAAAAATCAATTCAAAATTGTATATAAAAAAAGCATAAAATAACAGATGATATCAAATAATAACAAATTTATTCAAGAGAAAAACATTCTTCTTTGATTGCAAAATTCCAAAATTCGTGAATCAGAGTTTCAGAAATTTTAAAAATTCTTGAATACTTAAATCTTGAATTACCTGGAAACCCACATTTTAAGAAAATTAGATGTTCGTTTTGATTATTTGCGGTGAAATTTTTGCGAAGACATATTTATGTTTTTATGCATTCTTAAAATCGTGGATCGGAAATAATGAAATTCTTGTATTCTTAAATTCTTGAATTCTAGAATTTTTTTATTTTTTATTTTTTTATTCTTAAACAAAATTTGAAAAATCTGAAAAACATAAAATTCTTAAATTAATTTAAAAAAAAGCATTAAATAAAATTCAAAAAACCTTTTAAAAATGTATTTGTTTAATCCTTAAATTACTAAATCGTAAAAATTAAGTTCTTGTTCATTCATGAATTCTCTTTTTTATTTTCGTTCTTGAAAATTTAGAACATTCTAAATTCATTAATTCTTAAATTCTATAAAATGAAAAACCTTAAAATCATAAATAAATCAAATAATAAATAGCAATAAATTAAATTCCAAAAACCTTATGATTTTTTTTTTAATTCTAAAATTATTGAATTGTAAAACTTCTAAAAACATAAATTTTAAAAATTGCTCAAATTTAAAATTCTTCATCTTTTTTTTTCCTTAAATTAAAAAAAATATTTAGAAATTTATAAAATCATTTATTTTAAAATTCTCAAATTCATAAATCGGAGTTTCAGAAATTTTTAAAAAATTAAGTCTTAGTTCTGGAATTTTTATGTTTAATTTAATTTATTCTTAAAAATTCAAAACTCTTAAATGTCCAAATTCTTAATTTTTTTTTGAATTAATATATAATTCAATGAAAATTTAATAACTTAACTGTTCTGAAATTCTTCTTTTAACTATTTCTATTTCTTAAATGCCATCATTTAAGATTTCAGTAAATCAGACAACTTTGGAGACATATTTTAGACTGGAGACCCACATTTTGAGAAAATTAGAGCTTCGTGATTCGATTATAAGCAGTGAATTTTTGTCGAAGACTTATTTAAGTATTTATAATTCTAAAATTCCTGAATTCTTTAATTTAAAAATTCCATAATTCATGAATCAGAATTTAAGAAAATCTATAATTCTTGTATTCTTATATTATTGTTTTCCTTAGTCATGAATCCTTAGATTTTTTTTCATTCTTGAAAAAAATCTTTATTCAAAGATTCAATGATTTTCAAATTTTAATATTTCAAAAATCTTAATATTGGAAAAAAATAAACATAATATAATTCAATTCTTAAAAACTGAAAAAGTATGTATTTTTTAAATTCATGAACTTTTTAATTCTTGAATTCAAAAAATTCTAAATTTCTAAACTTTTTACTTCTAAAAATTGTCAAAAATAAATTTTTATAATTTTTAAATTTTACATAGAAAAAAAAAAAGTTTTTGTCTCTCGGCTCTGGCCGGAGTCGAGAGGGAGGGTGGCATAAAAAATAAAAAAATATAAATATTAAAATAACATGCCATAGTTTCAACATTTGCATGGAAAAAGTGTTTTAAAATGTATTTTACACTAGTTCAGTTGTTTTGCAATAAAAGTTTTCAAAAAATGTAAAATTTGACGAAAACAAAAATTTTAGCGAAAAAAAAACTTTAGCAATAGACATCGAAAATTTTCAAAAATTCAAAAGATTTTGAAATCAACCCAAACATGCTAAAAATGATTCTAAACGCAGGGGAAATCATTTAAAATTGATTTTAACCAATTGCACTTAAATTTTCATAAAAATGTTGAAGTTTTTTGAAAAAATATTTTTTTGCCTCCTGATTTTTCGGGCCAACTTTGAAGGGGGGGGGGGGACGAAAACATTAAATAAAATTTGTACCAGCCTTATTTTATTCTTAAAATCTTTTAATTTAAAAATTCCAAAACTCTTTTATCATAAATTCAGAAAACATAAATTTTTGTGAACTTAAATTCTTGAGTTGATAAACTTGTTTTGAATTCTCAAAAATTCAAATTAAATTAATTAATATATTCTTCTTCTGAAATGTTCAACTTCTCAAAATAATTAGTTCTTAGTTATTGTATTATAAAAAACAAATTAAATTATTAAATTGTTCTTCAATTTTTCTTTATGAATTTTCAAATTCTTAAATGCTACCATTTAAGATAACAGTATATCTGATAACTTTGGGTTCATATTTTAGACGGGAGACCCACATTTTGAGCAAATTAGAAGTTGGTGATTCAAATGTTTGCAGTTAAATTTTGGCGAAGACATATTTAAGTATTTTTAATTCTGAAATTCCTGCCTTCTTTAATTTCCAAATTCTATAATTTGAGAATCAGAATTTCAGAAATTCTTAAATTCTTGCATTCTTAAATTCTTGTTTTATTGAATTCATGAATTCTTACATTAAATTTTAAGTTTTTGAAAATAAAAAAAAACAAATTTATAAGTTCTCAAATTTTAAAATATAAATATTATAAAATAAAATCAGAAAACCTTTTGAAAATATTTTAATTATAAAACTGTTATATTCTAAAAATTGCTAAGAATAAAGATTCTTAATCGTTTTAATTTTTTTTCAAAAATTCTAAAAACATGTTTTAGAATCTTAAATTTTTTTTCAATATACCTTAATTCTTAATTCAGAAATTCTTATTTTTGAAATCTTAGATGCTTCAATTCTTAAATTTTAAAAATTAATTTGTAGATTCTTAAATTATGAAATTCGAAAAATTAAAAGCTGGCCTGGGATTTTGTTTTTCTAAAATTAATTAGTTCTTCTTTTTATTAATTATTAAATGCTGTTAAAATTACTAAATTCTACTGAAAATGCCCCCTTTTAAGATTACAGTAATGATTATATTTTGAAGTCAAATTTTTGACTGAAGACTCACAAAAATCAAATTATGGGACCGCATTTTTTTCAAAATGGCTTCAACATTTTTATGGAAAAGAATCCAATCAACTGAAAACAATTTAAAATGTATTTTACTGCGCTTAAAATCATATTTAGCATGCCTGGGATCGATAAAAACTATTTTGAAATTTTGTGAAATTCCGATGTACAGTACTGCAAGAAGATTTTTTCGACGAAAAAAAAAATCGTTAATACTTAGATATTTTGAAAACTTATTATTTCCAACAACTGGGCAGGCGAAAAATGCATTTTAAACACTTTTTTCATTCTTGATATTATAACTTTTATTTTATTTTTGTTTTTTGCCCTCCTTTCAACGTTGGCCAGAGTTGAAATTCATAAACTTCAATAAACATTATTCTTTAATGGTACTTTAAAAAATGGCATAGGTTAAACTATAAGAATTCAATTCATTCAAAAACGAATGGATTTCTTACTCAAGCTTAATTACAAAAATCCAATCAAATTTTCTCAACTCTCCCAGCTGCATTACAGTTCCCGTCAATCGCCACAACTCGTTTACATAATCTTTCCAGTGGCAGCGCGGGAAGTGATTCGCAATTGAAAATAGTTCGATTAGTCATTAGCATAGTTCAGCAGCAGCAGCAGCAGCCGCCTCAGCTCTGATGGAAATTATCCCTCATCTCGATATCGGTGGCAGCACCGCCGATGATGCTGATGACATCGAACCTCGAGTTGAGAAAGTCAGGAGGACTTTTGCTCGCTTCCCGATGATGGCGATTGCAATCTGATCCGGTGCTGCACTGCAAAGTGGCCACCAACAGTCGGGATGTTTGTAGTACGGATTCGTATTAATTGTGCAAACATATTGGATTCTTTTTTCTAAGAATGTTTTTCAATTATCGATGACTTTATGTTTTGGTTGAAATTAAAATGACTTTTCTAAAATTTTAAGATCAATTTGCCGTATTAGTCACCCAGATTTCCCCAACGAGTTGCAGAGCAGTGACAACTTCAGGTTGATTGCCACCGCAAGCGAGCGCCGGAAGCCACGAACAGGACGGACGGACGAGGACTTGATCGGCAATATTAATTAAAACTATCACCGCCGGCCATATCAACTCGATGGCCGATGGCTTCATCGACGTGAAAGCACTTGACCCCGCCGCCAGTCTCAAGTGACATCATAGCGTAGCTAAAGCGATGTCAGCAGATTTTTGCATTTTTTTTTTTTTCGTAAAAGGATTAAACCGAGATTTTAATGAATTTATTTGTCAGGCTGAGATTTGATCAGTGGAGTACTTACGGTGGATAATCAGGTTCCAGCCGTCCTCCTTGCCGGCGTCCGGAATGACGGCCATCTCGGCCCGGCACGACAGGTGCTTGCCCATGTCGTCGATGGTGGGCCGAAACGTCAGGATCGACACGGTCACGTTGCCCTCGGCGTCGGTCTGGAAGAGTGAAGCAGGTAGGAAGGAAATTGTTGAAGGAAATTCTCATATATTTGGCATTTCAGTTTTACGATGTTTTAAAATAGTGGTCATGATTGTTCATTCCTGAAAATATTTTTTTCGAAAAGTTCAGTTTTCTGGTTGTTGAAATCAGCAAAAATAAAAACAACAAAATTTTAGTTTTATTTGTAAAATTTCGAATCTCTTCTAAAGATATATTTTTTTGAATTCGTTTCGAACTGGTGAAAACTCATTGGCAGTGCTGCTTATTTGAAAAAAAAATCAAAATAATTTATGAAAACCGCAGAAAATAAAAAAAAACTGTATTTTCAGATGTTCCGTCAAATTTGAAAATCAAAATAATGTTATAGAAATGTCCAGTATCGGTCACCATTTTCAGGTTTTTTTTTTGTTAAATACGTGACATTCTGTAAAAGTTCTGATCAAGCTTGCCCATCTATGAAAATGTTCTCTTCGATGCGATCAGAAAATGTCCTAGAAAATTATCTTTAAGAAATGAAAGATGGCAGCAACGGGTGCTAAGATAGAACTGCTGCAACATTTTTGCAATCTTTTAAAACAAATTTGTAGGTTTTGTTCAGATCTACAAAACGCTTTTAGAAGCTTGCAAAAATATTGTATTGTTTCAGAGAAATCGACGAAATAAGAAGCGTAACGCCACCGCATAAAAAGAGGTTTCTCTGAATATTTTTTTAAATTTTCAAATCTACTATTCCATTTGAAAAGACCCAAACAAACATTTTTTTTTCGACAACATCAAGTTTTGAGTATTCGGAAGATATTCGAGAATTTCAGCTCTAAAGATTTTGTTTAAAAAGTCCTACAAATTGTGGGAACTTTCGCAGTTTTATTAAAAATCATAACCTTTCTTTTGAAGAATTGACAAAATTTGATATTTCTTGTGATCTTTAACAAAAATCAATAAACTTGAATTCTCAAACACTGGACATTTTGATGTGTTATAATATAATTTTTAATGATTTCCGTTCTTTTCTTTCAGACACTGTAAGCAGTTCTTAACAGGAATCTGAAAGAAAAGTGGATGGCATAAGTTCATAGAAAACACTGCTGGAGTATTTTTTTTTTTGAAGTCCAACAAACGAAAGTTCCAATTTTTGCTTTTTGGGTGTTTTTGAAACCGCATTTAAAAAAAACTCCAGACTTATGTTATAACTCAGTAGTTCTCTACGGAATCGGTCTTTTTTCTTTAATTTTAATTTTTGTATTTTTTAATCCGGCTTAAACTTTTTTGGTGCCTTCGGTATGCCCAAAGAAGTCATTTTGCATCATTAGTTTGTCCATATAATTTTCCATACAAATTTGGCAGCTGTCCATACAAAAATGATGTATGAAAATTCAAAAATCTGTATCTTTTGAAGGAATTTTTTGATCGATTTGGTGTCTTCGGCAAAGTTGTAGATATGGATATGGACTACACTGAAAAAAATGATACAAGGTAAAAAAAATTGGTGTTTTTTAATTAAACTTTTTGTCACTAAAACTTGATTTGCATAAAAACACTTTTTTTTATATATATATATGTTTTAGGGGACATGAAATGCCAACTTTTCAGAAATTTCCAGAATGGGCAAAAAATCTTTGACCGAGTTATGATTTTTTTTGAATCGAATATTGGTCGCAAAAATGTTCAACTTCATTCAGACAAAATTCAGAGAAACCACAAGTATGGATCATTCCAGGTCAATTGTGCACATTTTTGAACTCGACCTTCACCGATTTGAACCAAATTTTGAGGAAACGTAATCTATCGATAGTTAACAGAAATCTCAAGTTTGGTGCTGATTGGACCATCTCTCTTTTTTTGCACCGCCCTCTTTTTTTGACGATTTTCTGAAATACTTTTTTTTCTCTTAATCATTACTTTGCACCTATTTGAGCAAAAGACTTTCTACAGGTTGCATTTTATAGAAAATTGTTCAAGGAATTCGATAAAAATAAAATTTTAACCCTTAAATGCCCCCTTATATTATTTTTTAATCCTTATAATTTTATTTGTTTTATTTTATCACTACCGGGTTCCCCGGGCAATTTTACAAATTAATCAATGTTAACGTCAAACTTAAATGAACTTTTGGTGAGAAACAGCGATTTTACTGAAAAAAGTTTGATTTTGCGAATTTTTTTCCTGTACTTTGAAAATGCAATTTTTTACTCTAAAAAAACCCAAAAATGGATATTAAATGATCGTGTTTTTCTCATACATTAAGAATGTCATACAATCATGGAAATACTGAAAATTATCACAAAACTTCGTTTTTTTTCGAAAAAATACTTTTTTTTTGCAATATTTGTATCAAATGATTGGGATTTTTTCGTACATTTTGAATAAGTATCTTTTTTTGTTTGAATATACTCATTTTACGAAACTTCATATTTTCAAAAAAAAAAAAACACCTAAAATTTCACTTTATTACAATAACGAATCGGGAGTTTTTCGTTCATTTCGAAAGTTGTTCCATTTTTTTGGAAATACTAATTTTTTCAAAAAATCTACGTATTTTGAAAAAATGCCAAAAATTTCAGTTTTTCTCAAAATAATTATCAAATGATCGAAATAGTTGAATAAATTTCGAAAGCTTTAAAAAAATGTTTTGATCAAACTTAAAATTTTCACTAAACTACGTTTTTTCTATCCAACTGAAATTTTGAGAGCTTTTTCTCAAAAATACACAATCATTAGGGTTTTTTTCGAAAACTCGTTATTTGATAATTTTTTTTCAGTATTCAGTATTTTTTCAGTACCTTGTGAAATAATAAAATTTTTAGCATTTTTTTTTTTCAAAAATACGTAGTTTTGGGCAAAAATTTAGTATTTTCAAAAAATGTTGTTATTACATTCGAAATGTATGAAAAATCCCGACCATTTGATACCCATATTGCAATAAAAATAATTTGGAGTATTTTTTCGAGAAATGTTGCATTTTCAAACTACAGGAAAAATACTTATTTTTGGGGAAATTTTCATGTAATTATGAGTGCAATCGATAGCTGACATAATCCCGATTTCAAAACATTTTATTTTTTGATGTAAGTATTATTTTTCATACGATTATAGCCAATGTCTCCCATATATCCAAAATCCCCTAAACTCTGTGCTTCAGTGCAATTTTTCAATCTTTTCGAAAACAGTATTTTATTTTTTTTAATCAAGACTAACATTTCAAAAGGACGTAATATTGAATGTATGGCCCTTTTGATATGTTAGTCTTGATTTAAAAAAATGTTTTCGGAAAGAACGGAAAATTTCACGAATGTTTCATATTTTAACACTGAGAATCGGAAAATCAGTTGCTGAGATATCGACAATAAAAAAGTGTGGGTTGTTTGGGTGAGATATAGAAAACTTAAATTTTCCTGTTTTTAAACCTTTGCATGGCAAAATCTCAGCAATTAAAGTTCGTATAAACAAAATCCAAAAAGTAAAATATGGAGAATTTTCTCAACTTTTTGATTCCAAAATTGATTTTACATCGAAAAATAAGTTGAAAATTTTTGCGACCAATATTTCGATTTTTTTAAGAAATCAGTATTGATTTAAAAATTCATAACTCGGTTATTTTTTTTTTTTTTTGCACAACCTGGAAATTTCTAAAAAGTTGGCATTTGATGTCAACTGACACATATCAGAGAATTGCTCCTTTATAATGCAATATTTTGGTTATTTGTTAAAGTTTCAGTTAAAGATAATGTTAGAGGAATGTTCTAAGGTATTTTTTTTTTTCAGAATTCAGCATACAAAGACAAAAATTTAAACAAATTGTTTTTCTATGAAAGCTCGATGGTATAACCCTCAATGGCTACAATTAGGGTAGGGGTTTTTTTTATAAAAAAGAAAAGATTGCAATTAAAAATATGTGAATTATTCTAAGCATAGCCTACAATTTTGCTAAAGACATCAAATCGATCAAGAAATCTATTACCGAAACACTGATTTTCAAATATTTACATCTTACCTGCCAAAATTTTATGAAAACTTTTGTATGGATGATTTGATGATACAAAAATGCCTTCTTTCGTCGTTGGCAGAATAAAAGTTGATCAAAATTCCACAATAAAAATTAAACCAGTTGTCAGTGTTATTTCTGCGAATTCGCAATCCTACCCTTTTTTCGTTACCAACGGAAAAAATACCAGCAACGGATTATGCTTTATTGTGTCTACAAATCGCACAGCTTCCTCTCGTGTTGAAAATCCCTGGATAATAGGGGGATAGTCGTGTCATAAAGTTGGCTTTAAGCGAGACAATCCGTTAATGGAACCTCGCCCCCCCTCTTCCGGTTGTCCGTCTCTTTCCCAAGTTACCCATTTTTAAACTACCTTTTTTCTCCCTGACCACTGGACGTTTTACACTAATTAATTGGTTTGATTTTTAATGGCAACATTCAGGCGCGGTCGCGGCCGTAATCGCATAATTGGTCCTGCACTCGCGATTTCATAATCATAATGGTCTAATTGTGCGCTCGCATCGCGATTGATGGAATCTACCACGACCACCTTTTATTGTGTCACCTGCAACGATTTGATTACCGTTTTTTTTGCCGTGCTTTGGATACTGAAAAGTTGAACGGTGCTCGACGGGTTATTATTTTTAATTATAGCTTCACGCGATGACAAAGTGATTAAAAGTTGGAGTTAAATTGAGTTTTTCTTTTCAAATTGTCACACTGCTTTAAAGCTTTGAAATAAATTGAATCAAATTGAACAAAACTTCTATAAACTCTCAAAAAATTGCCACTTTTCTCCAAGCCTTAGTACCTTTAATCACTTATCCAGCTAAGAGCCATTTGCAGGTTCCTCGAAACCTTTCCTTTTTTCACCCCCCGTAGAATACTCAGGTAGACACGTGCCCCAGGGGAGCAAGTAATCTCGATTCCCGGTACTCCTTCGGTGCTCGCCAAGAGTTTTATGGCAAACGGCCGACCGTCCGAAGGGTGGCCATTATGGCAGAATGTCACGTGCGTTTGCCGACATGATTCATTCCACAGTCTAGGAGACAGTGTCACTTTTCGGTCCCCAGGAGGAAAAAGATGGGGTGGGAAGGAAAACCGAGCACCATTTTCCGGCTCTAAAGGTGTGTGTGTGACTGTGGCCGAACGTGTCTTATCAAAATCGAAGTGGTTATTAGGGGAAAAGTTGTCCCCTCTCGTTTTTTTTTTTTTCAAGGGGTTGGCTGAATGTGTTTGCCCGGGTGAACGGTGATGTGGTTAAACAGTTTGGTAAAGTAAACAGTTGGAGTTTTAATTCTTTTTTTGTCTAGTCCTTTTTGAAAATGGGTTGGAAAATTATCGGTGTAATCGTTTAATTTAAGTGATTTTTAGAAAGTTAGAAAGGCAGTCAAAAATTTAGTCGAATTTAATTCTCACTGAAACTATTTTAAATTGACTTTAAAAATCATCCCCAGACTATTTTGATTTAACCGTGTGCCAAAAAAAAAAACATATAAATTTAAATGGGCCAATTTTGAAGTGTAAACAAATAGTCTATCCTGCTCTTACCTAATGTAAACATCAACTGACGCGAACAGGATATACTCTTTGTTTGCACTTCGACTTTGGCCCATTTACGTTGTGTTGCTTGAAACAATTAATGATTATTAAATTATATTTTATTTTCGCTATTCAAGCTTAATGGATCAAAACTTGGAAGTTTTTTGTGTGTTTTATGATTGGCAAAAATAAAAGTAATGTATTTTTTGCAATTTCGCTGTAAAACTGTCAACTTTTCCTGTCCTTCTGGAGAAACGAAACGGCCTACTTTTCCCTACCAAAAAAACAGAATGGAAAATTAATACCTTTCGATACCAGTGCTGAAAAGTTCTACTTTTCAGCACTGAAATGGATGCTGAAAAGTTGAACTATTCAACACTATTATCGAAAAGTAACATTTTTAAATATTTTTTTTTTGTTTTGAACGGTGAATTTACTAAATACATGAATGTTTGACATAACATTCCATTCAAGAAGCTTTTTTCGGAATTGCAAAAAATGTTGTAAGCAACTCGTTGCAAAACTTGATTTTTTCAGCACTCGTCGTATTTATCCAACTCGGTAAACCTCGTTGGATAAATGTACGACTCGTGCTGAAAAAACTTTTTTTTGCAACTTGTTGCATAAACTGCTATTTTTAACCTTCCCGTGGTGTTAAAAAATATCACACATAAGGTATAAAGGTCCTTTTCGACCCCAAACTTAAAAAAATCGTCAAAATTTCGGATTTGGTCACTGTGGCCACCGGGAATCGGCTAAAACCGAAAAAATACCTTTTTGAGGTCCCAACTTTGACGACCTGTTCGCATAAATGTCCCATATGCAAAAACAGCAAGCTGAGAAAAACGTAATTGAAGTTTGTCCCATACATAAGGCTACACGGAGAAAAAAGCGTTCCGAAAATCGTGAACAAATGTGCATGTTTTTGCGTAAAATATTTGTTCATGTAATCGTGAACTCGTGCACGATTGTATGAACAAAAAACTACGTTTTCATGAACAGAAATGATAAAAATCATGAACTAAAGTTCACGATTGTAAAGAAGCGTTACGTTACGTTTTTAAACATAATAATCTTATTATTGTGCAGGTTGTACAGCCATTTAAATATGGGGTTCTCTTAACCCTTACAGTCCGAACGTCTGATGCGAGATACCGAAAAAACATTAAAAATGCTATATCTTTGGCATCTTTTGACCAAATAAGTTCGTTCACCCCTCAAAAGAACCGGACAAATCTCTATTTTCAGAATCTACAAAGAAATCCGGAATCGGTCACTTGGCCACGGAGATATTCCGGAACCTAGTGGGGTAGGTTTTTGTCCGGGTATGCAACCCAATCTACAAATCATGATTATTATCATAAATTCTTCAAAAAACCATCCCAATTTGCTCCAAGACCTGTTCTGGACATATAAGGCATATTCCTTTGATCCCGGACCATCGGATATGAATTGGCCACCCTTCCGGAACCGACTACACAGGAACGGATGTCGAATTCTACATCAAGTCTAATATGGCTTCCGACATGTCAAACGGCACTAAATTTGGCTCAGGAAATCAAATTTGACATCCTCAGTACGTTTTGGTGCCATTTGGCCACCCTTCCACCAACCCGGAATATCCGTAACATGGTTCCGGTGGACCAATTTCGGTAATTTCACAAGTACACTTTCCGACATGTCAAACAACACTGATATTTGCTCAGGAACTCAAATTTGACATCCTCATTACGATCTGGTGCCATTTGGCCAGCCTGCCATCAACCCGGAATATCCGTAACATGGTTCCGGTGGACCAATTTCGGTAATTTCACAAGTACACTTTCCGACATGTCAAACAACACTGATATTTGCTCAGAAACTCAAATTTGACATCCTCATTACGATCTGGTGCCATTTGGCCACCCTGCCACCAACCCGGAATATCCGTAACATGATTCCGGTGGACCAATTTCGGTAATTTCACGAGCACACTTTCCGACATGTCAAACAACACTGATTTTGGCTCAGGAACTCAAATTTGACATCCTCATTACGATCTGGTGCCATTTGGCCACCCTGCCACCAACCCGGAATATCCGTAACATGATTCCGGTGGACCAATTTCGGTAATTTCACGAGCACACTTTCCGACATGTCAAACAACACTGATTTTTGCTCAGGAACTCAAATTTGACATCCTCATTACGATCTGGTGCCATTTGGCCACCCTGCCACCAACCCGGAATATCCGTAACATGATTCCGGTGGACCAATTTCGGTAATTTCACGAGCACACTTTCCGACATGTCAAACAACACTGATTTTTGCTCAGGAACTCAAATTTGACATCCTCATTACGATCTGGTGCCATTTGGCCACCCTGCCACCAACCCGGAATATCCGTAACATGGTTCCGATGGACCAATTTCGGTAATTTCACAAGGGTACTTTCCGATATGTCAAACAACACTGTTTTTTGCTCAGGAACTCAAATTTGACATCCTCATTACGATCTGGTGCCATTTGGCCACCCTGCCACCAACCCGGAATATCCGTAACATGGTTCCGGTGGACCAATTTCGGTAATTGACAAATCGGAAAGTATCCGTAAATTGGTCCATTAGAACCTTGTTACGGACAATCCGGGTTGGTGGCAGGGAAATGGCACCAGATCGTAATGAGATGTCAAATTTGAGTTCCTGAGCAAATATCAATGTTGTTTGACATGTCGGAAAGTGTACTTGTAAAATTACCGAAATTGGTCCATCGGAACCATGTTACGGATATTCCGGTTGGTGGCATGGTGGCAAATGGCACCAAATCGTAATGAGGATGTCAAATTTGAG
Organism: Culex quinquefasciatus; assembly: GCF_015732765.1. Taxonomy (NCBI): domain Eukaryota; kingdom Metazoa; phylum Arthropoda; class Insecta; order Diptera; family Culicidae; genus Culex; species Culex quinquefasciatus. Next base: position 12,958,637 of record NC_051863.1, on the reverse strand, counting down.
TTCCTGAGCCAAATCAGTGTTGTTTGACATGTTGAAAGTGTGCTCGTGAAATTACCGAAATCGGAACCATGTTACGGATATTCCGGTTGGTGGCAGGGTGGCAAGGATGTCAAATTTGAGTTCCTGAGCAAAAATCAGTGTTGTTTGACATGTCGGAAAGTGTACTTGTGAAATTACCGAAATTGGTCCACCGGAACCATGTTACGGATATTCCGGGTTGGTGGCAGGGTGGCAAAATGGCACCAGATCGTAATGAGGATGTCAAATTTGAGTTCCTGAGCAAAAATCAGTGTTGTTTGACATGTCGGAAAGTGTGCTCGTGAAATTACCGAAATTGGTCCACCGGAACCATGTTACGGATATTCCGGGTTGGTGGCAGGGTGGCCAAATGGCACCAGATCGTAATGAGGATGTCAAATTTGAGTTCCTGAGCAAATATCAGTGTTGTTTGACGTACTGAGGATGTCAAATTTGAGTTTCTGGGCAAAAATCAGTGTTGTTTGACATATCGGAAGATACACTTGTGAAATTACCGAAATTGGTCCACCGGAACCATGTTACGGATATTCCGGTTTGGTGGCAGGGTGGCCAAATGGCACCAGATCGTAATGAGGATGTCAAATTTGAGTTCCTGAGCAAATATCAGTGTTGTTTGACATGTCGGAAAGTGTGCTCGTGAAATTACCGAAATTGGTCCACCGGAACCATGTTACGGATATTCCGGGTTGGTGGCAGGGTGGCCAAATGGCACCAGATCGTAATGAGGATGTCAAATTTGAGTTCCTGAGCAAATATCAGTGTTGTTTGACATGTTGGAAAGTGTGCTCGTGAAATTACCGAAATTGGTCCATCGGAACCATGTTACGGATATTCCGGGTTGGTGGCAGGGTGGCCAAATGGCACCAGATCGTAATGAGGATGTATAATTTGAGTTCCTGAGCAAATATCAGTGTTGTTTGACATGTTGGAAAGTGTGCTCGTGAAATTACCGAAATTGGTCCATCGGAACCATGTTACGGATATTCCGGGTTGGTGGCAGGGTGGCCAAATGGCACCAAATCGTAATGAGGATGTCAAATTTGAGTTCCTGAGCAAATATCAGTGTTGTTTGACATGTCGGAAAGTGTGCTCGTGAAATTACCGAAATTGGTCCACCGGAACCATGTTACGGATATTCCGGGTTGGTGGCAGGGTGGCCAAATGGCACCAGATCGTAATGAGGATGTCAAATTTGAGTTCCTGAGCAAATATCAGTGTTGTTTGACAAGTCGGAAAGTGTACTTGTAAAATTACCGAAATTGGTCCTTCGGAACCATGTTACGGATATTCCGGATTGATGGCAGGGTGGCCAAATGGCACCAGATCGTAATGAGGATGTCAAATTTGAGTTCCTTAGCAAATATCAGTGTTGTTTGACATGTCGGAAAGTGTGCTCGTGAAATTACCGAAATTGGTCCATCAGAACCATGTTACGGATATTCCGGGTTGGTGGCAGGGTGGCCAAATGGCATCAGAACGTACTGAGGATGTTAAATTTGAGTTTCTGGGCAAAAATCAGTGTTGTTTGACATATCGGAAGGTACACTTGTGAAATTACCGCAAATGGTCCATCGGAACCATGTTACGGATATTCCGGGTTGGTGGCAGGGTGGCCAAATGGCACCAGATCGTAATGAGGATGTCAAATTTGAGTTCCTGAGCAAATATCAGTGTTGTTTGACAAGTCGGAAAGTGTACTTGTAAAATTACCGAAATTGGTCCATCGGAACCATGTTACGGATATTCCGGGTTGGTGGCAGGGTGGCCAAATGGCACCAGATCGTAATGAGGATGTCAAATTTGAGTTCCTGAGCAAATATCAGTGTTGTTTGACATGTCGGAAAGTGTACTTGTAAAATTACCGAAATTGGTCCATCGGAACCATGTTACGGATATTCCGGGTTGATGGCAGGGTGGCCTAATGGCATCAGAACGTACTGAGGATGTTAAATTTGAGTTTCTGGGCAAAAATCAATGTTGTTTGACATATCGGAAGGTATACTTGTGAAATTACCGCAAATGGTCCATCGGAACCATGTTACGGATATTCCGGGTTGGTGGCAGGGTGGCCAAATGGCACCAGATCGTAATGAGGATGTCAAATTTGAGTTCCTGAGCAAAAATCAGTGTTGTTTGACAAGTCGGAAAGTGTGCTCGTGAAATTACCGAAATTGGTCCACCGGAATCATGTTACGGATATTCCGGGTTGGTGGCAGGGTGGCCAAATGGCACCAGATCGTAATGAGGATGTCAAATTTGAGTTCCTGAGCAAAAATCAGTGTTGTTTGACATGTCGGAAAGTGTGCTCGTGAAATCACCGAAATTGGTCCACCGGAACCATGTTACGGATATTCCGGTTTGGTGGCAGAGTGGCCAAATGGCATCAGATCGTAATGAGGATGTCAAATTTGAGTTCCTGAGCAAAAATCAGTGTTGTTTGACATGTCGGAAAGTGTACTTGTGAAATTACCGAAATTGGTCCATCGGAACCATGTTACGGATATTCCGGGTTGGTGGCAGGGTGGCCAAATGGCACCAGATCGTAATGAGGATGTCAAATTTGAGTTCCTGAGCAAATATCAGTGTTGTTTGACATGTCGGAAAGTGTGCTCGTGAAATTACTGAAATTGGTCCATCGGAACCATGTTACGGATATTCCGGGTTGGTGGCAGGGTGGCCAAATGGCACCAGAACGTACTGAGGATGTCAAATTTGATTTCCTGAGCCAAATTTAGTGCCGTTTGACATGTCGGAAGCCATATTAGACTTGATGTAGAATTCGACATCCGTTCCTGTGTAGTCGGTTCCGGAAGGGTGGCCAATTCATATCCGATGGTCCGGGATCAAAGGAATAAGCCTTATATGTCCAGAACAGGTCTTGGAGCAAATTGGGATGGTTTTTTGAAGAATTTATGATAATAATCATGATTTGTAGATTGGGTTGCATACCCGGACAAAAACCTACCCCACTAGGTTCCGGAATATCTCCGTGGCCAAGTGACCGATTCCGGATTTCTTTGTAGATTCTGAAAATAGAGATTTGTCCGGTTCTTTTGAGGGGTGAACGAACTTATTTGGTCAAAAGATGCCAAAGATACAGCATTTTTAAGGTTTTTTCGGTATCTCGCATCAGACGTTCGGACTGTAAGGGTTAAAAAAATAAAGGCAAATCCCTAAGCCGCCGTGACAGTGAGTAACGGCTTCTTACCAAAATTATTAGTTAAAAACTGCATTTTGCCCACTACGGCTGTTCGATATGCTTAAAACTTTCAACACACAATCCAGAAAACTTAACATTTTTTATCAGCTCCAAATCATTTTTTTCACATTTAAAAAGGGTTCTTTAAATTGTGAACACATTCCCACGTTGTTCCCTGAAATCGTGAACAGTGTTCATGATTTCGATAACAAGCTAAGCGTTATGCTGCTGGCGTTACGATTTTTCGTGAACACCTGTTCACGATTTGCTTTTTGTTCATGGAAATTGTTCATGGTACGTTTTCGTACCGTGGAATATCACCTTGTTCCAGATTTCGTGGCACATTGTTCACGATTTTCGGAACGCTTTTTTCTCCGTGTACGTGTTAAATTTTCGCGAAAAAACTGGATTTCTTCCTGATTTCTAGAACAAAGTATTAGATGTTATAGGCTCTTTTGAAAAGGCACACGATTTTGAATCAAACTGTATCAATAACTCGAAATCAATGAAAATGCATATGGGACATTTATGCGATCAGGGGCAGTGTATCTCCGGCAAATTTCAACCAATCATGATGCTCCGGGTTGCATTCGACAGGTATTTACATGTAATTTAACCACAAATATTAATATCAGGGCCAGGTGACCTACCGGTTCCGGAAATCCGGAACTACTGAAAAGTTCATGTTTTACTGTTTTTCACGTATAAGTGATACCAAAACACTCATGATAGTTGAAATTGATCAATAAAACTTACCCGAGCAGACGGAAATAACGTGGGAATAACATTTTTTTTTGTTATTTCAAAATACTAGACCAATAACATTTTATGTTATTTATAACAAGATTTGTTATTCGCCGTTATGATTTTTTGTTATTGGATTGTTATTGTAATAACAGACTAATCACATTTAGCATTATTCATCGAACAAATCTTTGTTATTCTTTTTTGTTATTTTAACAACTAATCCGATCATCTCAATAACAGTTGGAGTTATTCTTCCATAACAAAAAATGTTATTCCCAAGTTGTTTTGACTTTCAACCAATATCAGACCAATAACAAATTTGGTTATGATAACATAAACTGTTATTAGGCTCTTATGCAAAAATGGCTTTTGCAAGAATATTCCATAACATTTTTTTTTCTTATTTTAACAGTATTTGTTATTGAAATGGCATGAATTTTGCTATTACCGTCTGCCCGGGTACTAAGAACACAATACACGATTGCTAGAACCACTCTGAAGTGATGCTGGCCACTTTCGGGCAACCTGGAACCGGTTCCCGGCTACCCAATGAACGGCCAACTTGACTTTTTTGGTGAAAACCCATGAAATTGAATGATTTGTCAATCTACGGTCATACCGTTGTTCACTTTGCCATCCTGCCCAATCTGGAACCGGTTCCCGGTGGCCCCTTGGGGACACTTCCGGAATACGAGAGAAACACCATCATCCGACATATCAAACTCCATGAAATTGAAAGATATGTCAATTTTTTTCTGTGGAGACGTCGTTTGTACTGCAGTTATTGTTTACTCGCGACTTTCAACTCGTTTTATTTTGGTGTTATACTTACTGTTCCGTATCAATTCTGGTGTCAACAGTTTCCTGGGACAACTCCTCTACCGTGTGCTGTGTTGGCGGTTGAAAATATTGCGAAAAAGCCGATAATTAGAGCAGTGTTTTTCGTGTCTGCGGCAAAATTGTTTACCTTTCTGCGATCACTTAGCCGAACCCTCGCAGTGAGACCAACTCATCCTCGCTCCCATATCACTGCTCACCGTTGCGCACTGCCATCTATACGACGCTAGCGGAAGCCCCGCGTCAGTAAGAGCATCGTTACCGGGAGGAGCAAAATGTCGATGTGCAAAAGTGCCAGAAGAATGTGGCAGATTCTGACAGGATTTTCTGCCGTGGTTTTGTGGTGCAGTGTTCCACATGATCTGTGCGAAGGTGGACTACCCACTGCTCGACCAATTGGCTTTGTACGAGGGAAACATGTTTTGGATGTGTGACACCTGCGCGGCAAACTTTGCGAATCGCACTTTCCCTGCGGATACTTTTCGCCCGGCTCCGGCCACTAGCGGTGCACCGGACGCACTGAGCTCGCTTCAAGCGGATGTTTCGGAGCTGAAAACAGCGATCCTATCCCTTACGGCCAAGATCGACAAACAACCGACCCAGCGGCCGACCACTCCGTTAAAACCGCGTGGTTTTAAAAATGGCTCCGTAGCATCGCAGTTCTCGAGGACCCCAAAACATCGCAGAAATGGAACCGCTGTGGGCGGGCTGGTTACGTACGCCAACTGCGGACGGGAACCAAAACGCTCAACGTCACGATGCAAACGGTGGATATTTCTGACGAGGGAGACGATGAGCTGGTTCACCTGTACCTATCGGCTTTTGCACCAACCACCTCCGAAGACGATGTCGCCCAGCTGGTCCGTGAGTTTTTGGACATGGAAGATTTGCCGAAGGTCCAGAAGCTGGTCCCGAAGGGAAAGATCTGTCCACGCTTTCCTTCGTATCCTTCAAAGTCAGCGTCAGACCGGAATTCAAGCAAGTTGCCTTTGAGCACGGTACGTGGCCGGAAAACCTCACAGTCCGTGAATTCGAGGGCAGGACAAAAAACGTGGTCATGCTGACGGGGAAATCGGCAGTGCTAAAGCCGCTGGTGGTAGCGGGCAACCCGATAGCACCACAGGGGGAGCGCGGAACGGAGGACATGGACACGTCTACAACTCCCAGAGGACCTCCAGTCGCAGCGAACTCGACGTCGGGCTAAGACCGGGATATACGAAGCAAGGCAACATGGCGACTCCTACTCCATCCGTCACAGTTGCACCCCCGTTTGCCGCTGCCGACACAACCTGTCCCGGTCCTGTGGACGGAGTGCGAGATAGGAGTCGCCAACCTTGCCTCACAGGCAAGTACCCGTATATTAGCAACGCTTCCGCACCCAAACGCTTTCCAACTTTCAGCACCACTTCCTATCCTGAATCAACGCAACGTCTGTCGCCGTCGTCGGCGGAAACTGCCACGGTTTCGCATCAGACGGATACCTCATCTACGGACCATGCCTATGCTGCGCTGCCAACACCGGGACGCCTGTCAGAAAGCACCATGGAAGCCCCCAATCGCTCCGGCGCAGTCGCGCTACCAGCCAGCGGCCAGCCAAGTCGTCCCGGCCCTGCGCTCGGAAGTCGTGAGGGGGTCTTCCAACAATCAACTCCAGGCGAGTATTCCGAATCCACAGTTTTTTATCGTCCTGACAATTTTCCGGCTTGCAGCCCGCCACACCACCTGACCATCTACTACCAGAACATCCGAGGCATGCGGACTAAAACGGATAAACTGCGGCTTGCCCTATTGTCCAGCGACTACGACGTAGTAGTCCTCACCGAAACCTGGCTGCACGGCAAAATTTTGGACTCAGAATTTTCCGCGAACTACAAGATCTTCCGACTCGACAGAAATGCCGCAACGTCCAGCGCAGCCCGTGGAGGAGGTACACTTGTTGCTGTCAAAAGCGGCCTTGGAGCTAGAGAGGTTGAACTGTCAAACTGCGAACAGTTGGAGCAGTCTACAGTTCGTATCAACTTCCACTCCTACGCGCTATACGTTTGCGGAATTTACATCCGGCCACGCTCTACCACCGACGTGTACACCATTCACGCTGAATCCGTTCAACGAATACTCGAGCAAGCAACAGATCGAGACGTGGTGGCTGTTCTCGGGGACTACAACTTGCCAGATCTCGTCTGGGTTTTGATGAAGATGTCGGCGGCTTTCTTCCCGCAAACGCGTCGTCGGATTCAGAGGTGGCTCTCACCGAAACCCTACTGTCCAACGGTCTGGTGCAAATGAACTTCCTGCTAAACAACGCCGATCGTATATTAGATCTCGCTTTTGTTAATGATGCGGCAGCTTTTGAGCTTTTACAGCCCCCAAATTCGCTCCTGCCGGTAGACGCTCCACATCCCCATTCGTTCTGAAACTGGAGACCAGCACTCGCCCGTCCGGTTCCGAACCGATCGATCAGGATATTCAAGAGTTTGACTTCAATCGTTGTGACTTCGAAACATTGAATTCAAGGTTGGAAGCTGCTGATTGGAGTACGATGGATACAGCGAGCTCAATCGATGGCGCCGTCGCGGAGTTCTATGACAAGCTGCTCAACGTTCTACGCGACACAGTACCAGTTCGGGCCAGGCGATTCCACTGTCCTTCCAGAACGCCACCTTGGTGGAATGCGCACCTTCGAAACTTACGCAACCAATTGCGGAAGGCACGTAAACGGTTCCTGCTTCGAAGTTCGTGGGGGAACAAGGTCACACTTTCCTACCTCGAAACCGAATTTGCGGAGCAGCAGGATACTAGCTACCGGAACTACATCGCGGGAGTCCAGGACAGTCTCCAGTCCAATCCAAAGAACTTCTGGTCGTATGTCAAGGAGAGGAAGCAGATGGGTGAAATACCAACAGAGATGTCGTATCGCGAGGAAAAGTCAACTTCTCCGGAGGCAGCCGCCAACCTTTTTGCACGGTTTTTCGAATCCGTTCACAGCCCGACTGAACCCACGGTCACCGCAGAGCAGCTTAACGAACTTGTGACATTCAACATCAACCTCCCGTTGCTAACTGTTTCGGTCGCGGAAGTCAAGACAGCTTTAAGCTCTGTGGATGCAGCAAAAGGCCCGGGACCCGACCGGATCCCACCATCCGTCGTCAAGAACTGTTGCAACTCGCTTGCCCGTCCCGTCACAAGCATTTTTAACCGCTCGCTTTCCGAAGGTGTCTTCCCGTCGGAGTGGAAGGTCGCCTCAATAACCCCGATTCACAAATCGGGTAGTCGAAGCAAAATTGAGAATTACCGGTCGATCTCAATACTGAACTGTTTGGCTAAGGTCCTGGAAAAGTTGCTTGTTGACCACATTTACCCGTCCGTGAAAAACATCGTCTCGGAATTCCAGCACGGCTTCATGAAGCAGCGATCTACCACGTCCAATCTGATGGCTTATACAAACTGGATAATCCGGAGGATGGAGAAACGACAACAAGTTGATGCGATCTACGTCGACTTCGCCAAGGCCTTCGATCGAGTCCCGCACAAGCTTACGATCGCCAAACTGACGGCGCTCGGCCTACCTGACTGGGTCACACGTTGGCTAAACTCGTACCTGTCCAACCGCTCCGCTTACGTAAAGGTTGCCGGTTCCCTCTCGTCCGGTTACGATATCCACTCTGGTGTTCCCCAAGGAAGTCATCTCGGGCCGCTGATCTTCGTGCTGTTCATCAACGATTTGTGCTCCCGTCTTCAGTCGAGTAAGCTACTCTACGCCGACGACCTCAAAATCTTCCGACAAATTAGCGATGACGGTGACGTTCGTGCGCTTCAGAACGACATCAACACGCTGCTTCGATGGTGCGCTCAAAATGGAATGGAAGTGAACGAGAAAAAGTGCAAACTGATCTCGTTCTACAGGATCCGGAGGCCAATCCTAGCTGAGTACAACATGGATCAATCAGCACTTGAACGAGTTCAATCCATCGTGGACTTAGGCGTCACGATTGACTGCAAGATGGAATTCAACAAGCACGTCTCCATCTCCGTGGCCAAATCCTACGCTATGCTTGGTTTTCTCCGACGAAATGCAGCTGGCTTCACTGACCTTAGAGTCTTGAAAACCCTGTACCTTTCGCTGGTCCGCAGTGTATTGGAGTACGCCGTACCGGTGTGGGCACCGTATTACGCCGTCCACCAGCAGAAGATCGAGAGCATCCAGCGTCGGTTCGTGAGATTTGCTGCTCGAGTGTTGCCCTGGAACGACCCTGGCACTTTGGCACCCTACTCGGATCTGTGCGCGCTGGTCGGCTTGCCAACACTTCAACACAGGAGGAATCTACTTCAACGACTGTTTGTATTTGACGTTTTGCGGAACAATATCGACTGTAGTGAGCTGCTGGAAGAGGTACACATCCGGGTGCCGTCGAGAGAGCTTCGTAACTACCAGCTACTTTCTATACCGAGACACACGACCAACTATGGACATCACAACCCTCTTGACGCCTGTTGTAGGAAGTTTAATCATCCGAGTATTTTAGAACATTTTGACTTTAATTTGTGCAGTAAGTCTGTGTTTAGAAGTAAAATATTGTTACTTAGTTAGTAAGATAAAATCAAGTCTGAAAAGACGGCAAAATAAACAATTAACGATCTTGCCGTTGTTCGCTGACCCATTCTGGCCAATCTGGAACAATGTTCATGTAACCAGTCTTTGAGCCGCAGCCCTTTTGAAAACAACTTTTGGTTTGGTAACGTTAGAAATATTAATTAAGATTATTATTTTCAAAAACCAACAACAAGTGTAGTTAAAAGTTAAGGCTTACAATGGAAAAAAATCCAAGAAAATGTATTATTTAAGACAATTCTTTGACTGATTTAAAAAAAAAATAAAATTATAGAGAAATTTCTCGTCCAATGAAAAAATATTTGCAAAAACAGTCAAACATGAAATTTTTTAAATAAAATAATTTTGAAAATATACCTCATCATATCTGCAATCGACCCTAAAAAGGCTTCAACTTGGAAACGACGAATTACTTAGTAAAAAAAATGTGAAAATTTAATCAAACAGCAATTCCATTTAAAAAGAGCCTAAACCTAAAAAAAAGTTCTCCGATCGGGCTCAAAATTTTTCTGAGGGTTCCTTGGCCAAAATAATTAGACCCGTATTTTTTTGTTTGGCCATTAGGGTGACCTACATCTTGCTAGGGTCGTTCAAAAAATGGCAATTTTCACCATTTTTCGCAAAAACCACATTTTTCAAAAAATCATATCTCCGCGTCATTTCATCCGATTTTAGCTGTCTTAGACGCAAAAGAAAGGTGACTAGTTTGGCTTTTTGAGAAAAATAGTAAAAAGTTTCAAAAATCTAGCTTAGTATTTGAAAAAATCGTATGAAAACATAAAATGGCGTTTTGACCGTGTCTGGTCCAAAGAGCCTATGTCTAAAAATATTTTTATCGAATTCCTCGGAAAATTTCACATAATTTATCAAAAAAATTGGTGATGTCAAACCGTACGTTTCCGAGGTATGATTTCTTGAAAATAAAACTTAGTTTTTCGACGCACCACGCGCAAAAACAGGAAAATTACGTTATCGGCAAAAAAAAAACAACTTTTTTCACTAAAACTGCGATAACTAAAAAAAAAATCAGCGATGACCTATTCATGTTAGGGTACCAAAAGTTTTTTTAATTTAATTACGAAAATTTTGGTACCCTAACATGTATAAGTCATCGCATAAAATTTTAAATTATCGCAGTTTTAGTGAAAAACGTTGATTTTTTGCCGATTTCGTCATTACCATGTTTTTGCGCGTGGCGCGTTGAAAATCTTAGTTTTTATTTTCAAATAAAAACATATCTCAGAAACGTACGGTTCGACATCGCCAACTTTTGAATTGTTTTGTGAAATTTTCCGAGGAATCAGATAAAAATATGTTTAGACATAGGCTCTTTGGTTCAGACACGGTCAAAACGCCATTTTAAGTTTGCATACGACTGTTAAGCTAGATTTTTGGAACTTTTTACTATTTTTCTCAAAAAGCCAAACTAATCACCTTTCTTTTGCGTCTAAGACAGCTAAAATCGGATGAAATGACGCGGAGATATGATTTTTCGAAAAAAGTGGTTTTTGCGAAAAATTGCGAAAATTGCCATATTTCGAGCCACCCTAGCAAGATGTAGGTCACCCTAATGGCCAAAAAAAAAATACGGGTCTAGATATTTTGGCCGAGAAAACCCCAGAAAAATTTAGAGCTCGATCGGAAAACTTATTTTTCGGTTTAGGCTCTTTTCAAGTGGAATTGCTGCAAAGACATATTAGAGCTTACATGATTTGTGATTTTTTTGTGGACCTTTTCCACAAAATTGTGATATTTTTTCAAAGATCTCGTGTACAGCGTGAAGACGTGAAATTTTGACATTTCCGATAAATTACAATTTTCTCAAATTTTGAAAAACCTTTTCCTGGAAAATTTACTTTGTTAAGTCATATTTTTATTACCTGAAGAAAACGTATAGTTTCGACAGATAATCAAGAGATTTGAACTTGATAATTCAAAATTAAATAAAATTTGCTTACAAATATTATTATTAGCCTCAAAAATCAAATTTTGTTTGAGAGTACCATGGATTGGATTATCATTGCTGAAATTTTTCTCACAAAGAATTGCAAAATATCTACGAATTTTCTTTAAATACTATTTTCGTTTATTTTTATGTTCAATGATCCGATTCAAATTTGGAAGATTTTGTCACAGATATATTATAAGTTTTGATTTTGAATGAACATGTTTGAAAAGAAAGACGAAAACTTTTAAATATTTTTTGTCGCTGAAGATTAAAGTATTTAGCAAGTCTGTAAAATCTGAAAATTTCAATATAAGAAAAACCTGAGAGTAACTTTCTGTAATTTAAACATATTCTTATCAAGGCTTTTTTTATAGGTGAGCAGTTCTCTACGAAATCGATCTTTTTTTTGAATTTCAATTTTTATATTTTTTAATCCTACTGAAACCTTTTTGGTGCCTTCGGTATGCCCAAAGAAGCCATTTTGCATCATTAGTTTGTCCATATAATTTTCCATACAAATTTGGCAGCTGTCCATACAAAAAGGATGTATGAAAATTCAAAAATCTGTATCTTTTGAAGGATTTTTAATTTTTGATCGATTTGGTGTCTTCGGCAAAGTTGTAGGCTAGGATAAGGACTACACTGAAAAAAAATGATACACGGTAAAAAAAATTGGTGATTTTTAATTTAACTTTTTGTCACTAAAACTTGATTTTAAAAAAAACACTATTTTTTTTTTTTTTTTGATATGTTTTAGGAGACATAAAATGCCAGCTTTTCAGAAATTTCCAGGTTGTGAAAAAAATCTTTGACCGAGTTAAGAATTTTCGAATCAGCAGTATTTTTTCAAAATATCGAAATATTCGTTGCAACATTTTTTCAACTTCATTTTTCGATGTAAAATCAAATTTGCAATCAAAAGTGATTTAGTGCAATTTTAATAAAGTGCACCGTTTACTAGTTATAGCCATTTTTAGGTAACTTTTTTGAAAAAATCGCAGTTTTCCATTTTTTTAAATTAGTGCACATGATTGCCCACTTTTGAAACAAATATTTTGAAAAGCTGAGAATATTCTCTATATTTTGCTTTTTTTAAATTTGTTGATACAACCTTTAGTTGCTGAGATATTGCCAAGTAAAGGATTAAAAATTTATGTTTTCTAAGTCTCAACCAAACAACCCACCATTTTCTAACGATGATATCTCAGCAACTAATGGTCCGATGTTAAATGTTTAAAAATGAAACATTCGTGATTCAATCGTTCCGAAAAAAATATTTTCAATTTTTTAAAATCAAGACTAACATTTCAAAAAGGCGTAATATTGAATGTTTGGCTCTTTTGAAATGTTAGTTTTGATTTGAAAATTTTAAAAGTATTGTTTTCGGAAAAATCGGAAAATTTCACGAATTGAAAATCGGACCATTATTTGCTGAGGTATCGACGTTAGAAAATGGTGTGTTGTTTGGGTGGGACTTAGAAAACATAAATTTTCCTGTTTTTAAACCCTTGCATGGCAATATCTCAGCAACTAAGGGTCATATCAACAAAGTTCAAGTAAGCAAAATATAGAGAATTTACTCGGCTTTTCAAAAATATTTTTTTCAAAAGTGGGTAAACATGTGCACTAATTTAAAAAAAAATTAAAAATTTCGACTATTTTCAAAAAAGTCACCTATAAAAAAAATTTAACTTGAAAACGGTGCACTTTATCAAAATTTCACTACAGTACTTACAACTTTGTCGAAGACACCAAATCGATCAAAAAATTCCTTCAAAAGATACAGATTTTTGAATTTTCATACATCATTTTTGTATGGCCAGCTGCCAATCGAAATGACCGAAATCTGAGAGAACTGCTCATTTGTAATCTTTCAATTTCAATCCATGCGAAATAAAAAAAAAAGTTCAAATTATTCATGATACCATCGATAGAGGTGACATAATAAAACAAACAGAACTTGCTACAATCAATTTTTTTCTAAGATTCACAAAAAAATTACAAACATGTTTCTGTTTCTGTAGAACATTGTGGAACTTCAAACGTTGTTTCTGCTACTTTTTAAAATCAAATCCCTTTTCCAAAACAGTACAAAAATTATACAAACAATCAACTACCTGATAGGTCAATCCTCCAAGCGTTTCCGCACTTGTTTGCCTTTTAAAATCCAATCCAAGGATGAAAAAAAAGGAGGCAGATAGGTATCAAGTGATCCTCCGTGGGGTTATAAACGCAACCAACCAACACCCGCACCTGGACTACCCAACAATGTTTCCCTACAAAATCATAACCTCCGGGGCAGTGTTGCCAGTCGGTTAATATCTTTACCGTTCTGCGGGTTATGATCGTCGCGGCCTATTCCGGTCCATTTTCTCTCTTGCTCTAGCTCGATAAAGCATTGCAATTTGTATGCAAATGCTGTCCAATGGTAATAACAACAACCGTAAATTTAGTACTGTGACGTGATTGAGATGGAATTTTAGAGGAGTTTCGGGACAAAACGGGTTCAAATTAGTTTGAAATCGTAATTTAAAAAGTTTGCGAACCTAATTTAAGACTAAAGTCTAAAAAAACAGCAAAAAAAATAATTCACAATTGACAAATTACCCCAATGTGCTGCACCTGAAAGGTGCGGGGTGGGGTATTTTTTGTCTTCTATACCGTTGGAAAAATAAACCAAACCCAACGACGAGCCCAACGGTGCCGCCCGATGGGCACTGTATGGAAAAGCCATCACGACGAGGGCATAAAATCAAAATAAATTGCGTGAAAATAGTTGTTTGTCGCAGGCTGCGGCGACGACGAGTGGGCGAGCTCTTGCTAAACCAATTTGTAGCGGAGGCCTTGTTTTTGTAACAAAGTTAAGATTTGGTGGAAAAACCAATACGCATGCTAATTTTTGCTGGTGGACTGGGAAAATTTACAGTTTGATAGCTTTATTTCGATTCATTGTTTAGTTTTTGGTAAAAGAGTAAACATAGCATTAACATGATTTTTTTTAAATAAATAATAAAAGTAAAAAAAATAGGTATATGTGTCAAAAAAAAAATTAGATAATTTCTAAAATAAAACTCATAAAAAATTTCATTCTTTTTTATTTGTTTTCCTTCAAATAGATTTTTTAATAATTAAAAAAAAAACATTTTAAATTTCAGTTCTTAACAATTTTCGAAAAACAAACATTTTGAAATGTCATTTTAGATTCAGAAAAGGTACCAGTAGTATATGAAGTAATTGTTAAAATCGGCCCCAACAAATATTTCTGAAACAAATCCTTTTAAACATGTTCCGGCTACCATCTTCACAGCAAAAAAAGTAGAATTTTGTAGAGATGGGCTTGTTTGAGCGAACCGTTCTTATGAACCGGCTCAAGTTAAAGAACGAATGAGCGACCGCTCAGAAAAAAATGAGCGGCGGTTCATTTTGTGAACCGGTTCTTTTCAAAGAACCGTCAAATCAAAGAGCGAGTCGAAGAACGAACCGAACGAGAGCGAATGAGCGAGAGCGAATGAACGGAAAGAACGAACGGAGCGCTTGATTAGCGTCGCTCGCGCCGTCGTCGACGTCGTCGAACGGCGTCGTTTTCGCTCACTCTTTCGTTATTTCGCTCTCGCTCATTCGCTCTCGTTCGGTTCGTTCTTCCATGCGCTGGTGGTGACGGTGCTGTGAAGAAAAGAGGGGAAACTAACGTCATGATTCGAAATCCGGACACTTAGTACCATATTATTTTTGTTATAGCTGGCAAAAAATTATGTAATAAGTTGAAAATGTAGAAATATCATCAGTATTTAGTATAAACAGTCAGTTTTAAGAGAATGCATGCAAAATATGTCTTTTTTAACTATTTTTCATCAGAATTTGAAAATTAAAATGACTTGTTGTGCTTCGAATCCCGGACACTGTTAAAAGCTGATTCGAAATCCGGACACTTTTGCTTCGAATTCCGGACACTCGATTTTGCTTATGAATCGCACAAATTTAGACTGAAATGTTAGTGAATGGCATTCTTTAAGTCTCAAATAAGCTGTTAACATTGAAACAATCGATAGTTTTTATAAAAATTTGCTAGATTTAAGGAAATCAAAAAAATAAATTTCTGCTTTGTCTTCCCGGTGCTTCGGACGCCTATGAAATATTTCCGTTGAAATGTTTCGTATTTTTGATAAACTTATAATTTTATTTTATTTAATTGTTTTGGCATTAACCACAGCGTTTAAACAAACTTTAAATGGAAGTTGATGTTAGAATTCATCAAATAACACAGTGTTGACATTCATAATGCGAACTTATATCCAAATAATTGATAAAACAAGTTAAAGTGTCCGGGTTTCGAAGCGTCCGGGAATTCGAATCATGACGTTAGGTTCTTGCCGGTCGCCTCATGTTATGGCGCACTTTATGCTTGTTGCTAGCCCGTGTCGGGGCGCCTGTGATTTTGAATCAGCTGACTCCCAGTTAATTCAATCCGAATTCTGAAACGGAATCTAATTAGAATCGGATACAAATTCCGTTTCAAACGCAACAACCGGTTCCGTGTTCGAACCGGTTGTTGCGTTTGAAACGGAATTTGTGTACGATTCTAATTATAGATTCCGTTTCAGAATTCGGATTGATTTGACTGGGCTGTCGCCCGTTGTTGCATGATCTCATTATGAAAATATCGATACATTTCTTAAATGTTATGTACATGAAGTTGTTACATGCATTCGAACATAGTTCGTATGCTAGTTTGCGGTTTTAATCCATGTATTGGACCGTTTATGGTTTAAAATATAATTTACCACAGCACATCACAGAAACTTGGTACTCTTTTGTGGTGTTCAATAGTTTTCTTAATGCATTTTTTCTGATCTTCTTTTTGACGCTTGTTTTGATCATTCATTTGTTGTCATTAATAAAAGTTGTTCTTATTAAACAAAAAACTGCATTTCAAGACTATTTTATCAAGTGCAGCAAAAGGCTACCTCAAATATGCCTGTTACTGAACACCAACTTAAATCTATTGTTTCACAAAATAATGGAAAGATAATGGAGCACTTCCATTCGAGCAGTTTATGCTTTTTTCTACAATGTATTTCTTATGGAGTGAACTGTCAAAAACTGCTCGACTGCGGGTGCTCCATTATCAAAACGATAATTCAGCTTACTTTTCATAACTTTTAACGATTGAAAGCAATAATTTGGTTAAAAATATTCACTTTTAAAAAAAACTGAAGTTTGCCAAACAAACAAACTTTGTTACCTCTCTATGAAAACAGTTTTCGATATTTGTGGATTTCAGAGATCAATTGTTTTCTCCTTTTTCATATAAAACGGATATATCTGAAATGCTTTCCAAAAAAGGATAAAGCAAATCGACGATTTTCTATGTTTTATGGACGATCTCCAATTTGTTCAGAATAAGTGCGATGAAAACATATACGTTTTAATTATCAATCAACAAAAATCAAACGAAGCGTGACACTCATGGACACTCCATTGGTCGTTTGAAAAAAAAACTAAATATCTTGAGCAGATGCTTCAGTTCATTCCAGTCTACTTTCTGACTTTGAGCGAAATGAGCGGATGAGCCGTTCTAAAGAGCCGCTCATTTAAATAAGCGAACGAAAATGAGCGGCTCACAGAAATGAGCGGTTTTGCCCACCACTAGAATTTTGGAATGTTGAAAATTTTGTAGGTTGAATGTTACCTCTTTTTAGTGATATTACCTGAAAAATGTGTAAAAATGTGATCCTGATGAATATTTTCAAGAAACTGATAAAAATTTATCATTTTTTGAAGTAATATTACACTTTTTTTTGAAACAAAATCAATCATCATTTCTTGATGAATATTAACATAATTTATTTTTCTGTGTACGGCAAGCTAGTTTTTAACCAAATGGATCTAATCTAATCTGAGCAACTTTTTTTTAATTTTCAGCCGGGCTGATGTGTATCAAACAATATAAAATTTTGTATTGATTTTCTTTATAACATTATTTAAAACTGAGCAATTCTCTACGAAATCGGTCTTTTTTCTTCAACTTTAATTTTGTATTTTTTAATCCGACTGAAACTTTTTTGGTGCCTTCGGTATGCCCAAAGAAGCCATTTTGCATCATTAGTTTGTCCATAAAATTTTCCATACAAATTTGGCAGCTGTCCATACAAAAATGATGCATGAAAATTCAAAAATCTGTATCTTTTGAAGGAATTTTTTGATCGATTTGGTGTCTTCGGCAAAGTTGTAGGTATGGATACAGACTACACTGTAAAAAAAATTGGTGATTTTTTTATTTAACTTTTTATCACTAAAACTTGATTTTCAAAAAAACACTATTTTTTTTTTGTATTTTTTGATATGATTTAGAGGACATCAAATGCTAACTTTTCAGAAATTTCCAAGTTGTGCAGAAAATCTTTGACCGAGTTATGATTTTTTAAAATAAATACTGATTTTTTCAAAAAAATCGAAATATTGGTCGCAAAAATTTTTCAACTTTATTTTTCGATGTAAAATCGGACTTTGACATGACATTTCGCGCAATGTAATTGTTTATGTTTTTGTTTTGATTCAAACGGAACGATTCCGTCGTGAAACTACTTACGGGTGAGAGTAAAGTGGTTTTGTGCGGTTCGGTTCAGCTCGGTTCTTGGTCGTACTTAAATTCAGTTTTTTAATGTGAAAAACGCGAAGTGTCGGATAAAAATTATTCTAAAGTGTTGTGTGGTTATATTCTCCGTTCCATAAGTGTGAATTTTCTGCAAAATATGCCAAATTTCAGTGGAAAAGACGGGTTTTAAGTTCTCGAAGAACGGCTTCTTCCAGAATCAGCCATGTTTTTTTTTCAGCGCAGTGCTGTTTAGAGAGAACGAAAGCTTTTATTCCGTGAGAGATTTGTATCTACTAGTGTTGGTGTTGCGTACATTCTTAGGTGCTCATGTGAATGGAAGAAAAAAAGAAATGCTGCCCTTTGACCGGTTGCGATTGCGGATTCGGTCCTACATCATGGAGATATTCCTGGAACCGGTGAGAAGTTTCCAATTACAATTTATTTTTTGCTCTGATTTTTTTGCTGTCGTCAAGGAGGTTTGTGAACCGTGCGCAAGTGTATACGAATGAGTTGAGAGAAATAGAGAAACCCTTGCTTTCTGTGTGAATGTGTGTGTGAGTGTGTTGAAGAGAGTGAGCTTGAAGCTCAAAGTTGGAAGGCTTTCCTCGTTTGAGAGTGTAATGGTTATGCTTATTTAGCGTACGCTTTTGTTGGTTCTTATTGGATTCTTTTTCCTCGCTGGAGGTTGCGTGCTTTCTCTAGTTGTTTTTGTGAGTTGATCTAGGCATGGATTGGATGCGACTTTTACGACAGTTCCGAGAAATTATGATGTGTTTGAGTGCGCTCGGTATAGATTTTTATGGGAAGTTGCTTGATTCGCCGTTGCGCATCCTGGGAGGCCCAGGTTTGGTCCGATTGTTGTTTCGCTAGAAAAAGCTTCTCACTTTTGCTTAAGAGTGTGCGTGTGTTCATGGATGTTGTATACTTGTGTTCACATTGGTGTTGCTTGTGTGTTAGAAAAGCGCTGGTATCGGTCACTACACCTATATTCTTGACGCTGGCCCTTTGTGCCTACCGCGATGTTTTGGGGAGTGCCTCTTGAGATTTTTGCTGATTGTTTTACATTTTTTATTCCTGATAATATTGTTGATAAAATAGACGCAAATTTAGACTTTCAAGATTGTGGTGAGTCACATTTATGACACTTTCGATAATGGGTGATCCTTTATTTGCATCGCCTACTTTGCGACGATAGAGGCTGGAGGTTGTTTTGGCAAGTATGTATGTGGTGCGCGAGGTCGTTCATCACGCTGAACTTTGCGAGTGTATGAGTGAGTGAGTGCATTTTGTTGTGTTCGTCCTCTTCGTCTGATCCACGTTGCAGTGGTGCCATACAGTGCAATGCAATGCACATGGGGAGTGTTCTTTTATTACGTAATGCAAAATTTAGAATTTTTGACCTCTTCTATCGTCCCTTCGTAATTTATAATTTGTAATTTTTAGCGCGCGTTTTTGATTTTTTTTCTAATTCGATTGTGAGTAGCGGGACCTCGCGATTACTCTACATCGCGTTTTTCGGAGCCTTTTATTTGATATTTTATTTCTCATAAGTTCTTCTTTTAGCATCGTTGATTGGAAGCATGCCGCCGGTTTAGTTCGTTTAAGTTATTGTTTCAATTTCATTACAATCGTTTACGTGGTGTCCTGTTTTCTTTTCGTTTATATTCGTTGATCGTAATAATTTATTCCAACTGGCAGTTTTACTATTAACTCATCAAACTATCAATTTTATGAAGAGTAAAGCGTCTTTTATTTACTATTTTTGAAATTTGCTCGCGTTATCTAAATTATACAAACAGTAAAAATATACTGATAAGTCCAGCCCATAGCACTACTGCTCGGTTGGCACGCGTTCGATTAAAAAAGCTTTCTAAATAATCAATTATTTATCTTTCCGCAGCCGGCTGCCTAAGATTTTAAATTTTCAACCGATAAACAAAATGCTCATGGTCACATCACTGCCACTCGTGAATCCTGACCTCATACCCATCTACTAACCCCCTCAAAACTCATGTGATACTTTGTCGGAGAAGCAGTCGATTGGGCGGTCTCTATCACTCAAGTATCGGACTAACATTCCCATCCAATTCCCCGTGACTCTACCACTGGTCGTGGCCGGCGCCGGTATTGATCAGCATGATAGGGGCCTTTGAGAAGTTGCGAAGCGAGGAAAGATAGCACCCACTCATCTTCCATGGCTCGTGGATGTAACTTCTGGAGGTCCTGGTCAATAACGGAGTAGCAACTGCGGGTGGGCACCTATGCTTATGCTTATGCTTATGCTTATGCTTATGCTATGCTTAACTTTATTTTTCGATGTAAAATCAAATTTGCAATCAAAAAGTACTTCAGTGAAATTTTGATAAAGTGCACCGTTTTCAAGTTAAATCCATATTTAGGTGACTTTTTTGAAAATAGTCGCAATTTTTCATTTTTTTAAATTAGTGCACATGTTTGCAAACTTCTGAAAAAAATATTTTTGAAAAGCTGAGAAAATTCTCTATATTCTTCTTCTTGGGACTTTGTTGATACGACCTTTAGTTGCTGAGATATTGTCATGCAAAGGTATAAAAACAAGAAAATTGATGTTTTCTAAGTATCACCCAAACAACCCACCATTTTTCAATGTCGATATCTCAGCAACTAATGGTCCGATTTTCAATGTTAATATATGAAACATTTGTTAAATTTTCTGATCTTTTCGAAAACAATATTTTCAAAATTTTTAAATCAAGACTAACATTTCAAAAGAGCCAAACATTCAATATTAAGCACTTTATCAAAATTTCACCAAAGTACTTTTTGATTGCAAATTTGATTTTACATCGAAAAATGAAGTTGACAAATTTTTGCAACCAATATTTCGATTTTTTGAATAAATCAATATTGATTCAAAAATTCATAACTCGCTCAAAGATTTTTTGCCCAACCTGGAAATTTCTGAAAAGTTGGCATTTTATGTCCTCTAAAACATATCAAAAAATAAAAAAAATATAAAAATAGTGTTTTTTTGCAAATCAAGTTTTAGTGATAAAAAGTTAAATAAAAAAGTCACCAAATTTTTTTTACTGTGAATCATTTTTTTTTTTCAGTGTAGTCTGTATCCATACCTACAACTTTGCCGAAGTCACCAAATCGATCAAAAAATTCCTTCAAAAGATACAGATTTTTGAATTTTCATACATCATTTTTGTATGGACAGCTGCCAAATTTGTATGGAAAATTTTATGGACAAACTAATGATGCAAAATGGCTTCTTTGGGCATACCGAAGGCACCAAAAAAGTTTCAGTCGGATTAAAAAATACAAAAAAAATCGAATGACCGAAATCCTAGAGAACTACTCAACTATAAAATACCGTTTTTTAAACTCAACATTTTATATTTTGCATAATGTGTGTTAAACGCCACAAAATTGTGTAAAGATTATCATTAATCCTGAATTTCTAGTGCAAAGTTGATGTTCGCGCGTTGATAATTTTCAGGTTTATGGACACTACAATTGAAAAAAACTTTTGAACTTATAAGTCAAGTAAAATTATATGTTTCCTTTTACTGAAAATAGTATATAGAAGTTTTTTTCAATGAGTTTTTGGTTATCACAAGTAGAATAAACATCTTTCGATAACGATAGAACAATGATAAGGTTGACAACCTTGGGTTATACGCATTGAACTTATTTTTCAAAGTTTAAACATATTTAAATATTTAAATTGAGAAAATTTAATCACAGTACCCTCGGTATCGCAAAATTTATCTGCAGGGATAATATTTTCATTCAAATTAATATTTGTTTACATTCAATTTTATATTTCCGCCTTGAGTCAGGGGTATCAAAAAACACCCAAAAAGCCAAAACTGGAAATTTGGTTTATTGGTCCTTTTCAAAAAAAACTCCAGACTTATATGTTAGAAGCATAGCTTGTTTTTTATAAATTACCCATATCCTCTAAGTGGGTGCATTTATTCTTATGAGATAATTTGCTCAAATATTTATTTCAGCATCGTCCCATTGTTCCAGTCTGTATCATAAAAACCACAAAACGATCATCAACTCACCCACCAGCACCACCACCACCAATCGTTTCATTTCCCAATGTTTACAACTATCACAAAGCCCCACTCAAAATCCGCAAACATTCCCCACTACAACTACCGGGGAGACGACCTGTCAAAATAGTTTGTGGGCGTGGGGGGGGGGGGGAATTCACAAACCACGTAGACAAATTAGGATGGGGATAGGACTTTGGTGATTTTTCACGCTCGATGCAAAAAAGCTGAAATTCAAAAATGATTTTTTCTCAATAGTATCCACGTGGTTTACGGATCACCCCTGTGGGTGTGTGTGTGTGATTTACGATCACTGAACCGCGTGACCACCGCGACACTTAATTGAAAATTGGTCATCGTTTTCGGCCTTAATGTGCAGTGTGTTTTGTGGTGTTGGTGGGTGCTGATTGGTAGGTGTGTTTTAATTTTTGTTGTTTTCAATTTTTGTAGTTATCTAGTATGATTAATTGCACATTCAGTAACGAGACGATTTTTGTTCGAATTCCTATTCTTCGTCATAATTTTACAATTTTTTAATGATTTTTACTAAAACAATCAAACTACTCACCGTTTCCTGGTGTCCCCGCATCTGGACGCTGCCCTTCCACCAGGTGACTATCGGGGCCGGCCGGGACCCGTGCACCTCGCACTGCAGGTCGTACGTGTGGTTCGCGGACAGGGCCCGGTTCTTGCCCGGCAAGCTCACCAGCAGGGGGCGCACTGTTGAAAGGTGTGAGAAAGAAGAAAAAATCTTACAAATCTTGCTGAAATCCCTCTCCAAAGACGCCAAGTCACTGTGACAAATGCCGAAATTTCAAGATCTTGCAAAAGAACGAGAGCCGGTTCTGTGTGTCTGCCTAATGGAGTGTGGATTTCGAGTCGGATTTGTGGCTCAGGATGACACAGCAGCAGTGGCGGCAATCTCCCCGGGGACTCGTCAATGTGCATTACGCCCCGGTTGATGAAGGAGTCTTGTCAGTTACGCAGTTGGGTGGTTTGCTGACGGAATATGAAATGGACTGGGTGGTTTTATTTTTTCTGTTCTTGTTTGTCAATATCCAGTGGAATGTGATGATTCAATTAAGGCGTGGGACGAACCACAGTCAAGCTAGCGGACAAAATTGATCTTTGTTAATCTATTAATTTATTAAGAAAATTTAGAATACATATTTCAAACGACTTTTTTTTTATTAAAAAAATATATATTTCAGTTAAGGTTAAAAGGGAAAGATCAAAGTTGAAAAGTCGACTGGAGTTTTCATTATAGAAGTTTACGGAAAACACCTCAAAAAATAAATACATATCGACTCAAAACTAAATTTTTAGTGTATGTGTAGGTATAGACGTATGATTAAAAGTTGTAATGAGTGCATCCTACGACCGGATCACAAATTTTAGGTTAGGTTTTCGGCTTATTGGTCTTGGCGGGAAAATTCGAAACACGAAGAGTGCTGAAAAAATCAAGTTTTGCAACGAGATCCATTCAACATTTTTGCAAATCCGAAAAACACACACTGAGTGAAATTTTAAGTCATATTTTCATGTATTTTGTCAATAAATCGTTTAAATCAAAAAATGTTGAAAAGTGTTACTTTTCAGCATTTGTTTTGAAAAGTGTTGCTATTCTATTCTGTTATTTTTGGTACAGAAATGTAAGCTATTTCGTCGTTCAAGAATGACTGGAAAAGCAAGTTGTTTCACAGCGGGATTGCAAAAAGATATTTTTAAAACTAACGATTGCCAAATAAGTAGGCCTTTGTAAAAAACACTTTTAAACACTTATTTGATTCAAGTTTTTCACAAATATTCGTTGTAATTTATTTTTCTCCCGCGTCCTTGACTTTGGCCAGAGTGTTAAGATTCGAAATGATATCAGCTGTCTATTGCAATTAAATTCACATAAAAATCAGAAAAATACGAATTTTGAAAAAAATTGAGTATCTTTTAAAAAATACAAAGTTTCATAATTTTTAAGAGCATCTTATTCGAACATTTTCACTTCTCATTCGAAAAGTGTGAATAATTTTTGATCATTTCATATTCATAATTTTTGAAAATATTAAGTATTTCCGCAAAAAAATATGACTACCAAAATGTATGAAAAATTCCCTATCATTTAATTCCTAAAAAGATTGACTAAAATTTTGAATATTTTTTTCAAACATTGTGAAAATTAAAATAATTGAAAATAGAATTATTACTTTCGAAAGGTATGAAAAACCTCGATCATTTGATGCTTTTTTTCAAAAATAAACTTAAACTATCAAGGATGACATAGGGTCTGGGGGTGAGATCATACAAACTTTAGCATTTTAGAATGACCCAATCTCGCCTGATGACGGTTCGTGAACATTTTGAGTAAGGCTGGTACAAATTTTATTTAAAGTTTTTGTCCCCCCCCCCCTTCAAAGTTGGCCCGAAAAATCAAGGGGCAAAAAAATATTTTTTCAAAAAACTTAAATATTTTTATGAAAATTTAAGTGCAATTAGTTAAAATCAATTTAAAATGAATTCCCCTGCGTTTAGAATCATTTTTAGCATGTTTGGGTTGATTTAAAAATCTTTTGAATTTTTGAAAATTTTCGATGTCGATGTTCGATGTATTTTTTTATACGATTTTCAATGTTAAATTTTGGAACAGTCAGCGCCGTACCTAGGGGTTGGCGCAGTTGGCGACCGCCAAGGGCGCCAGCCCTTGGGGGGCGCCAAAATCGATGATTGTACATAATTTTCATGTCAGCTATAACATCTTCATTAGATATTTGAAACAGAAAGGGCGCCGAATTGTAAAATAGAATTACAATTAACTAATTTGGTTTAAAATATAAAAACAATATTCAGGGGCGCCAAAGTCAATTGTATGAATATTTCTACTGAAGTGTTTTTGGAAAATTCATACTTTATGCTAAATTATTTTTTTCATCGAAGAAGGGGCGCTCGAGCGACAGAATGTTAAAGAAGTTTTAAAAGAAATTCTCAAAATAAATACACGTTAAAGTTTGGACCGTTGTGTTATGAAGATTAAGTCATACCTTCCAGACTACAAAAATGTCCCACTATATGTTATTATCACGTTAATTTGGCTGTGAATCACAATATTCTATGAAATGGGAATTATTTTAACATTAAAACATATATTTACCTTTCTTTTGAAATTTTTACATTCCAGAGTTAAAAAAATGGCCTTTGTAATAATTTCAGCACGATTTCTTCTTTTATAATCAACTTCGTGCATTGAATTTTCAAAATACAATGGTTTTGAAATTGGAAAACTGCTGTAAATTTTCACCAATAAGACCAACATGATTTGTTTAAGAAAAAAATGTTTTTCAGAGCACATCACTTTTTATGTTTTAGCTTAACCAGTGTTGTTTACTTTTTAAATCGTCTAAAAAGCTTTGATAATGAAAAACAATCCATTTTCTTTAAGATAAAACCAAAAATTAATATTTTATCAAGGTTTGAAATTATTTGTATAGTTTTGCGCACAAAAATATTTTTTTAGAATATAAAATATGATTTTACGAATTAAAAATAAACAAATAAATACAGATACAAATAAAAATCAATGCGAAACATAATTTAAAAAAAATAAATGATGAAATATATTCTCAAAAATCGTATGGGCAAATCACTCAAAATTAATAAAAATGTCTTATCTTTATATTTTTTTACTTTTTTTTTTATCAAAACATAAAATTCGTCGATACTTAAAAACTTTTGAAACGGCGGGAATCGAACCCGCGGGAATCGAACCCGCGTCTCATAGCATCATCGGGATCGGCAGCCGAAGCCGCTACCCCTGCGCCACGAGACCCACCAATCAAATGTTCACATTTTGATCAAAAACCATTATAACACAAATGCCAAATCTAGCAACGGATTAAGAATAGTTCATTTTGAAGTTTATTCTGACTTAAATTAAACATGCTTGTAGAACTCGAAAAGCAAAATGACATTTGCAGACATGATGATTCATTCCAGTTTGCTGAACATGATAACATAGTAGATGTAACCTTTGGTTTCAGCTGGGATTTCTCGTAAACAAGTTGTTAATGTGTTCAGTGTCTTATGGTCATGAGTTCTTATGACATGTTCAAAAAACGTTCTCTATGCAAGTATGACACTTGCAAAACTAGCTCGAAACACGGACTTTTCTAACGGATGAAGAGATGTTCAACAAAAGAAAAACGTGCGCTTTTTCCAGCATTCAAGAGTTCTCGGGACGTTCGAAAAACATAGTAAATGAGTTCAACAACCAGTTCGGAAATCTCTTGGCGAACAAATCGAGCCAAACATTTCATTAGAGCACAAAAGCAAAAACCGCGATTCGAGAAAATCGCTTGCAAAAAATGGACAACTTGTTTCAATTCCTATTTAAAAAATAAGCATGACTGATGGTATTTTTACTGATGATTCGATAAAACACATCATTATCCTTAAGGGGTTACATACATGTAGAAAATCACCAAATTTCATGTTACAGAAAATTTATTGAATCCACTAAAAAGATGATTTTCAATCACTCCTGAAAGTTTCATGAAGATATTTCATGACTGAACTGAGTAAGAGACGATTTAAGTTTACAATTTTGCCATGCGCAAAGCGAACTGTCAAAATCTGTGAACGTTTTTCTCTAAACACCGAGTTGATTTACGGGTGCCACGATATCTCGAGATGGGATGGACCAAATTGGCTGAAATTTGAGGTGAAGGCTCTCAAGATATATCCCGTGTGCATGACGAAGCCCGATTTTTAAATTTTGCTTTTTAGAAAAATACAAAAATCAAATATTGACGATTTTTTAAATGAAAAACATAAAAATATTTTTATCTTAATTTAAAATAAACTTTTTGAAAATCGGCCTTCGTCATGCACACGGAAATAGTTTGACGAGTCTTCACCAAAATTTTGAGCCAATTTGGTCAGAGCAGTGTTGAGATATCGTGGCACCCGTTTTTTAAAACTGCTAACTTCAAATAGCTATATCTCGGCAACGATACAACCAAATGGCTTCAAATTTGTTTTGTTAGTAGATGAAAATATATATTTTTATGCCCTGAAAACAAATAAAAAAAAGTTTATATGTGCGCTCAATCAACCTCTGACATTTTTGCCGATTTACATGTATGTAACCCCTTAACTCTGCTTTACTGCTTCTTAATTTATGTTGATTTTCGCCATAAAACTCATAATAAAAAATAATATTTTGGGTTTGGAGTGAAAATTGTTATGTGCCCTTTTTTGTTTTTGATTTTTTCAATGGTAAATTGTTTGCTATCAATCTGATTCTTGGAGGGCATGTAGGGAGTGTACTAATGAATGGAATAGTGGAATAATCCCAAATGTTTACGTTTTGGTTTTGTGCCCTAATGAAATGTTTGGCTCGAAATGTGCTACTTGGGGGGTTTATAATGCATTTTAAAACACTTTTTTCATTGAAATGTTGAAACCGTTACCTGTAATTTAAATTTTTTAACTGTTTTATTTTTTTGGTCATAGTCGAGGGACATAAACTTCAAAAAATATTTGCAAAGGCCTAAATAGATTTTGACGAAATTTTGTTCTGTCGCTGCATGTTGATAAATTATACTTCGATGCCGGTGTGCTCTTTTGAGCTAAGCTTGCTGGGATTCCCATCTAGATAGAACAAGATAGCACACGGTCATCGAATTATTTTTTTTTTAATTTTGGAGAAGGATTTTTTTCATTTTTCGTTGTAATTATCGAAATGAAATCCAAAGCCAAATTAGCTAATTATTTTTCGAATCCGGGAAAGTTCTTTGCTTATACAATCAAATTAAGACTAGATCAGATCAAATTATGCAGGCTTAAAAATATAAAATTTGCTAACAAGTTATAGCAAAATTTGTTATGATTGAGCATTTAATTCTGTGCATTTATCTGAGAAATAAATTAAAAAAAAAAAAAACAAAAAACTGCTATCATTATCAATTTTATGAAATCTCAGAAAATATTTAGCCAACTTAACTCCTGTAATAAATTTTCAATTCAATCTATCTCATTTTATATGAACAATAAAACATACAATAACTGTGTTTCTGAATTTTTCTCCAATTGCAATTATTCTTCATGTAAACTAATGTCAAAAACAAAAACAATGACTTTTATATCCCGCCGTTTGACATGGATGATTTTTAAAACCCGCCAAACAAATCGCAGCAAACTGGTGGTTTCTGGGGAAAATTCAGAAAAGTCCTTGTCAGAAATTTTCTGTTTTGTTTTGAAAAGGAAGTGATTTTTGGAGATCTACTTTTAATTAGACTTAATGGACGGGAAACAAGTTGTCATGTTCCAATCTCGTAGAGTTCTTAAATTCTTGAATGATCAGTCCCATTAAAA
The DNA here is from genome assembly GCF_015732765.1 of Culex quinquefasciatus. Lineage (NCBI taxonomy): Eukaryota > Metazoa > Arthropoda > Insecta > Diptera > Culicidae > Culex > Culex quinquefasciatus. The sequence continues at coordinate 12,930,251 of NC_051863.1, read as the reverse complement.
AGAACATTTTGTAGTGCTGGGTGTAAAGAGCCTTGAACCCATGGAATTTACCAACCTTATTGGATTTAAAACTAGCGGTTGGCCCAAATCATTTGCATCTCCCCATTGAAAATGTTGGCACGAGCCTGGCGCTGATTTGGCTTGATTTGGAAATGTTATTCATTCTTTTCTTTTCGATACCAGTTCAAGTATAGCATCGCAACTTGTTCGATAGAATCGGTTATGTAGAAAGTGGAGATTTTTAAACATTTTGCAATTTCGATAGCAATTTCAAAATAATATTTTAAGAGGTTGATTTTTTGAGATGTAATTTTTGGCCAAGACGTATCTCAAATGTAAACAGCTACCTGAATGTCAGGATCTCAGGATTTATTTTTTGGAAGTGTTTTTTTTTTCTCAGAAAAGTATCTTCAAGATATCCCCTACACAACCCTTCAAACAGAAATATGAGAAAAGAATCACTCTGGCCCAGTCTCACTCCCAATGCATGATATGATATGATGAAGATATGATACGATTAATATAAATATCCACTATCAAATATGAAAAGCATTTTGGATAACACTTTAAAAAACCAGCCCACCCCCTCTAAAACGTGTTTATTTCACTTAACTTAAAAAATAACAAATTCAAAATAAAAATAAAACTCATATTGAAGCAATAATTAAAAATCAATATCAATTTATCAAAATGCTTGTTAATTTGGGAGGGGCGCCAAATTGATGCTTCGCCAAGGGCGCCGTAGACCCAAGGTACGGCTCTGGGAACAGTGGTTAAATTTTCCAATTTTTCCGAAAAAAATATTTGAAATTTTTTTAACCGAGGCTGCCGGAACAAGGCGGAACAATTCCTGGACCTTGGGGAACTGATGATCAAACACATCTACAAAGGATAAATAACCTGTGATCTAGATATAAGCTTTCTCTTCCTCTATCCCCTTTCCTTTGCAATTTCTGTAAGTTTTTTTTTTAAAATTTTTCTTACTCTTGCTAGTGCCTTAGTAAAAGAAATTATTGTTCCAAAATGGATTATGATGCAACACACAGCTGAAAGGAACTCCAAAACTCTGTAATGAACTTCAAAATTACTCATTGTATCTTGATTATTCACCCATAAAACCGAATTCAATTGAATTTTAATTTTTTTTTTTGTATTTTTTCATCCGATTTTCAATGTTAAATTTTGGAACATTGGTGAAATTTTCCGTTTTTTTCCGAAAACAATATTTGAATTGTTTTTTAACCGAGACTAACATTTAAAAAAAAAACTTTGAAACTTAGGAAATATCAATTTTCTTGTTTTGAAAATCTTTGCATGGCAATATTTTAGTAAGACAGGGTCGTATCAACTATGTTCAAAAAAGCAAAATAAAGAGAATTTTCTCAGCTTTTCAAAAATATTTTATTCAAAAGTGGTTAAACATGAGCACTTATTAAAATAATGAATTACTGCGACTGTTTTCAAAAAAGTTACCTATAAATGGCTATAACTTGAAAACGGCGCACTTTATCAAAATTTCACTTGAGTACTTTTTGATTTAAAAATTCGATTTAACATCGAAAAATGAAGTTGAAAAATGTTTTGCGACATATATTTCGATTTTCTGAAAAAAATAGTATTGATTCCAAAATTCATTACTAGGTCAAAGAATTTTTTTTTTGAAATTAAATATGTCTTTATTGAACTTTCTTATAATAATTACATTTCATTTACATTCTAAGTGGTATGGCTAAGTGCTCTTTATCTTTGTTGTATTTTTCGTTTTATTATTAACTGTTCACATTCATTTATTTACTTCAAATTGTTTTACATTTTTGCATTGAATCGAATACATTTGGGTAAAAAAGAAAAAAAAATATCGTTAACAACTAATCCTAACTTAAAACTAAAAACAGTAAATTCATTGAAATATTCAAAATCATTAGAACGAGTAAACTACGAACTGTATTTTAAGATAAATCCTCAAGCGTTCTTACTTGTTCTGCACGAGTTTTCCAACCACGCAGTGTTGTTGTCATCTCGATGAAAATGTTCAGAAGTTCTTGTGGTGAAAACAGGTCACTACTGCCTTCACCCGTTGATGCTGGTTGGTTTTCCCTCGGTTGCTGACTGAAGCCTGGAGGTATTGTATTTTCTGCAACTTTTTGCCGCTGATTCAACGGCAATGGCTGCAGATTTGGAACCATTCGAACAGATCCCGCTCCAGGTGACGCCAAAGCAGGAAAATCCACGTCCGTGAAAGTTGGTGGTGTTTTACGACGATTTGGTTGGTGCCTCGTCGTCGCTTGCTGCCGAATTTTTATAAACTCAGCTCGTTTTGGGCAGCTCCGATTCTTGGTCGAATTGTCGCCGCCGCAATTGAAGCATTTCGCTTCGATGTTCTCGTTGGTTGTGTTGCAAGCTTGAGTTTTGTGCTCACCTCCGCAGGTTGCACAACGACTCTTGATGAAACAGTTCCTTCCACCATGTCCAAACTGCAAGCAGTTCGAACATTGTGTCACGTCACGATGCACTGGACGATAACGTTCCCAAGTCACGATGATGTTGAAAATTGCCCGAAATGCTTTCAGCTCAGACGGCGTTGTCGATCCTCTCTCGAGATGAACCAGGTACAGTTGATCACGATACTTGATGTCCTTGTTGTGTCTCGTCATCTTGAAGACTTCGATCACGTTCAACTTAAGAGTTTTGAGCTCTTCTTTCAACACACTCACATCCATGTCGTACAGGCCTCGGAGGACCTGTTTCATGGGGCGTTTACCTGGATCGTCATGACTGTAGTATTCAATCTTTGTGTTGTTCAGGAAATCCCGAACGTAGTTGTAATCCTTTCTGGTAGGTAGCAGAATTTTGAGTCCATCAGCACACAAGCGAATGGAAGCTCGTAAAGCACCAGATTTGATAAACCCGGTCAACCACTTTCGCACCGAGTCCGATGACGATGTTTTCACAAAAATGGGTGGCAACTTTTCCCGTCGTTCAAATTCTTCCTTCTCACTCACGTCACGTCGTTTGCATTTGGCAAAAATCGTATTTTTGTTTTAATTTTCATGTAATTTTATAAAATCTCAAATATTCCAAGAATGGTTTTTGTCGAGATTGACTTATCGCAAATCAAATATCTTTTCACAATGTTTTAAACAAGTTAAAAGAAATAAGAGTTTAAGAAATGAAGCATATCATTAAAAATATCTACTGATAAAACTGACAAAAACCTTTCTCTCAACCCACTGTCCAATCCGCACTTGCCTTCGATCATCGGCTGCGTTTTCCAACCCCGGTTTACAGCGTTTTGCCATTTTGACCGTAATTGAAAAGTTCCATCATTTCCGCGGCCGAATCTGATAACGATAATGATATTGGAGCGAAAGCTTTCTCGCTCTCTCGAGTAGTACGGGGATGAGTGCCCCCTCCCTCTCCCCCCGCAAGCCAAACCCATCATCATCAGTGCGATAATATTGATTTTTCCGTGAAAAGCCCTGCCCGATGGGCACAAATTGCCACTTGAGAGGGGGCGAACCGTTTTCTTGCGCGCGGAGATTCGGCCAAAATTCAATTAGAATTCAACAACTGGCTGCCGCCACTTTGGCGATTGAGATCGCGCTCAATTAAAATTCAAGTGGCACGACCTGCTTCAGGGCTGGGGCATGGTGGGCGGAGCAGGTATGCGGATTAATGTCTAATTTTGGCAAGTTTGGTGTTCAAATTTCATGCAAAAATCATGAATTTTTGATTTTTGGAAACTGCACATTTTTATATTTTGAAAAATATATGTGGCAATATGAACATTAATGGCCAGGATAATTTTTTTTTAAATTTGTAGAAACAAAAATAAGACATCTCGAAAACAATGGAATTTTACAAAGTTTAGCTTAAATTTCACTACATTTTCCGATACAGAAATTCCCACCTCCTCGGGACTCAGTGACCTTTCACAATCCCGACCTCCACTCCAACCTTTCCCACCAGGAAAGTTATACGCAAACACCACCACCGAAAAACGTCCTGCGGGGGGGAAAGCACCGGTGCAAACAGATGAAAATGAGACAAAATTCGTTTGCTTTTGGCTTTCGATGGCACCACGCAATAGCCGAGGAAGAGTCCACCCCCGGAAGGCACGAGGCGGGAGGAGGCTGAGAAAATGGCAAACAAAAAGTTGATTAATCTGCTATCACAGAAAACAATAATAAACTTTTACGCCAAACCAACCGACCGCGCCACCCTCTGGGAGGTCCAGGATAACTGGCGAGTTTGGAAGATCCCTGAACCGCGCGCGTCCAATTACGAAAAGTTTTCTGCTGGCCAGAGGGGCAAAGAAAAGAGCTGGGTTGCGGCGAGAAGTGAAAAACAGAAACAAGTTCATTCGATTGAGTTACTTTTTGTTACTTTTCGAGCGATTGGAATGTACAAGTTGAGAAGGGCAGTCTTCTTAAAGTGTGGATTTTTAATTTAAAAAAAATCAGAGTTCTTGGTTCCTATAAAAGTTTAGATTCCTGTTCCTGTTCCTGTTCCTGTTCCTGTTCCTGTTCCTGTTCCTGTTCCTGTTCCTGTTCCTGTTCCTGTTCCTGTTCCTGTTCCTGTTCCTGTTCCTGTTCCTGTTCCTGTTCCTGTTCCTGTTCCTGTTCCTGTTCCTGTTCCTGTTCCTGTTCCTGTTCCTGTTCCTGTTCCTGTTCCTGTTCCTGTTCCTGTTCCTGTTCCTGTTCCTGTTCCTGTTCCTGTTCCTGTTCCTGTTCCTGTTCCTGTTCCTGTTCCTGTTCCTGTTCCTGTTCCTGTTCCTGTTCCTGTTCCTGTTCCTGTTCCTGTTCCTGTTCCTGTTCCTGTTCCTGTTCCTGTTCCTGTTCCTGTTCCTGTTCCTGTTCCTGTTCCTGTTCCTGTTCCTGTTCCTGTTCCTGTTCCTGTTCCTGTTCCTGTTCCTGTTCCTGTTCCTGTTCCTGTTCCTGTTCCTGTTCCTGTTCCTGTTCCTGTTCCTGTTCCTGTTCCTGTTCCTGTTCCTGTTCCTGTTCCTGTTCCTGTTCCTGTTCCTGTTCCTGTTCCTGTTCCTGTTCCTGTTCCTGTTCCTGTTCCTGTTCCTGTTCCTGTTCCTGTTCCTGTTCCTGTTCCTGTTCCTGTTCCTGTTCCTGTTCCTGTTCCTGTTCCTGTTCCTGTTCCTGTTCCTGTTCCTGTTCCTGTTCCTGTTCCTGTTCCTGTTCCTGTTCCTGTTCCTGTTCCTGTTCCTGTTCCTGTTCCTGTTCCTGTTCCTGTTCCTGTTCCTGTTCCTGTTCCTGTTCCTGTTCCTGTTCCTGTTCCTGTTCCTGTTCCTGTTCCTGTTCCTGTTCCTGTTCCTGTTCCTGTTCCTTAACTCATGCCATTCCTGTTTAAAGCTTGCCTTTTTAAAAAGAAATTCAACAACCAATTTTAAATCCTTTTTTTCGCCACTTGCCAAAAACAAAAAGAAAAGAATTCTCGTTTGAATAAAAACAATTCAGCAAGTCATAAAGTAACGGTCAGTATCACTCCCACACCACCCAGTAAGAAGTCAACTTTGAAAATCCGGAACAATGTCCAAAAGTTGGTCGTTTCCAGGATTTTTTCCCCACGACGGTCAAGCCACATTATTCAAAAGCACAAGTGTGAAAAAACTCACTGATAAAGGGCGCGCTCAAACCCTTCTTTTCTCCGCCCCTTTCGTAGGTTTTTTTTTGTGGTGACGTCTTTTTCGACTTAGGCTTGTTACTGGATTAAAATCGGACATTTTTTAAAAATATTTTTCAAAAAAGGCGGCAATAAATTATAACGTTTGCATGACAATGCATTTGTTTTTGATCTGATGTTTCTGATGAAAATCTTAAAGAATGGAAAAACATGCTATTATTTCTATTTATATATATATATATATATATATATATATATATATATATATATATATATATATATATATATATATATATATATATATATATATATATATATATATATATATATATATATATATATATATATATATATATATATATATATATATATATATATATATGTGTTATTTCTAAATTGAACAAATAAGTGATTATCACCTCTAATTTTCCTGATAAGATCGCTTCGAGCATTTCCTCTGAGCAATTCTCTACCAAAACCGAAAATGGATTTTATTTGTATTTTTTGATTTGGCTCAAATTTTGTGGGGGCCTTCCCTATGACCAAATAAGCTATTTTGTGTGATTGGTTCATCCATACAAGTCTCCATACAAATTTTGGCTGCTGTCCATACAAAAATGGTATGTAAACATTCAATCAGCTGTAACTTTTGAGTGAATTTTCTGATCAATTTGGTGTCTTGAGCAAAGTTGTAGGTATTCATGAGGACTTTTGAGAAAAAAAAAAAATAGGTACACGGAAAAAAAACTGCAGATTTTTTAATCAACTTTTTTTTCACTAAAACTCAATTTCCCAAAATACGTATTTTTTATTTTCGATATTTTTTGATATGTTTTAGGGGACGAAAATCCGCAACTTTTGAACCATAGAGAAACATGGTCAAAAAATCTGCCACCGAGGTATGATTTTTTTGAAAAAATAGTGATTTTTGGAAAAAAACGAAGTTTCATGCAAAAACAAGTTTGACATTTTTTTTAAATTTGCAATCGAAAAGTACTTCTTAGATTTTTTGATAAAGGGCTCCGTTTTCAAGATATAGCCACCGAAAGTTTGATTTTAGCGAAATATTTGCAGTTTTTCAATTTTTAAAAATAGTGACCATAAGTGAAAATTTCTAAAAATATTTTTTTTACGAGGTTCAGAAAATTTGCTATAAAATTGTCAAAGAGACATTGAAGATTGGACCTCGGGTTGCTGAGATAGAGCCGCTTTAAGAAAAAGAAACAAGAAAATTGAAGTTTTCTTAATCTCACCAAAATAACCCACCATTTTCTAATGACGATATCTCAGAACTAATGGTCCGATTATCAATGTTAATACATGAAACATTCGTGAAATTTTCCGATCTTTTCGAAAAAAATATTTTGATTTTTTTTTAAATCAAGACTAACATTTTAAAAGGGCCATTGAATTTTACGCCCATTAAAAATGCTAGTCTTGATTTAAAAAAATTCAAAATATTTTTTTCGAAAAGATCGGAAAATTTCACGAATGTTTGTTGCTTTCGTGAAAGTTAGAGCAAGTCGTTTATCCAGATTTTATTTTAAATTTATTTTTAGTATTTTTTTTCAATTTGCCTCTAAATAAAATGCATTAAAATATTCTAAAACCAGTATTTTGAGATTGATATTTTGGATGAATTTGGAATTATCATAAAAGTTGGAATAGAGGTTGAAATTTTTCTGGCAACATGGAAAATAAGAAAACATATTTGACTAACTTTTCAAACATTCAAAGATAGTTAACTATTATTATAACAACGGACTTTATCTTCGAATCCAATTTTAAACTATGAAATGGTATTTCCAGTAGAACATGTTTTTTATTTAAGTAAATTTGTAAACTTTTTGATCTATGTTAGAAAATTGGTTTTAGTTTTTTTATAAACTAAGCTGAAAAAAATATTTCGCTTTGAAATTTACAAATGCATCTGTCAGAATCAGTTGACGCTTTTAAGGCTTAAGTTTGTGACCTTTTTAAATCACCCCAGTTTTTAAACATTAAGAATATTCAACGATACATTTTTTTATGGCAAAATTGAAAGTAACTTTTTCTGTAAAACGTACATGAACGACCTACCCCAGAACTTTTCTTAAATATTTTTGTATACAAGTCTTATCGTCGTACAATATCTTAAAAATAAACTGAAATGCTATCAATATCACTCAGGTATTAGGTACACTTGAAAAATGATAAATCAATTTCACTTTTCCGCACAATCAAAAAAAATCTTTCGATACTTATGATCAAAATCAAAATATTTAGAATAAAAATTGAGCAATTCCAGCTCAAATCAGGAATTTTTCTGGTTGTTTTGTACCCGACTCTCTCCGATTTCAATGAAACTTTGTAGACATGTTATACTAGGTCTATATAAGCCATTTTTGTGTTTATGGAGCCAATAGTACTCGAAAATAACGTTTGAGAAGGGCGTAAGGTATTTATATATTTTTGTATTTTACAATTTAAAAATTACTGTATCTCGAAGCCGTTGCATCGAATCAAAAAGTGGTCAAACACAAACTTGCAGGAGCTTAAACGGGCTTTCTAAAAAAATACACTGAAACAAAAATACACGCCAATTCTATGAGATTTTTAAGTTTTTAAGTTTAAAAATTAAATTTGATGGTGATGACACGATTTTTTACCGCTCAAAATTTTTGAGAAAATAGCCTAAAATATCACAAAAAGACTCACGAAAAATGCAGGATGGTATGTCTCTCCTGAAAAAATACAAAAATCATTTACTACAACTGTTTTTTTGAAAAGTGGTCTTTTTACCAGAAAGCTCGTCCAATTTCCCATAAGTTTGTCTTTGAAAGCATTTCAATTAAATGTATGGGTTTACAGATATAAGTTTAATTACATTGCTCGTAACTGTAACTAGAATATTTTTTTCAGTGTGGTAGAAACCTGGATAGTAAATAAGCTTACGTAAATAATAAGACAAGTCAAATTAAAAATCTGTCAAAGACAAATTTATGGGAAATTGGACAAAATTACCGGTAAAAATATTTACGAGACTGAAAAACCAAGTCTGTCATATAGAAATTTGCGAAAAACCACAAAAAACCCAGTTTTTTCAACATTTTTATTTTTAAAACCGCTGTATCTTCCCAAGAATTGGACACAGGACAGTGGTCAATATGGAGATTTTTATGTAAAATTGTCTGGAAAATCAATTTCCACTATCGGTTTTTGAAAATTGTGACGTTTAGATCACTTTTCAAAAAAACAGTTTTAGTAAATGATTTTTGTATTTTTTAGGAGAGACATACCATCCTGCATTTTTCCTCAGTCTTTTGGTAACATTTTGGCTATTTCCTCAAAAATTTTGAGCGATAAACAATCGTGACATCACCTTTAAAATTTACTTTTAAACTTAAAAATCGAAAAATGTCATAAAAGTGGCGAGTATTTTTGTTTCAGTGTATTTTTATCGGAAAGCCCGTCCAATTTCCTACAAGTTTGTCTTTGACCACTTTTTGATACGATGCAACGGCCTCGAGATACAGTTATTTTCAAATTACAAAATACAAACATATTCAAATAAGGGCGTACCTTCTCAAATGTCATTTTTGAGTACAATTGGCTCCATAAACACAAAAATGGCTTGTATATGCCTAGTATAACATGTCTACAAAATTTCAGTGTTTTTTTGATGAAAAATACGTTTTTTTCGGAATTCTGAGTACGCCATCAAATCGGGCGTCTAATTTTACATAAAAGTCCCTTTGGCACCAAATTTCTATCTCATCACCGTTTCAGGCTGCAAATTATTGAAAAATACCTCTTTTTTTCGCATGTTCAAAAATGGAAGGAGTCGTACCGCCCCTCCGTCACGAGATATCAAAAAACGGACCTCGTGATCAGGGACAAAAGTTACCCATTAGGACAAAGTTTCACGCAAATCGAAGAGGGGTCGGGGCAACTTTTCCCGATTTCGTGTGAGTTGGTAGAGAATTACCCATTGTAAACCTCAAAGTAAATGAATTATTTACGAGATGCAGCGAATTTATTTAAAAGGTTTTTTTCGGATTAAAGTACACTACCAAAATGACCAAAAGCCAATGACAACGGAAACGTGATGTCTTAGTAGGCCATGCCTATGTTTACAATGCGCTCTTCCATAGGGCTTACAAGGTGACACTGAGAAAAGCTTATTTTTTACAAAATTTGAACATAAGGAGGCTTATTATACTATAACAACCACCAGTTCGATCAATGAGGCCTAAAATAAAAAAATGAGAGGATATTTTATAAGCTTTTTATTTTTATTTTTATTGCTGGGTGCTGGTCATACAAAAAGCACAAGTTGTACAAGTTGTTTGGACAACTGTTTAAAAAATCTAATGATGAAAAATGTATTATCTTGATATTATCTGGAATAAAAATTGTCATTTTTTCCAATTTTTGAAAATCAATATCGCTGTGCAAATGACGAAAACTGTGACTTAATTAAACAAAAGGCTCTTCAAAATCAAATTGAATTATGTCTATAGTTAGATGTCCGTTTGAAAGTCTTCGAATTACTGAGCAAACCATTCGGTGCACGACAAGAACATCGAGCAAAATTGTAAAGGTCTTGCCTGGAGTCCATGTTCTTCCGGCGCCATGTCGAGAGTCGTGTTCCTTGTTACGAGTTTTATGTCGAGTCAGCTACAAGGTCATACTTTTCGATGCTGGTGACGAAATTGAGCAAAATTTTCCAGATGATGTGAAAAAAAATCTGATGCAACACCATTGACAGAGTTTTGGGAGGAACATGTACTAAATTTAAATCGTTTTTGTTATCTTGAGAGAACAAAGTTATGACATGATCTGGAGGATGAACATGACTCGAATTGAGATTGAATTGATAGAAATATGTTTGAAAGTATTTTGGGGGTATTTGATCTTTTTTCATCATTAATCTGGCTATAATTTGAAGTTTTTTTTTTTAATAAAGTGATTTAAGTAAGGTTTCAACTAATTTCAATGTAACAATACTATGTTCACCCAAAAAATTACCAAACTTCAATAAAAGAACATCTCAAATCGAATCACCTCAACCAACTTGGCAGCCGACAAATTCGTCCTAATTCCATTGAATTCCCCTCGCAAATTCAACTGAAAGCCCATCAAATCCTTAACCAATTTAAACGCAACCAACCTTCAAACGGAAAACGAGCTCTCAGATGATGGAAGAGCAATCAATTTGTTCCTGGCGGCCATTCTCTGCTCTTCGTTCAAAGGCCTGCGGAACACACCACCCCTCCCCCCCTCCCCCCCCACAATCACACCAACCCACCAACTTAATTCAACTTGAGCCCATCTCTAATCGTTGCCGCTTAAGTTTAGTATCGCGCTTCTGAAATCGCACATTTGCCAGGACTCAACGTAAACTCAACTATACTATTCATCATCAACGGCGTGAAGAGGGGAAGGAGGTGGTTCGAGGCTGCTCCGCAAACGAAATTGAGTTTTGATGGCGGTTAAAAGCTTTTTACGGCTTGCTCCGCGCGTCTTCGTCCTCCTCCTCAACCTTCTCCTGCGGCTAGACTCCATTTACGCGTAGACCCGGCGACCTCCACACCCAGTGGGAACCAGACCCGCTCACCCCCGCCCTTTGATGGTTGTGCGGTAACGGCTGAATATAATTGTCAATTGATGGAAGACGTCGTCGGCAATGGTGGAGGTTAGGGTGACCGCGGTTTTGAAGTAATTTTGTATTTATTTTCCTTATTTTAGAGGGCATTTTGATCATCTGTTGGTCTATGAATAATAAAATCTTCCGGTATCATAGCATAAATACAAATAAATTGGAAATAAGATTTTTTATTCAATATAATTCAATGTTATTTATCTAGAAATCTTTTCTTGCTATGTATGTTTCAGATACTGATTTGGTAGCATAGAAAAATTGTGTTTCTTTTTTGATATCTATATTTTGATTTCAATTTTAAAATTTGGATAAAACTCTAAAGCAAAATCATCTTTTTGATATTTTTAGCTAAAAAAGTTTTGTTCGATCTTTTTCATATTTTTTTAAGACAAACTATACATTTTAGAGTCAAACAAAAATTCTAGAAGCGATTGGCCATCTCAGTTAAATTTGAAAAAGAAAATCTTAAAAATCAGGCCTCATTGTCGAAAAAAATGCACCAATTTTGAGTTATTGTTATTAAGTAAACTTAACGATTTGAGAAAAATTACCTTTTAAATTTTTCACAGGCTAATTTTTCTTTAGAAAAATAATTAAATATCATAGATTCTTCAGAGAAACATGGAAAATTGGTTCTTGGAATACACCCACTTGAAGATTGAAAAAGTAAACAAAAATTCTAAGCATTATCAAGAGCTATTAGATCACTGGGGATTATAATTGTATTATATGTCAGTAAATTTTGAAAAGATGCCCAAGTAACATTTTTTTCCAAGAGTTCTACAAGAGCTCTTCAAGATAGCTACAGCATAGCAGTTTGGACCGAAGTAGGATAAAAATTCTCTTCAAAACTTCTTCAGGAGTTTGGAAGAGTACTTGAAGAGAGTTTTAACTCCTGGAAAAAAAAATGTTACTTGGGTGAGAAAGTTACATGCCTTGCTCCATAAATGCAAAAAAAGAATAATGTTGCAAAAAAAAGAAGTGCAAAAGTCGTTTTTTTTATAAAAGAATAAAAAACAGCCCTTTAAATTATTTTAAATGCCATCTCAAAAATTATGATTTAATTTCCGAATTTGGAAAATTATATTTTTGTGATGTTTTGTATTAAAAGTAACAATGAAAATTTTACTTGTTCCAAATGTTTATCTTGAATTTTATTGTATTTAAGAAAGTTTCATATTTACTCCTAATATTCATATCTGTGAAATAAAAAAAATCCCAAAAACATAACGTCATAACGTCGACTTAAGTGCAAAGTGGGTTTTTTTTTTTTTTTTTATGCAACCATCCAAACGGGACCACGTGGCCACTTCTTACAAATTGAGTTGTTTCCATGTATTTTTGGATCTACATTCTATACATGCAAATAACTCGCATAGGCATTTGGAAGGTGTTAGCTCTGCCGAGCTTCGGTGACCCATTTCTACGCTGGCTAACCGAGCGCGAGGTACTTCAGCTTTATCGACAAGCCCCGCCTTGAAGAACGTTTGCACCAATCGGATTCAAACGTTATTTAGAACTTCCGAACCCTTGTCAAATAGACAAGGACCCAGCGCGTATATAGTTGATAGTAACAGTATTCCTAATTCCAGTCATAGCTCACCAAGTGGTTAGCATTTTTGCTTACCAATTCAAAGGACGGGGGATCGAACCCCGACTCAAGCGACTTTGATTTTTCGTTCTAATTCAGTATTTCAAGTATTTCTAAGTCTTAAACTTTCTCGTTGGGAGCAGATGGGCATCAAACCCAGAACCATTCGCTTACAAAGCGAATATCGTAACCAGTCGGCCACGGCCGCTCCTTGACTTAAGTGCAAAGTGGGGTTACTATGAAAAGGGCGTACAATTTTCTCGAGTTTTAGATTTTTCGGGAAACGAGAAAAATAAATAAGGTGTTATTAAAAAAAGTCATAGAATCCATGTTTTCAGCTATAATCGTATGAAAAAATACTAACATCAAAAAATTATAGTGTTGTGGAATCGGGATGATGTCCATTTCACTTATAATTACATGAAAATTTTCACAAAAAACGTATTTTTCCTGCATTTTTAAAATGCAATATTTGTCGAAAAAAAGCTGAAAATTATTGCTCTTGCTTGATTGGGATGTTTCATACATTTTAAATGTAATATTTCTTTTGAAAATACTAAAAAAATCACAAAACTACCTATTTTTGAAAAAATAAATCAAAATTTTAGTTCTCTACAATACTATCAAACGATCGGGAATTTTCATACATTTCGCAGGTTATAACACCATTTTTTGAAAAAAAACTATTTTTTTCACAAAACTACGTATTTTTGAAAAAATATTCAAAATTTCATTTCGTGTTATAAATTTCGAATTTAACATGGGTATCAAATGATTGGGATTTTTTCGTACTTTTCGAATATAGTATAATTTTTTTAGATACTCAAAATTTTCCCGAAACTACATATTATCGAAAAAAAAGTAAGTGTAAATACGAAGTTTTGTTAAGATTTGGAGTATTTTCAAAAAAGGTTGTTATAACATTCGAAATGTATGAAAAAAATACCAAGTTTTTGATACCCATAATGTGAAAAACATATATTTTTTGTATTTTTTCAAAAATTCGTAGTTTTTTGAAAATTTTGAGTATTTTCAAAAAATGTTGTTATCACATTCCAAAAGCATGACAAAAGTCCCGATCATTTGATAACCATATTGCGAAAAACTGAAAATTGGAGTATTTTTTTCAAAAATACGTAGTTTTGGGAAAATTTTCAGTATTTTCAAAAAAAAGGATGGCATTCGAAATGTATGACAAAAACACGATCATTTGATACCCATATTGAAATAAAAAATATTTTCAGGTTTTTTTTTAGAGTAAAAATTGCATTTTCGAGAAATAGGAAAAATACTTATTTTTGTGAAAATTTTCATGTAACTATAATTACAATGGATAGCTGCCATCATCTCAATTCCAAAACGCTATAACTTTTTGATGTTTGCATGATTTTCCATTCGATTACAGCCAATGTCTCCCATATAGCCAAAATCCCATAAGCTCTGTGCTTCAGTTATGCACGCCTCGGTTTTGCATCCTCCATATGCGGTGCTAAACCGGGGCATGACTGTAATTGGTAATAATCTAAACTTCAAACGTAACAGAGACGGTAGTTTTTAGATAGCTTGAAAGACATTTAAAATTGATTTATTTGTTCTTTATTGTGCTTAGGAATTCAAATGAATCACATTTTTATAATACAATGTGATTCAATTTAAACACTTCTATTAAGTTGGATTTTCATAAATCGTGCAACGACAACATGACCATGAGCATCAAAAAGTTCTTTGCTCATGAAATTTAAATAAATGAGAAATTATTGAAATTACAGAATATTATAAATATAAAAAATTTGAATCATTAAGTAAATCTCAATAAATTCAAATAGTTTTATGGAGTTTATGAAATTAAAACAAAAAAAAAATCATTAAAAAAGGAATCCAAGAAATTTAAAAAAAGCGTACTTTACCAAAATGTCTTAGTTTTGTTTGCAGTCAGTAGCATAGAACTAAAAAAATAATAAAAAAATTAAATATATTTTTTTTAAATCTAGAATTTGAATTTGAAATAATATGTTAATAAGTAATGATGAAAAAAAACTTATGACCATACCAAAATAAAAGTTCAAGAAATTTTTTAATATGACCCATCAGCCCTGAAATGGTTAAATAACTAAATGAATTTTAAATGATTTAATGATATTCATGGAATTTTAAATTTCTTGAAAATTAAAAAATAGAAATTAAATAAAAAAATAAACGAAAAAAAAATTAACAGCTCAATTAAATTGAAGAAATTAAAAAAAAAACTTTCAAATTTCTGGAAATCCATTCAATTTTTTACATTAAAAAGTATTCAAACTTTATACTTTATAAAAAGGTGTTATTTTTGTCCGCAAATTAAAAAAAATCGAATAATTTAATCAAATGAAAAAAAAAATAAACATTTTACAAAATAAAGTCATCAAGAAAATTTAAATAAGGTGGCAAAGAAATTAAAAAACTTCAGAAGTTAAAGAAATTCTTTTGAATTTCAATTGTTTATTATTTAATAAAATTTAAAAAAAATGGAAATCGCGAAATTGGAAATAAACCGGCCATATATTTTTACCGATTCTTTAGGAAACTCATGAATTGATTGCATAACCCTCGCCTGCCCAATTTTTGTTTCGAAAATTTTTATTTTTCTTTTCTCGTTTTAAGTTTGTCTTGTTGAGCAATTCACTACGAAATCGGTCTCTTTTTAAAAAGAATTATAATTTTTGTATTTTTTATTCCGACTGAAACTTTTTTGGTGCCTTCGGTATGCCCAAAAAAGCCATCATTAGTTTGTCCATATAATTTTCCATAGAAATTTGGCAGCTATCCATACAAAAATTATATATGAGTATTCAAAAAACTTCATCTTTTGAATGATTTTTTTCATCGATTTGGTGTCTTCGGCAAAATTGTAGGTATGGATAAGGACTACAATTAATAAAAAAAGATACGCGGTAAAATGTTGTTTGGCGATTTTTACTTTTACTTTTTCTCACTAAAATTTGCTTTGCAAAAAACACTATTTTTTATTATTTTGTTTTCTGATATGTTTTAGGGGACATCAAATGCCAACTTTTCATTTATGAATTTTTGATTCAAAACTGATTTAAAAAAAATCGAATTGAAAATGATTTTACAATAAATAAGTACTCTAGTGAAATTATGATTTAGTGCACCGTTTTCAAGTTATAGCCTTTTTAAGGTTACTTTTTCATTTTTCTAAAATTTGTGCCCCCCTTTTGAAAAAAATATTTTTGAAAGCTTAGAAAAATCTTTATATTTTGATTTTTTTAACTTTGTTGATACGACTTTTAGTTGCTGAGATATTGCCACGCAATTATTTAAAAATAGGATAATTGATGTTTTCAAAGTCTCACCTAAAAAACCCACCATTTTCTAATGTCGATATCTCAGCAACTAATGGTCCGATTTTCAATGTTAAAAGATAAAATATTTTTAGTTTTTTAAGAATAATATTTCAAAAGGGCTTAATATTTAAAAATTAAAAAAAAATGTTTTCGGAAAGCTCGGAAAATTTCACGAATGTTTCATATTTCAACATTGAAAATCAGAATTTTTATTTATTTTTAATTAAGTGTGGATATCATTTTTATTCCTAAGTGAAATTTAATTTAAAACACAAATTTGTTGAAAAAAAAAAGGATTTTTTCGATTAAAACGTTCATGATTGATTTAAAAACAAATTAAGAATCTGGTCATCCTACCGCGTTCCGTGCGCTAGTTTGCTATTTTGTGAAGAAAACAGCAATAAGCAATTTCTCAACCACCCGCGGCGAGAATGGTGACGGGGTGGCGCCATCTTAGCCTTTCGTCGTCGCCTTCGTCATCATTCTGCCTCCGTGATGAAAGGCAGAGCGAGCGCGCGGCACTGGCGAAGAAATTAATCAAATCAGCATCCCGCAGCATCAGGACCATCATCATCATCTCGGGCCGTCATCACGCGTCCTCATCTGTAACGCGGCAGGACGCTGGCACGGTGTGCTTCAAATTGATATTTATTTTATGATACTTGGAAATCATTAATTTTGCGCTTAACCACTTTTTTCCAAAATTTTCAGATTTTTTTCTTATGAATTTTCATTCTGAAATTTGAGCCCACCGTGCACGCACTTTCTTGGGCCTCCCCGTCGCCCTGGCCAACCCAAACGAGAAGGAGGAGTAGGCCTTCTGCCCATCATCGAGTCTTCACCGCCGTGGTGCTTCTGGTTATGATGGGTGCCTCCCAAGACTCCCACCCCCCACCAGCCTCCTCGCAACCTCCCTAATAAAGTTATTATTTATGAATAAATTATCCGTTTTATATTCGAAAAGTTGGCAGCCACCGCAACCGAGAGGGGGCCTCTGAGGCGAAAGAGGTCGTCATCATCTTCGACTTAATGGGCTTGGCATTTCTTGGCACCAACAACAGGACGACGACGACGACGGTGATGGTTCTGGTCCTGGAGAAGGTGCAGCCAGACTTCTTGAACTGTGTCTTGTCTTGTTTTTATGGACTGTGATTGCGGAAATGCCTTCGCGGTGGCAGCAACCAAGATGACGACGACGACGACGACGGTATTGGTCCAGGCACTTAAAATTTCGCGGTGGAGGCCACGCCGGAGGATGCTGGAGAAAATTAAGCACCGGAAGATGGCAGCATCAGTGGAGCTGGTTAGCAACGGGGTAATGTGATGTGATTTGAGGTTTTAACAGAGGAGAAGTGATCCGGGTAAGATACCGTGGGATTTAATTTCTGTTGGCGAAATCATGGACTGACAGTTTGGAGATAATTGTCTCCATCGAATAGGATTTGATGCTCATTTGAATATGATGAAATAAATCCTGAAATATAGTGAAATCAATTTGATCTCAAGGGCCTTATGGTTAGAGCGTCTAATTTTCCCGGGTTTTGCTTTCCCAGGAAACGGGAAAATTTAATTTTTAATCCCGGGAATACCCGGGATCCCGGCAATTTTTTAAGCAGTCACAAAATCTATGTTTTTATAATATTTCTTATGTTTTTCTTTGTTCTTTGTTCTTTGTTGTGCTTTGGATTTAAAATGAAACTCAATTATTAATGGGTAATTCTCCGCCAACTCACACAGCAGTTGCCCCGACCCCTCTTCGATTTGCGTAAAACTTTGTCCTAAGGGGTAACTTTTGTCTCTGATCACGAATCCGAGGTCCGTTTTTTGATATCTCGTGACGGAGGGGCGGTACGACCCCTTCCATTTTTGAACATGCGAAAAAGGAGGTGTTTTTCAATAATTTGCAGCCTGAAACGGTGATGAGATAGAAATTTGGTGTCAAAGGGACTTTTATGTAAAATTAGACGCCCGATATGATGGTGTACTCAGAATTCTGAAAAAACGTATTTTTCATCGAAAAAAAACACTAAAAAAATTTTAAAAATTCTCCCATTTTCCGTTACTTGACTGTAAAAATTTTTGGAACATGTCATTTTATGGGAAATTTTATGTACCGTAAACCGGGGTGACTTTGATAGGATTTCAATTTGTTTTTAGAATATTTTCGAACAGGTAAGGTTTTTCTCAAGATTATTATTTTTAAAACATGTACTGGGGTAGGCCACCCAAAGTCCATGCACTATTTTGGAAAAAAAGTTTTTTCAATAGTGTTTAGAAAAATAGTTACGTTAAAAATTCTTGGTTTTAATTCCGGGGTGACTTTGATAGTCATAGTTTTTCTTGTTAAAATCATATTTAAGATGTTCAAACTTTATTTGTACGTCAAATGTACCATCACTAAAGTAGTTGATATAGTTTGTAAGAAAAAAATCAATGTTTATATTAAGTTAACTAAGTTTATAAGCTTTTTAACAAAATACATATAAATTTTAGGTAAAATTGTTAAAAAGTCGGAATTTTGCCTGAAATTTGTTATAACTAGTTTTGTTTATAAAATTATCGATTTATATTGCATTTAAAACTGAATTCGAAGCACGAATCACAAGTTTTCACATTTTACATGAAATTTGTTCAACTGAAATTGCCGATAAATTTGGAGTTTTTTTTTTAATTGTGTTTCAAAAACATATATTATTTATAATTTTCAAACTTTTTCAACCTTCTTATAGTGGAAAATTCTCCAAAGAATCCGAAAATGCATTCCGTTTTCCGATTGAAAATCATGTTCATTGAGAAAATCATGACACTTTGAGAAGTTTAAAATAATGACTTTCATCAACATTTTCTCAACTATAGTTAACTAACTTTATAAACTTTTCAAAAATTTATGAAAAGTACTTCATGAGGTATTTTGAACACTTCTCTACCACGGTCAGTTTGTTTCTGAACCATTCCTTACGTATTTTAATTGTACTCTTCATTTTGCGGAAAAATCGCAAACCTATCAAAGTCACCCCGGCTATCAAAGTCACCCCGTTTTACGGTACTTTTCGAATCTACATTGACCCAGAAGGGTATTTTTTCATTTAGAACAAAAATTTTCATTTTAAAATTTCGTGTTTTTTCTAACTTTGCAGGGTTATTTTTTAGAGTGTAACAATGTTCAACAAAGTTGTAGAGCAGACAATTACAAAAATTTTGATATGTAGACATAAGGGGTTTGCTTATAAACATCACGAGTTATCACGATATTACGAAAAAAAGTTTTGAAAAAGTTACTTTTTGCGTTTCTTTTTGTTTCGTCGTCCGTGTCTGTCGCGGGTGACCATGAACGGCCATGATCGATGACGACCAACTTTTTCAAAACTTTTTTTTCGTAAAATCGCGATAACTCGTGATGTTTATAAGCAAACCCTTTATGTCTATATATCAAAATTTTTGTAATTGCAACTTTGTAGAACATTGTTACACTCTAAAAAATAACCCTGAAAAGTTAGAAAAAATACGAAATTTTAAAATGAAATTTTTTATTGCAAATGAAAAAATGACCCTTCTGGGACAATGTAGATTCGAAAAGTACATTAAATTTCCCATAAAATGACATGTTCCAAAAATTTTTTCAGTCGAGTAACGGAAAATGGGAGAATTTTTAAAACTTTTTTAGTGTTTTTTTCGATGAAAAATACGTTTTTTCGGAATTCTGAGTACGCCATCAAATCTGGCGTCTAATTTTACATAAGGTCCCTTTGACACCAAATTTCTTTCTCATCACCGTTTCAGGCTGGAAATTATTGAAAAACACCTTTTTTTTGCATGTTCAAAAATGAAAGGGGTCGTACAGCCCCTCCGTCACGAGATATCAAAAAACGGACCTCGGATTCGTGATCAGGGACAAAAGTTACCCCTTAGGACAAAGTTTCACGCAAACCGAAGAGGGGTCGGGGCAACTTCTGTGTGAGTTGGCGGAGAATTACCCAAATTCTAAATGAGCCCTTTATGATTAAGAGAAATAATTTATAAATATATTTTAAATTGATTACAATCAATTGAGGAAGTATTTTCCAATTAAAAAGAAATTTCAACACTAAGTTGTTCGCCCTCCTAACATAAACTTAAAATTAAAATTTGCAATAACTTATGAATCATTATAATACTAAATAAGGTTGTCTGTGCTCTTTTAGGTTTGTTTGTGCTCTTTAAAAATAAAAACAAAATTCCACATGAAAATTAGTGTTTGCGTTTTTATGATTTGGCTGCTAGATTATAAAAAAAATTGAAGAAATATTTCAAGGTGATTTTTTGGCTTTAAACAATGTTTTCAAATATATTTTATCACAAAAAATCTTGGCGTTTTTCTTTCATTTTCTGAGGCGGGGGGCCCCCTTCAGAATTTTCCTTAAAAAAGCAGAGGTTAAAAAATTTATTAATTACGAAAAAAATTAAATCTTAAATACCGTAAAACGGGGTGACTTTCATAGGTTTGCGATTTTTCTGCAAAATGAAGAGAACAATTAAAAAACGTACGGAATGGTTTAGAATCATACTGACCTTGGTAGAGAAGTGTTCAAAGTACCTCAAGATGAACTTTTCATAAAATTTTGAAAAGTTTAAAAAGTTAGTTATTTATAGTTAAGAAAATGTTGATTAAAGTCATTATTTTTAACTTCTCAAAGTGTTATGATTATCCCAATGAACATGATTTTGAATTGGAAAACGGTATGCATTTTCGGATTCTTTGGTCAATTTTCCACTAGGAGAATGTTAAATAAGTTTGTAAATAATAAATAATATGTGTCTTTTGAAACAAAATTAAAAAAAAAAATCTACACATTTATAGGCAATTTCAGTTGAACAAATTTCATGTAAAATGTGAAAACTTGTGATTCGTGCTTCAAATTCAATATGTAATCGATAATTTTATAAACAAAACTAGTTTTAACAAATTTCTGACAAAATTCTTTTTAACAATTGTACCTAAAATTAAAATGTATTTTGTTAAAAATCTTATTAACTTAGTAAACTTAATATAAACATTGATTTTTTTTTCTTAAAAACTATATCAGCTTCTAAAGTGATGGTACATTTGACGTGCAAATAAAGTTTGAACATCTTAAATATGATTTCAACAAGAGAAACTAGGACTATCAAATCTCCCCGGAATTTTAACTAAGAGTTTTTAACGTAACTATTTTTCTAAACACTATTGAAAAAAAAAAATGTCCAAAATAGTGCATGGACTTTGTGAGGCCTACCTCAGTACATGTTTTAAGAATTATTATCTTGAGATAAACCTTACCTGTTGGAAAATAATCCAAAAACAAATTTAAATCCTATCAAAGTCACCCCGGTTTACGGTATTCTTTTTCCAAATTCCAATAATATTTTGCAAATTTATGAAACTAGGTACATGTCATGCATACAACATTTTTCCTTAAAAATTTTCAAAATCTGGCCTGAAAACTCAATTTTACGATTCCAGTTCTTAAAAAAAATATATATATATAAATTGAAATGATCAAAGATTGACATAAATGAATGGATAAAAATCTTGTCAGCAAATTTGTTAAATCTATGTGACGAAATAAATGACATCACATGCTGCCCTAAATCGATGAATTTTTTCTTCAAAGTTTGCAACAATGTGGCGATTTTGAAAACATTTGCTTTGAAATCGAATAAAAAATATTAACAACCCGCGTGTGTTACTTTTCAAATTATGAATGACGAAACACACTACTTTTCGAAATGCTAATAAATTTATGGATACATCAGCAAAGCGTATCAATGTTAATCAGACCAAGTTGACATTATTTTGCATTCCGTATCGTTTCCTTTGATCACGTTGCTTGAAAACTTTCCAAATTCGAAGAATCTCTCCCGGTGCGCATTATTTGATAAATCACTTAAAATTCTAATTACAACTTTTCAGCGCAAACAAGCTCGAAATTTCCAAAACATTTCAAAGCAAATTTGACCTCCTCCCAAAAGTTCACGACGAAACCAAACCGAGCGCGGGCCACCGCAAAACGCTCACAGTGTAATAATAGCACGCAATTATAAAGCAGCACCGTCTACGAAACCAGTCAGCTTCCCTGGCTGCTCAAACTTTCTTCCACCGGGAGCTGAGCCCCACCCACGCCGTGTCACACAAATGCGTGGGGGGCAACTTTTTCAGAGGGGGGGTGAAAAAGTCGATGCCTTGAAAAAAAGCTTCGCGAAGGAAAATGTCGACAAAAATGAAGCCAATAAAACTCTGCCGCAGTCATCAGGGGAGATAAAAGTTGAGCTTTTCGTGGGAGCGTTTTTTTTTTTTTGCTGTTTTTGGTTTTAATTTTCGGTAAGTAAAACAATGCAAAACAGAGATGCAGTGATGGCAATTTATAGAAAACCTAGATTTTTTTTTGAATTGAGGTCAATAACTTTTTAAGACAAGCCAAATTGACTTTTATTTTATTTAATCAGGTTGATTTAATACATTCTGAATGTTCTTTCCCCATCACTGGCCGTTGTGACATTTCCCCGGCAATGATGACGACCGAAGAAGCCAAGATGTAATTAAGTACAGCCATCATCATCATCACCACCATCGCCACCGTCATTGTCATTGACTGCTCTTCAGTTGACTGCAGCAGTTTTGTTTTTCGCAGCGCCTCCCCGGAAAGGCAATTAATTGGGCAAATTGGGTCGCGAATGAAAACCTGGCTGCTGCGGTGCGACAAAAGCGGCCTTTGGAAGAATGTGGAGAAGTGTCACCAAGGTGACACCACCACCTGAAAGAGTACGGTGGTTACGGGATGTACCATTAGGATGCTACAAACGGGGTCAATTTTGCGGGCATTTCAGGACATGATCCGCTAGGTTTGGCTCTTTGACTTTGAAGTTTAAATGGAATTTAATTCGTAAAATCGGTGCGTTTGAGCCCCTTAACTTCAACATTTTCTTCAAGCAATTATTGCAGCACTATCAACTTGCTTAGTCGCGACGCCTACCTCAATCTTTTCTGCAAGAGCAGCAAGTGCTGTCAGAAGAGCTTGAGGAAAAGTTGATGTATTCAGCGGTGGTGTTAAAAATTCTGCAACATTCTTAATAGATGACGAATCTTTTCGCACTCTTCGGCAAAGTTGTTCCGTGGAACACGAACCATGAGTTTTTTTTACAAAACTGGCAAAATCAAAAACGTACCGATTTTACGAGGTTGATCCCATTTAAACTTAAAAGTCAAAGCACCAGGCATAGTTGCAGAAACAATTGAAATGGCCTACTTATAAGTACCAAAAATAACAGATTTGAAAATCAATACCTTTTCACACCAGTGCTGAAAAGTCCTACTTTTCTGCACTGAAATGGGTGCTTAAAAGTTGAACTTTTCAACACTTGTATCGAAAAAATATTTTTTTCTATATCGTTTTGTTTTAAACGGTGAATTT
This sequence comes from Culex quinquefasciatus, assembly GCF_015732765.1. Classification (NCBI taxonomy): domain Eukaryota; kingdom Metazoa; phylum Arthropoda; class Insecta; order Diptera; family Culicidae; genus Culex; species Culex quinquefasciatus. The sequence continues at coordinate 12,906,614 of NC_051863.1, read as the reverse complement.
ACTTAACAAATGAATGTTTGACATAACATTCCATTCTAAAAGCGTTTTTCGCAATTGCAAAAAAAAATATTGAAGGAATCTCGTTGGATAAATGTACGACTCGTGATGAAAAAATCTTGTTTTCGCAACTTGTTGCATAAACTACTTTTTCAACAAAGTTTGATTAGGTTTTAAATTTTTATTTTTTATGATGCTGTACCTTTTCAGGCTGATTTATGTAAAAGACCGTTGCAAATATTTTTTAAATGTTTTAATGTTTATCAGGGGGCAAACATTGTTTTCAAGAAACTTGAAAATGTCAATGGAAATAGAAGTTTAATCAATTGAAAACAATCTAAAATGCACTATTCTGCATTGATGATCACATTTAGCATGCTTGGGCTCATTTAAAAATATTTTGAACTTTTATATTCCAATGTACCGCAAAAACTTTTTTTCCCGCAAAAATAAAATTTTCGTCAATACTTAGACATTTTGGAAACTTGTGATTGCAAAACAACTGGACGGATGTGTAATCAGCCCGGGAGCATGTTGACAGCTCCCATACAAATTGTGCGTACCCCGTTTTGTGGGCCCAGTTTGCCTAAGATGGCGGCCTACGGTATTATCTAGCCAAATTTTTGAAAATGGCGAATAGTTTAATCAAATATAGTTTTTGCCTTGTTGTGGTTTAAAACGACAAAATAAGCATTATGGAATCATTTTCTTTAAAACTTGTTTAGAGATACGCCAAGTTGAAATATTAGTCTAGAACTGTTGAAGTGAGCGTGCCACAACCCGATCAGACGGTAATAACTAAATTCATGCCATTTCAATAACAAATACTGTTAAAATAACAAAAATTGTTATGGAATCTTCTTGAAAAATCCATTTTTGCATAATGGTTACATAACAGTTTATGTTATCATAACAAAATTTGTTATTAGTCTGATATTGATTGAAAGCCAAAACAACTTTGGAATAATGCCAACTGTTGTTGGGATGATCGGATAAGTTGTTAAAATAACAAAAAATAATAACAAAGATTTGTTCGAAGAATGTCTTGAAATGTTATTCGTCTGTTATTACAATAACAAACCAATAACAAAGAAATCAGAACGACGAATAACAAATCTTGTTATTAATAACATAAAATGTTATTGGCCTAGTATTTTTAAATATCAAAAAATGTTATTCCCAAGTTATTTCCGTCTGCTCGGGAATAGCCGTCACGAAAAAAAGTTTCCTATGCTAATTTTGAGTTGCGTATTTGATGGGCGTACTCCTACGAGGCCCACTTGCCATCTGTCGGTGGATACGTGCAACTCACGAAAACTGTCATGTTATGGGACGGTTGTGTGTAATGCATTTTAATACACTTTATTTATTGAAATGTTGAAAGAGTGGCATGTAATTTGCATTCTTAAACTATTTTTTTTTTGCCCAACCTCACAATTATTGGCAGTGTTGCCATTTTGAAAATCACGATTATTAGTTACGAAATCAGATTTTAAAACAATAAGCACTTTAAAAATTAAATGCACCATTTTCAACTTGACCTCATTGGTGCCACAATTGTTAAAAGACAGAAAATGGCAAAAACGTTTAAATAAGACTTTTATTTTGAACGGATTATGAACAAAAAAAAAATAAAAAAAGAGCAATTCCAGCCCAAAACAGAAATTTTTTAGGTCCCGAGCAGACGGAAATAACTTGGGAATAACATTTTTTGATATTTGAAAATACTAGGCCAATAACACTTTATGTTATTTATAACAAGATTTGTTATTCGCCGTTATGATTTTTTGTTATTGGATTGTTATTGTAATAACAGACTAATAACATTTTAAGTTATTCTTCGAACAAATTTTTGTTATTATTTTTTGTTATTTTAACAACTAATCCGATCATCCCAATAACAGTTTTAGGTATTCTTCCATAACAAAAAATGTTATTCCCAAGTTGTTCTGGCTTTCAATCAATATCAGACCGATAACAAATTTTGTTATGATAACATAAACTGTTATTGAAATCTTATGCAAAAATGGATTTTGCAAGAATATTCCATAACACTTTCTGTTATTTTAACAGTATTTGTTATTTAAATGGCATGAATTTAGTTATTACCTTCTGTTCGGGGTACTTTTTTTTTCGACCCTCTCCGATTTCAATGATTCTTTGTAGTCATGTTATCCTAAATAAGCCATTTTTGTGTATATGGAGCCTGTAATACTCGATAATGTCGTTTGAGAAGGGCGTAAGTGTTTTCAATATTTTTGTAATTCGGAATTTAAATATCGCTGTATCTCGAAGCCGTTGCATTGTATCAAAAAGTGGTCTAAGACAACCCGGACAAACGGTAATAACAAAATTAATGCCATTTGTATAACAAACACTGTTAAAATAACAGAAAATGTTATGGAATCTTCTTGAAAAATCCATTTTTGAATAAAAGTTCAATAACAGTTTCGGTTATCATAACAAAATTTGTTATCGGTCTGAAAGCCAAAACAACTTGGGAATAACATTTTTTTGTTACGGAAGAATACCGCACACTGTTATTGGGATGATCGGATTAGTTGTTAAAATAACAAAAAATAAAAACAAAGATTTGTTCAAAGAAAGCCTCAAAATGTTATTAGTATGATTGTCCGATCACAAACCAATAACAAAAAAATCATAACGACGAATAACAAATCCTGTTATAAATAACATAAAATGTTATTGGCCTAGTATTTTCAAATTTCAAAAAATGTTATTCATAAGTTATTTCCGTCTGCTCGGTTAAACTTATAGGAAATTTGACTGGCTTTCCGAAAAAAAAACACTGAAAGAAAAAAACACTCCACTTTTATGAGATTTTTTGATTTTTAAGAATAAAAGTCAAATTTGAAGGTGAGCCTACGATTTGTTCAAAAAATTTATATGGAAATAGCCAAAGATGTTACAAAAAGTCTCACGAAAAATTCAGAATGGAGCAACTCACCTGAACGAGACTGAATACGAGAGCCGATTCTCCAGACAATTTTGCATAAAAGTCTCCATATTGACTATTGTCCTAAGTCCAATCCTTGTGAAGTTACCGCGGTTTTAATAATAAAAATGTTGAAAAAATAGGTTTTTTGTGGTGTTTGGCAATTTCTATATGACAGACTTGATTTTTCAGTCTCGAAAAAAATTTTAACCGGAAAGCTCGTCAAATTTCCCATAAGATGTTTAGAGCACTTTTGAAAAAAAAATCGGTAAATTATTCTTGTATTTTTTAAGGTGAGTTGCTTCATCCTGCATTTTTTGTGAGTCTTTTTGTAACATCTTTGGCTATTTTCACAAAAAATTTGAACGAAAAAAAATCGCAGGCTCACATTCAAATTTGACTTGTAAACTTCAAAAATCAAAAAATCTCATAAAAGTGAAGTGTTTTTTTTTCTTTCAGTGTATTTTTTTCGGAAAGCCCGTCGAATTTCCTACAAGTTGCAAGACTTTCACATAAAAATAGGCATTATCATTTCCAGAAGTACAACGTTCATTGTATTCCCAATTAAATTTCTCCGCTTGGTTCGTTCGGCTTGCGGTTGCAGTGGAAATCACATCTAATTTTCCCAAAACGAAAATTTTCCTTTCACGAGAAAAGCATGTTCGGTGGAATACTTTTATTTCCCCTTGCGGTTCATGCATGAACGAAAATCAGTAGAATAATTCCAAGGAAGATGGCACATGGAAAGTCAATAATTAAGGCAATTTGTCGAGCGATACATAATTCAACAGATTTTGACCGCAAAATTCCCCCAGGAAGCCCGAGCGGCTCGGAGGTGGCTCCTTGACACGTCAGAGAGCGAGTGGGACTTACGGTTCATGTCCAGGGTGACCGAGGCCGAGATCGGGTTGGTCACGTTGTTGTTCGAGGCCGTGCACGTGAAGACCGCCTTCAGGTGTTTCCGCTCAAGCCGGCTCAGGATGAGGGTGTTCTTGACGCGCCGCTCCGACAGCACCGTGGACGAGTGGTTCACGATCTCGTTGTCGTACCACCAGTTGACGGTGGGCGTTGGGCGACCTGGCGGGAGGAGGAGGAGGAGGAGGAGAAATTGTAATGAATATTTACAGGTATCCCGAACAGACGGTAATAACTAAATTCATGCCATTTCAATAACAAATACTGTTAAAATAACAGAAAGTGTTATGGAATAATCTTGAAAAATCCATTTTTGCATAAGAGTTCAATAACAGTTTATGTTATCATAACAAAAATTGTTATTGGTCTGATATTGATTGACAGCAAAAACAACTTTGGAATAACATTTTTTGTTATGGAAGAATAACTCCAAACGTTATTGGGATGATCGGATTAGTTGTTAAAATAACAAAAAATAATAACAAAGATTTGTTCGAAAAATAACGTAAAATGTTATTAGTCTGTTATTACAATAACAATCCAATAACAAAAAAAATCATAATGACGAATAACAAATTTTGTTATAAATAACATAAAATGTTATTGGCCTAGTATTTTCAAATAACAAAGAATGTTATTCCCAAGTTATTTCCGTCTGCTCGGGATTTACCACTGCTGGACCGCACCGGTCAGTCGGTAATTGAGATGTTACACAACGCAAATGTTTAGCATATAGATAGAACTGTTGCAGTTGAGGTTGATTTCCTGGATTCATGGAATAATTGCACAGGTGATTCGTGCGAACAAGTTGGTGATATACCTTTCCGTTTATTTTATCTTATAATTTCTTCAAACGTGATTTCAAATAAAAACTGAAAATAAAAGGGCAATTCTCCGCCAACTCACACAAAATCGGAAATAGTTCCCTCTTCGATTTGCGTGAAACTTTGTCCTATTTAGTAACTTTTGTCCCTGATCACGAATCCGAGGTCCGTTTTTTGATATCTCATGACGGAGGGGCGGTACAACCCCTTCCATTTTTGAACATGCGAAAAAAGAGGTGTTTTTCAATGATTTGCAGCCTGAAACAGTGAAGAGATAGAAATTTGGTGTCAAAGGGACTTTTATGTGAAATTGGACGCTCGATTTGATAGCGTACTCAAAATTACGAAGAAACGTGTTTTTATCGAAAAAAAAACAAACAAATTTTATTTAAACTCTGCCATTTTCCGTTACTCGACTCCAAAAAATTTTGGAATATGTTATTTTAAGAGAAATTTAATGTACTTTTCGATTCTACCTAAACCTTTGTCTAACTTTGCATGGATATTTTTTAGAGTATAACAGTAGAACATTGTTTGAAAGCAGATAAATTTTAATATATAAACATAAGTGGTTTGCTTGTAAGGCCAAACAGTTAATAGCAACGCCCTTTTGAAATGTTCAATAAAAAAAAATCAAAATATTGTTTAGATCGGAAATTTTTGTATGGACAGTAGTCAAAATTGTACGGAGACTTGTATTGGTGAACCAATGACACAAAATAGCTTCATTGGTCATAGGGAAGGCCTCCACAAATTTTGAGCCAAATCATTAAATACAACAAAAAAAAAAATGTCGAAATCGGCCTATTTCGTAGAGAATTGCTCACATTACAGTTCTGCTGCTGTTAGAAAATCCATTTTTCATAAAAATATTCTAAAATTTCATATCTTTTTTAACTCTGATCTCAAATTTGAACAAAAATGATACGTTTAAAAAAGTCCTATTTGATTCGAAGAACAAATGAAAACGCCAAGTAATTTAAATGGGTTTTTCAAGGTCAACTGAGTACACTTTTGGACTCGACTTTCACCGATTTCGACAGAACATGGAGGGAACGTTCATCTAATGATAGTTATCAGAAATCCCATGTTTTTAGCTGTTTGAACCATCCCTCTTTTTTTGGCACCGCCCTCTTTTTTGACGATTTTCTAACCACTTTTTTTTTCTTATAAGGCCGTTACAAATATTTTTCAATAGAAGTTTAATCAGCTGAAAAAAAATCTCAAATGCACTTTTCTGCAGTGATAATCATATTTAGCGTGTTTAGGCTTGTTTAGAAATGTTTAGAATATTTATAAAATTTCAATGTACAGCACCGCAAAAAAAAATATTTTTCACAAAAAATAAAATTTTCGTCATACTTACATATTTTGGAAACTTATGATGGCAAAACAACTAGACAGGTGTTTAATGCATTTTAAAACACTTTTTCCATGGCTCGTAATTTATTTTTTTTATATTTTTAAAAATGAAATGGTAACCCTTAAATGCCCCTAATATTGTAATTTAACGTTTCAAGTTAAAAATTCCACTATTAACCAATTCCTTATATTTTTATTTTTTCTAATTTTATCACAATCGTGTTATCCGGACAATTTTACATAATAATCAATGTAAACCTCAAACTAAAATGAAATATTGGCAAGAAACAGTGATTTTACTGAAAAAAAAATTATTTTGCGCTGCACTCGAAAGTACATGGTGTACTTTTAACAAAAAGGATGGAATCCCGGTTAATTTGGTTTAAATGTGGGAAACTTATTTGGATTTGAATTTATAGGACAGAGTGCTGCGCAAAATCAAACTTTTTTCAGTAAAATCGTTGTTTCTCGCCAATAGTTCATTTTAGTTTGAGGTTGACATTGATTATTATGTAAAATTGTCCGGGAAACACGATGGTGATAAAATAAACAAAAATATAAAGAATAAGTAAAAAGTGAATATTTAAACTTAAAACGTCAAAAGGGCGCATTTAAGGGTTAACATTTCATTTTTATCGAATTTCAAAGACAATTTTCTATAAAATGAAACCTGAATGATTGAAAAATTAAAAGAGATCAAGTCCAAATGTGTACTCAGCTGACCTGAAATTACTCATATTTAAAGTAGTGACTTCTGTTTTTGCCCCTAGGACAAATTATTTGATTTTTTTTATTGGCCTTTGTTAGCTTAAAAAAATGTGAGTCTTTCACGTTGAGGATGGCAAAATGATTAATTAGATCGTCAACATCAAAACTTAACTACTTTTCAAAATATTTGTAGTGAACCTTAGTATACTGAATTTGCAAGGCAGTTAAAAGGTTTTATAGAGTGTTTTAATCATACTTTGCAATTAGAAAAATAAAATTGGGTTTAAAATTGCATTTTCCATCTTTTTATATTTTTTCATAAAAACAAATTTGTTGTTAAACAGTTGTAAGTTACAACTGTTTAACAACAAATTTGTTACAACTTGTAACAACTATTGATGATCTTTCTATTGCTGAAATTGTAATATCCATTTCTGATTTTTTTTTCTTTTTCTTAAAGTTCAGATTGAAAAGTTGATAAGGCCTTTGGAAAACTTTTACACACATGAAAATGTCTGTGAAAATGTGTATCTATCCTCATAACGATTTCACCTGAATTACAGAAGTTCGTTACAATAATTTACAGTCCATTTTTTCAAAATTTATTAGCTATGATTTCTTGATTAATTAAAAAAACAATTCAAGAATTCTTACTCATTGCATTTACAATGGAACAATTACTTCGTTTGAAAATTTAGAGAAAGCAAAACATTTCGACAGAATCTTTAAACTCTAATCGGTGGTCAAAAATTAACCCCCAAATTACGCAACGCAACACCTCGCCCCCCTCACAGTTTCAGCGATAAATTTCAACTGCAGATCCAGCCGCGCTCGCTTGCAGATATCTGAAACGCTCCATCATTTACAGATAATTAAATTTGGTGCAAATAAATAAAATCATATCATGAGCTTGCGCAACCTCGCTGCAACGAAAAAAAATAAGGCCCTTTTTGCGACACAGTCAATTCAATTAAACAGTTCAAATTGGCGAAAAATAAAAAAACAAACAGTTTGTGAGTGAAAATAATTTTTCCAAAAGCATTCCCTCACTCTGAAAGGGGGTTAAAATTTTCGTTAAAAAACAACTTTAGTGCTTCCTCAATTGAATCATTGCGGGTTGAAATTTAATGGCCGCCAGTGCAAAAGGACACTGGTGGCTTATTTAATGCTTAATTAATAGCTTTGTTATCATGGTGGGGCCAGTTGTGGTCCAGGTCACGGTCGAGCGGACTTGGGCAGCGGTCATTTGGTTCGTCACCGCATTGACAAAGTTGGGGGAAGGAGTTTTATTAGGGTGGTTCATATTTTTTTTTAATTTGAATATTTTTTTTTCGAGATTCATTTCTAAAACGACAGTGGCCTATCAATGCTTGACTTGTAAGCGCAAATCAAAATTTTGAAATCACCCTAATGTAATCAATAGGTGTCAAAGCTAAAAAACAATTAAGAGCACCAATTGCAAAAAAAAACCCTTTGATAAATTATTGAATTTATCACACTTCAGACCCCACCACCAGCATTTATTTTTCCGAGCACTTAATAAAAATAAATCATAATACAAATTGAATTGGAAAAATCAAATTAAAACAATAACATTATTTCCACACACCCACTCACTCCAGCAGTGTTGCCAGCGTAATGGCGCTTGCGGGTGAGCATAATTGCTAATGATTAGTCAGCGATGGCTTCAATTGACAGCTTGGGTTCGGAAAAATTCCAGAGCTTGATCAATTATTATGACTTTGTGACGAAAACACGGTGGTGATTAAAATTAATTTCGATTTATCCACATTCTAATGCTCGATTAGGTGCGCGACGTCGAACAGGGTTGCGGCTTTGTTCGCCGAAATTAAAAGGCAGTGTTTTGGAACAGGTTCATTGAACCAATATTTTTAGAAACAAAATCCATTATTTGAGTGATTATTGCTGATTCGTTGAATCCTTCACAGAATCCATAAAAAACAGTTGCAAGCCTGTATAATGAAACCAATTTCATGAAATACACCAAACCGACCGATGGGGGCACCCTTTTAAAAACGAAATTGGAAAAATGAGTTCCTGGAAAGTGGCATTTGTGCAGTAATTGAAATCCAAAATAATTTTCGGTGATGAGATGAAATTGAGCGATGACTGTTGCGAAATTGAAACGACTTAAAAAAAAAGTATAGCTCATGCTTTATGCTCAGACTAAAAAAAAATGCTTTTAATCAGAGGTCACCAATCGCACATGAGCAGTTCTCTACGGAATCGCTCTTTTTTCTTTAATTTTAATTTTTGTATTTTTTAATCCGGCTGAAACTTTTTTGGTGCCTTCGGTATGCCCAAAGAAGCCATTTTTAATCATTAGTTTGTCCACATAATTTTCCAAACAAATTTGGCAGCTGTCCTTACATAAATGGTTTGTGAAAATTCAAAAATCTGTATCTTTTGAAGGATTTTTTTGATCGATTTGGTGTCTTCGGCAAAGTTTTAGGTATGCATATGGACTACACTGAAAAAAATGATACACGGTAAAAATTTTTTTGATGATTTTTTATTTAACTTTTTGTCACTAAAACTTGATTTGCAAAAAAAACATTATTTTTAATTTTTTTTATTTTTTGATATGTTTTAGAGGACATCAAATGCCAACTTTTCAGAAATTTCCAGAATGGGCAAAAAATCTTTGACCGAGTTATGATTTTTTGAATCAATACAGATTTTTTCAAAACATCGAAAAATAGGTCGCAAAAATTTTTCAACTTCATTTTTCGATGTAAAATCAAATTTGCAATCAAAAAGTACTTTAGTGAAATTTTGATAAAGTGCACCGTTTTCAAGTTATAACAATTTTTAGGTAAATTTTTTGGAAATAGTCGCAGTTTTTCATTTTTTAAGATAAGTGCCCATGTTTGCCCACCTTTGAAAAAAATATTTTTGAAAAACTGAGAAAATTCTCTATATTTTGCTTTTTGGACTATGTTGATGCGACCCTTAGTTGCTGAGATATTGCCATGCAAAGGTTTAAAAACAGGAAAATTGATGTTTTCTAAGTCTCACCCAAACAACCCACCATTTTCGAATGTCGATATCTTAGCAACTATAGGTCCGATTTTCAATGTTAAAATATGAAACATTCGTGAAATTTTCTGATCTTTTCGAAAAAAATATTTTTAATTTTTTTAAATCTAGGCCAATATTTTAAAAAGACCAAAAATTCAATATTACGCCCTTTTGATACGTTAGTCTTGATTTAAAATTTTTGAAAATATTTTTATCGAAAAGATCGGAAAATTTCACGAATGTTTCATATTTTAACATTGAAAATCGGACCTATAGTTGCTGAGATATCGACATTAGAAACTGGTGGGTTGTTTGGGTGAAACATAGAAAACATCAATTTTCTTGACGTAGGGGTCGTATTAACAAAGTCCAAAAAAGCAAATTGTAGAGAATTTTCTCAATTTTTCAAAAATATTTTTTTCAAAGGTGGACAAACATGGGCACTAATTTTTAAAAATGAAAAACTGCGACTTTTTTCAAAAAAGTAACCTAAAAATGTTTATAACTTGAAAACGGTGCACTTTATTAAAATTTCACTAAAGTACTTTTAGATTGCAAATTCGATTTTACATCGAAAAATGATGTTGAAAAATTTTTGCGACCAATATTTCGATTTTTTGAAAAAATCTGTATTGATTCAAAAAATCATAACTCGGTCAAAGATTTTTTGCCCATTCTGGAAATTTTTGAAAAGTTGGCATTTGATGTCCTCTAAAACATATCAAAAAATAAAAAAATTAAAAATATTTTTTTTTTTGCAAATCAAGTTTTAGTGACAAAAAGATAAATAAAAAATCACCAAAAAAATTTTACCGTGTATCATTTTTTTCAGTGTAGTCCATATCCATACCTACAACATTGCCGAAGACACCAAATCGATCAAAAAAATCCTTCAATAGATACAGATTTTTGAATTTTCACATATCATTTTTGTATGGACAGCTACCAAATTTGTATGGAAAATTATATGGACAAAGTGTTTCAAAATACTGACTTTTACTTATCTGGGAATCACGTTGCTAAAATTTCTATTCAAATCAGAATAAATGAACAACAGTTTTTTTTTTAAATCAGATTGGATTCTGTGGACAACTCCCGATTTTCCTGACAATTCAATTCAGTGCCAAATTTATTAGCTTTATAGTTCAAGGGAATGTAATGTTCTTTAAGTTGAAGGTTCTAAACATGAATTTTCGTAAAATTTTAAATTTAATTTATTTTTTAAATTCCTTTCATGATAACAAAACTTCCATAACAAAAAATTAAATATTTCAAATACCTTAAAAAAATGTTTAAAGTAATTGCCAGTACGAATACCTTAAAAACGGGTACTCTTTATTTACAAAATAATAAAAAAACCTTTTTCAATAAAATGTATCGTTAATCACTCAAAATCTTTAAACAGAAAGTAAAAAAAATGAAGACAGGGATGTTTTAATTTCATCTTATTATCTGGAGTGGTCTTATGAATTCAACTGTTTGAAAGTGTTTAAAACGCCGAACGAAATGTTTTTGAACGTTGACATGACGCTTTTGGTGGCCTTTGGCATAACATTTGTTAGAAATTGAGTTTAGAAGTTATGAAATATCACAAAAAAATAAAAAAAAATCTATATGATATTTTTAATGATGTAGTTTTTGTTTTTGTATTCTTATCTTCGATTGAAAATAAAAATGAAGATTATACTGTGCACAAAATGACCTTGAACAAACTGTTATCAATATAAAAAACACACATTTTTAATTTTGTTCAAAAAGACCGCTAAAAATATGTTTTAAAGTTTATGTCCCTCGACTCTGTCGAAAGTCTAAGGGGGGAGGAAGGGCGAACAAATAAAAAATAAACATTTCAATGATTTTTTTTAATGCATTTTACACCTGCCCAGATGTTTAGCAATTTTCAGTTTTCAAAAAATCAAAGTATTGGCAAAATATTTTTTTGTCGAAAAAAAAAACTTTTATAGTACTGTACAACGGAATTTCACAAAAAAAAATATTTTTGATCGATCTCAAATATCCTAAATACGATTTTAAACGCAGGAAATTGCATTTAATGTTTTGTTTTTCAGTTCATTAGACTTCGTTTTTCTTAAAAATTTGAACAAAATGCAAAAATATTTTTTTGGACCGATTTTGAAGGGGCGTAATAAAATTTGAAATAAATATTTGCAGCGGCTCAATACAATTTTCCCAAGTCATAAATAAATTCTAAACTTCTATAAATATGATTTTTTTTTCTACAAAACACGGCAAAATCAAAACATAAAATCGTTATTTTTTAAAAATCATTCAAAAAAATTTTGAAAATACAAGCAACATGTTTGAAGTTTAATAGAAAGTTCTATTCAACTGTGTGTGCACAACTTAAAATTAATTATCTTTCAAAAAGCTAAAAAATGAGCAACTCTCTGCGAAATCGGCCGATTTCGACCATTTTTATTTTTTTGTATTTTTTGATTCGACTCAAACTTTGTGGGGGCCTTCCCTATAAACAAATAAGCTATTTTGCGACATTGGTTCACCCATACAAGTCTCCATACAATTTTGGCTGCTGTCCATACAAAAAAGGGTATGTAAACATTCAAATAGCTGTAACTTTTGACTGAATTTGTCTTCGACAAAGTTGTAGGTATTGTTGAGGACTTTTGAGAAAAAAATGGGTACACGGATTTTTTTATCAATTTTTTTTTCACTTTAACTAATTAATAATGTCAAACTTGTTTTTTCATGAAACTTCGAATTTTTCCAAAAATCACTATTTTTTCAAATATTTATGATTCGGCGGCAGATTTTTCGACCATGTTTCTCTATGGCTCAAAAGTTGCGGAGTTTTGTCCCCTAAAACATATAAAAAAAAAAAAAACGTTTTTTGGGAAATTGAGTTTAAGTGAAAAAAAAGTTGATTAAAAAATTTGCATTTTTTTCTGTGTACCTATTTTTTCACAAAAGTCTTCAACAATACCTACAACTTTGCCGAAGACACCAAATTGATCAGAAAATTCAGTCAAAAGTTACAGCTGTTTGAATGTTTACATACCATTTTTGTTTGGACAGCAGCCAAAATTGTATGGAGACTTGTTTGGGTGAATTAATGACGCAAAATAGCTTCTTTGGTCATAGGGAAGGCCCCCACAAAGTTTGAGCCAAATCAAAAAATACAAATAAAATCCATTTCTGGTTTTGGTAGAGAATTGCTCATATGTTAAATAAAATATAATAAACTATTTTTCGAGTAAAGTACTGGGAATGATGTGGAATGTTGAACATGAATTTCAATTGTTAGTTTATACTACCCTATTTAATTATTTCTGACTTTTTCCAAAACCTTTTGTCTTATAACTTTTCGAAAAAAAAAATTTTCTCAAATAAGGATTTCGTGTTTTTTGTTACCTTGCATAGAAATTTTTAAAAGCATAAGTTTTAAAAAAGTTGGAAATCAAAGAAAAACAAAAAACGGAAACTTTTTTTTTGTAAAATCGCGATAAGAAACCCAAAACAAACCGAAACCCCTCATTTTTACTTAAAACAAAATTCTACAACTTTGTACAAAACTCTAAAAAATAATCCTGAAGTTACAAAAATGCCCAAAATTTCAAAATGAAAATTTTTATTCTAAATAGGTGACAAAATGACCCTTTTGGGTTGCTGAAGATTTGAAAAGTAAATTCAATTTCCCTTAAAATGACATGAACCAAACCGCCCCTCCATCATGAGTTATCGAAAGATAAAGCTCGAGTTTGTGGTAAGTGACAAAAGTTACCCCTTAGGACAAAGTTTCACGAAAATCGAAGAGGGATTGGGGCAACTGCTGTGTGAGTTTGCGGAGAATGAGTGAATATGATAAATTGAGCTGATGTAAGCAATATGTTGCCATTTCAACACCACGACCTAACGAAAAGGTTTTACTGAAAATTCCCATCGCAAAAAAGGCTATCATTTTCGCCCGTAATGAAACCAATTTCGAGAAATTAATTTGCGAGCGGTAACCAACCGTTTGGAGGGGTAATGAATTCTCGGGAAATTCCATTTGTAAAGTTAAGTGGCTTCAAAAATTATCACGTTTCCAGTTATGAGGTAAAACATTGGCCGATCTTTCTGGGAAATTAAAAACGGTCACAAAATAACAGCTGATGATTTCTGTTTAAAACCTTTTTTAAATAAAATAAAAGGATTAAAAATATTGCTTGAAGTCGTAAATATAATCGAGTTTAAACTGGGACTTGAACGATGTTTATGAATATTGTCTGAGTAGTTCCACAACAATTATAATTCAATATTATCAAAACCAAATCCAAACAACGCTGCTCAAAAAACCATCGGAAACTTTGCGCGAATTTTCACTTGCTGCGGAATTTTCCGATCCATTTGGTAAATATAATTAAGATTTTCCCCCCGTCTAATCGAACCTCCACCCAACCCAACCTCCACCGTGTGTAACCGCCACACGTGGAAACACGTGTTCGCTTTTCCCTGAAGAAGAGCAAAGAAATAAAGCAAACAACGCGTGGAAAACAAAGCAAGTGCAAAACTCTCAACAGAAAGAAGATGGTGGCCCTCAGACAAACAGAGTTGAAACTTCAAAATATCGAGTTGTTCTTTTTTTCGCGTTCCAGCATTCACGGCTGCGTTTTTGTCTGTGGCTCGCAAACTTGAGAATGTTGGTTTAAGCGAACATTCTTGCTTTCCCAGAACTTCAATTAAGCAATAAACTGCTCTGGCTTCTTTGTTGATTCTGACAGTGTGTGTGTGTGTGAGTGTTATTTGTGTAATCGTTGAGTGCTTCTTGCCACGCGTATCGCCAACGATGTTTTACTTGATGTTGATCTTTGTGTATTTCTTCTGAAGTTAAAGTAGTAACTTATGCTAAGCTTTTTGTTGTATTTGGCGAACAAAATTGAATACTTTTTGTCATTTTTAATTTCTATTTAAATTCAGCGTAAAAATCAACACAAAACAATAAAAAGTAGCGACGCTTGATCGGCCAGCGGTGACAAGTGGCTACATTACTCACACACTCTTCTTTCTGAGTGCGATAGAGGAAACAAAGAAGCAAAAACAATGACACACTCGCTTCTTAACAGAGCTAAAAAATAAAGGGTTGCCACTTGAAAGGTGTCGTTTCACATGGACCACAGAAAAGTGTCTTTTCTAAGATTCACTCTTCACAAATTGAACGATGAACGTCGTCGAAAAGATTTTTTTTAACGATTAATCGAGTGTCTTTCTCTTTTTCAGTTAAACTTCTAAGAGGAGATAAATATGAACACTTCTAAGAAGAAATAAATTTTTGAAAAATAAATCTAGAGTGGGGACAATCCACAGAAAACATAATTTTTAAAAACAAAATAAACATTTTGCATTACAGGGTTGCCAGTTCTACAAATTTTATGAAAAAGAGTCCATTCCGAGTCCAACTAAGTAATTCTCCGAAGAATAAAATGGTCGTTGAGTCATAAAGTTTGATAAACTGGCTACCCTGTAACTCAAAATGGTTTCTAAATTTACGTTGTTTGTGGATTGCCCCCTCATTTTGGTTCACTCGTTCAGCAATGTTAAGAAAAATGTTTAAGGAGCCATTTTCAATCAAAATTACATCAACAAACTATGAAGAGCTCTATGAATTCTTCTAAATAAACATATTTAAGGTCAGTGTTGCCAGATCATCCAAACTTTTCTAAAAACGTTTTTAGAAAGTCGATTTCGGAAATTTAATTAAGCCATATCTTCAACATTCCTCCTTTGATTTTTTTTTCTGCTGGCACGATTTTTCAATAGGGCAGTGTTACCAGATTATTTCTTCAATTGACTCATTAAAAGTGTACCTAAAAACTGTTAAAATATGTAAAATAAAAACTTGTTCTGAAATCATCATCACAGCATAATTCACCAAAGAACTCCTAACATTTGGCAGTGTTGCCAGAAATGAAAATAACATTGAATGCGCAATGAACTCACCTCCGCTGGCCACGCACGTAAAGTTGGCTGATGCGCCTTCGTTGTACGGCCCCAGGATGTAGTGGGGGATGCTGTGACCGGTCGAGTCCACGATCTGCAGCTTTTCCGGTGGGACTGTGAAGAGAAAGAGGGAAAATTGTATTTTCAATTTAAATTTCAATTTAAATATTTAAAATATTTTACCATTTGTTTTCTTTTTTTTGGAAATTACATTTATTTTACTATCAATAAGATAAAAAATACATCTAGATTTTTTTTTATTTGTTTTCTGACATTAAAATGTTTTTGAATTGTTTTATTTTGAAGACATTTTTTTCAAATTATAAAAATTACAGTTTATTTTCTACTGGCAACCCTTCCCATTTCACCGCAAATAACTTGCAAATTTTTGGCTTCACCAGCAACTTCTTCAATCTCCCTCAACTTTTTCAATAGTGAATAAATTTCTTATCACTTCAAGTGAGTAACAGCAGAAAAAATCCTCCGACAATTTCACCGGTTCTGTTTTCACTCTATCTGTCACGAGAGTGCAGCTGCAGTTATAAATTATTCTTCCGCCACCAGCAGCAGCAGCAGCAGTGGACGGATGACGTTCTTGAACGTCACCCCCGGGTTTCCGGTGGAAATTTACGGGTGTTTGAGGTAGTTAACCCTCGAACGCCGTTTCTTAAAATTTAGGTTCGATTAAAATTACATCGGACAATTTGAAAATAACTTTAAAATAAGTCTAAAAATCTAAAAGTTTTAAATTCTAAAAGTCTAAAAGTCTAAAAGTCTAAAAGTCTAAAAGTCTAAAAGTCTAAAAGTCTAAAAGTCTAAAAGTCTAAAAGTCTAAAAGTCTAAAAGTCTAAAAGTCTAAAAGTCTAAAAGTCTAAAAGTCTAAAAGTCTAAAAGTCTAAAAGTCTAAAAGTCTAAAAGTCTAAAAGTCTAAAAGTCTAAAAGTCTAAAAGTCTAAAAGTCTAAAAGTCTAAAAGTCTAAAAGTCTAAAAGTCTAAAAGTCTAAAAGTCTAAAAGTCTAAAAGTCTAAAAGTCTAAAAGTCTAAAAGTCTAAAAGTCTAAAAGTCTAAAAGTCTAAAAGTCTAAAAGTCTAAAAGTCTAAAAGTCTAAAAGTCTAAAAGTCTAAAAGTCTAAAAGTCTAAAAGTCTAAAAGTCTAAAAGTCTAAAAGTCTAAAAGTCTAAAAGTCTAAAAGTCTAAAAGTCTAAAAGTCTAAAAGTCTAAAAGTCTAAAAGTCTAAACGTCTAAAATTCTAAAAGTCTAAAAGTCTAAAAGTCTAACAGTCTAAACGTCTAAAATTCTAAAAGTCTAAAAGTCTAAAAGTCTAAAAGTCTAAAAGTCTAAAAGTCTAAAAGTCTAAAAGTCTAAAAGTCTAAAAGTCTAAAAGTCTAAAAGTCTAAAAGTCTAAAAGTCTAAAAGTCTAAAAGTCTAAAAGTCTAAAAGTCTAAAAGTCTAAAAGTCTAAAAGTCTAAAAGTCTAAAAGTCTAAAAGTCTAAAAGTCTGAAATTCTAAAAGTCTAAAAGTCTAAAAGTTTAAAGTCTAAAAGTCTAAAAGTTTAAAAGTCTAAAAGTCTAAAAGCCCAAAAGTCTAAAAGTCTAAAAGTCTAAAAGTCTAAAAGTCTAAAAGTCTAAAAGTCTAAAAGTCTAAAAGTCTAAAAGTCTAAAAGTCTAAAAGTCTAAAAGTCTAAAAGTCTAAAAGTCTAAAAGTCTAAAAGTCTAAAAGTCTAAAAGTCTAAAAGTCTAAAAGTCTAAAAGTCTAAAAGTCTAAAAGTCTAAAAGTCTAAAAGTCTAAAAGTCTAAAAGTCTAAAAGTCTAAAAGTCTAAAAGTCTAAAAGTCTAAAAGTCTAAAAGTCTAAAAGTCTAAAAGTCTAAAAGTCTAAAAGTCTAAAAGTCTAAAAGTCTAAAAGTCTAAAAGTCTAAACGTCTAAAATTCTAAAAGTCTAAAAGTCTAAAATTCTAAAAGTCTAAAAGTCTAAAAGTCTAAAAGTCTAAAAGACTAAAAGTCTAAAAATCTAAAAGTCAAAAATTCGTCAATTTGTCAAGTCAAAAACTCGTCAAGTCAGAAAATCAAATAGTCGTCAAGTCAAAAAGTCGTCAAGACGTCAAGTCCAAATGTGGTCAAGTCAAAAATTCTTCAATTCAAAAAGTCGTCAAGTTAAAAAATCAAAAAAGTCGTCAGGTCAAAATTTCGTCAAGTCAAAATGTCGTCAAGTCAAAAATTCTTCAATTTGTCATGTCAATAACACGACAAATCAAAAAATCAAATAGTCGTCAAGTCGTCAAGTCGTCAAGTCGTCAAGTCGTCAAGTCGTCAAGTCGTCAAGTCGTCAAGTCGTCAAGTCGTCAAGTCGTCAAGTCGTCAAGTCGTCAAGTCGTTTAGTTTTTTTCCCAATTTGAATTTAATTTAACTGAAATCATTGAACACTGAGGGTTTCCGCAGGTTCTGTTTTCAGCAAGCTCAGCCAAAACTGACGCCCTCCAAATATGTTCCCAAAAAATACTTTGCTCCCCGGTATGGGGACATGGCGAGTCTCCCCCACCCCACCTAGAGAATTAAAAAAAAAAACGAAAACGAAGGAATGTTGTTTGTCCCTTGTCTGGCATGCTCCACCAAGGTAGGAGAAGGGGGGTCCTACAAGAATTTCATTCGTTCGCTCGTTTTTGGCCATGTTTAAATACCGGAAACAAACACAAATAATTGTTTCCAGATCCGAGAGACGGCCAATGTCAGTGGGGTGAGGAGGGGAAGGTTGTCCCAAATCCCCCTCTCTTTTTCGCCCAGTAGACACTTGACAAGGGTTGCTGGCGCGAATGCTTGCGTTCTCTCTCTGGGGATTGCACGGAACCAAAAGGTCCTGGGGCTGGCTGGTTGGCCTGGCCTGACCGGTGACATGATTAATGGACCCTTGCGAGACCGCCACTTGCCGGCATGTGACGTCACAGCGTTGGATGGTGCAGCGGGCGAAATTTAGGTTGGCGCCCTTGGCTTTGAAAATGAGGAAGATGAAATTTGAATTGAGGATTTTAAACCATTTTGAGAAGAAGTACATTTTGATGAAAAAAAACAACTCAGTGATAACACATTTTTTACATAATTCGTTTTTTAAACAATTTAAATCAAGCAGAAATATTTCCACTTGCCCAATGTTATCAAATGAAACTCGATCTTAAAACGGAACGTTCCTTCCGGTAGTTCCATCCCCCCCTCACAAAATACCATTCAAGTGTAATTCATTTGAATAACAACAAGACTTCCCATTCCCCACCCATCGAAAAGCCATTCTTCAGACCCGGAAAAGAAGAATTCCAAATGCGAAACATCTTGAACCCTCTGTGCCGGCGCATTTCTGCATCTGTAAAAGCAACAGAGTTTCAAGTTTTGCTGCCGCTGTAGTGGTGGTTGTTTGCACTGCACAACAACGCGGAACAGCCATTCACACGCGCACAGTAATGGTGTAAATTTATTGCAGTCAAACGTCACGACACTGAGGTCGGTACGGTTGGTTTGACTGTGTCGGACCGTACTCTGACGCTTCTTTGAACAGCTTTTAAGTTTTGTGGGAGGCGTTGGATCGCTTCGCGACCTTCGCCAAAAACCGAAACCAATCAAAGTAGGCCGGAACGGGGTCCAAAATGCGCCCATTTTACGGCTTTTGTCAGCTTGGAAAACAGGGAGTCGCTGCTGAGTTGTCCGGGAGGGACTTGGGAATGCAAAAGAATTCCGGCGAGTCACAGCGGTGGAGTTCAGAGCGGCGACAAAACTGTGACTTGGTTATGGGCAGACCAACAACTGTCAGCAACTGGTATTTCAATTGCTCCGGCAGTCAACCAAGATAGATGGCAGTCTGGTGCAGCAGCAGCTCAAGCCAAAATTTGCTAGTAAATGTGTGAATAAAATTTATGGACGCACGAATCCGTGATATTCTTCACACCGGAAAGGACTGCGAGGAAGGATTGCAACGCTGGGAGTGGTCATTTGAAGGTTTTTTGTCTTTTTTGTCTTTTTTGTCTTTTTTTGTCTTTTTTGTCTTTTTTGTCTTTTTTGTCTTTTTTGTCTTTTTTTTCTTTTTTGTCTTTTTTTTCTTTTTTGTCTTTTTTGTCTTTTTTGTCTTTTTTGTCTTTTTTGTCTTTTTTGTCATTTTTGTCTTTTTTGTCTTTTTTGTCTTTTTTGTCTTTTTTGTCTTTTTTGTCTTTTTTGTCTTTTTTCTTTAATGTCTTTTTTGTCTTTGAAATTTGGTCATAGAAATGCAGGTTTTAAACTTAAACACTGAGTGTGATTTTGTGATTTAGTGAATTTGTGATATTGATTTTATAATTTTATGATTTTATGATTTTATGATTTTATGATTTTATGATTTTATGATTTTATGATTTTATGATTTTATGATTTTATGATTTTATGATTTTATGATTTTATGATTTTATGATTTTATGATTTTATGATTTTATGATTTTATGATTTTATGATTTTATGATTTTATGATTTTATGATTTTATGATTTTATGATTTTATGATTTTATGATTTTATGATTTTATGATTTTATGATTTTATGATTTTATGATTTTATGATTTTATGATTTTATGATTTTATGATTTTATGATTTTATGATTTTATGATTTTATGATTTTATGATTTTATGATTTTATGATTTTATGATTTTATGATTTTATGATTTTATGATTTTATGATTTTATGATTTTATGATTTTATGATTTTATGATTTTATGATTTTATGATTTTATGATTTTATGATTTTATGATTTTATGATTTTATGATTTTATGATTTTATGATTTTATGATTTTATGATTTTATGATTTTATGATTTTATGATTTTATGATTTTATGATTTTATGATTTTATGATTTTATGATTTTATGATTTTATGATTTTATGATTTTATGATTTTATGATTTTATGATTTTATGATTTTATGATTTTATGATTTTATGATTTTGTGATTTTATGATTTTATGATTTTATGATTTTATGATTTTATGATTTTATGATTTTATGATTTTATGATTTTATGATTTTATGATTTTATGATTTTATGATTTTATGATTTTATGATTTTATGATTTTATGATTTTATGATTTTATGATTTTATGATTTTATGATTTTATGATTTTATGATTTTATGATTTTATGATTTTATGATTTTATGATTTTATGATTTTATGATTTTATGATTCTATGATTTTATGATTTTATGATTTTATGATTTTATGATTTTATGATTTTATGATTTTATGATTTTATAATTTTTTGATTTTATGATTTTATGATTTTATGATTTTATGATTTTATGATTTTATGATTTTATGATTTTATGATTTTATGATTTTATGATTTTATGATTTTATGATTTTATGATTTTATGATTTTATGATTTTATGATTTTATGATTTTATGATTTTATGATTTTATGATTTTATGATTTTATGATTTTATGATTTTATGATTTTATGATTTTATGATTTTATGATTTTATGATTTTAAGATTTTAAGATTTTATGATTTTATGATTTTATGATTTTATGATTTTATGATTTTATGATTTTATGATTTTATGATTTTATGATTTTATGATTTTATGATTTTATGATTTTATGATTTTATGATTTTATGATTTTATGATTTTATGATTTTATGATTTTATGATTTTATGATTTTATGATTTTATGATTTTATGATTTTATGATTTTATGATTTTATGATTTTATGATTTTATGATTTTATGACTTTATGATTTTATGATTTTATGATTTTATGATTTTATGATTTTATGATTTTATGATTTTATGATTTTATGATTTTATGATTTTATGATTTTATGATTTTATGATTTTATGATTTTATGATTTTATGATTTTATGATTTTATGATTTTATGATTTTATGATTTTATGATTTTATGATTTTATGATTTTATGATTTTATGATTTTATGATTTTATGATTTTATGATTTTATGATTTTATGATTTTATGATTTTATGATTTTATGATTTTATGATTTTATGATTTTATGATTTTATGATTTTATGATTTTATGATTTTATGATTTTATGATTTTATGATTTTATGATTTTATGATTTTATGATTTTATGATTTTATGATTTTATGATTTTATGATTTTATGATTTTATGATTTTATGATTTTATGATTTTATGATTTTATGATTTTATGATTTTATGATTTTATGATTTTATGATTTTATGATTTTATGATTTTATGATTTTATGATTTTATGATTTTATGATTTTATGATTTTATGATTTTATGATTTTATGATTTTATGATTTTATGATTTTATGATTTTATGATTTTATGATTTTATGATTTTATGATTTTATGATTTTATGATTTTATGATTTTATGATTTTATGATTTTATGATTTTATGATTTTATGATTTTATGATTTTATGATTTTATGATTTTATGATTTTATGATTTTATGATTTTATGATTTTATGATTTTATGATTTTATGATTTTATGATTTTATGATTTTATGATTTTTTGATTTTATGATTTTATGATTTTATGATTTTATGATTTTATGATTTTATGATTTTATGATTTTATGATTTTATGATTTTATGATTTTATGATTTTATGATTTTATGATTTTATGATTTTATGATTTTATGATTTTATGATTTTATGATTTTATGATTTTATGATTTTATGATTTTATGATTTTATGATTTTATGATTTTATGATTTTATGATTTTATGATTTTATGATTTTATGATTTTATGATTTTATGATTTTATGATTTTATGATTTTATGATTTTATGATTTTATGATTTTATGATTTTATGATTTTATGATTTTATGATTTTATGATTTTATGATTTTATGATTTTATGGTTTTATGATTTTATGATTTTATGATTTTATGATTTTAGGATTTTAGGATTTTGTGAGTTTGTGTGGTTGTGAGGTTATGAGTTTGTGAACTTGTGAGTTTATAAGTTTTTGAGTTTATGAGTTTTGAGTTTATATGATTGCGAGTTTTTGAGTTTGTGAGCTAATGATTTTGCATGTTTGTGTAAGTGTATAAGTGTCAGAGTGCGAATCCTTTGCTTCGCAGTAGAAAGAACCAAAAATGGATTCATCTTGATTACGATGCAAGAAATAAGTTTCTAGAAATAACCAGCACAACCTTCTCAACCCACTCACTAACTTTCCAATCAACCCCACTCGAAATCGGATCGGCCAAAGCTTGGAAAATTCAATTATAGCCCTGCATATTTCATCAGCCCCAATCAGCGAACTATTTCTTGGGCTTCGTGGAAGCAACGCTGGCTGGAAGTCTGTGCGTTTGAATTTCCATACACACAGATTCTTGTACATGTGCAGATCCCACAACCCGAGCCCTGAACACATCAAAAGTTCAGGAGGAGGACCGTTCAGGTCTTGCTCCACCCAAAGTATACTGAATCATGCAAAATTGATGCGTTCGGAAAATGTAGGGAAGAGAAGCCAGTAAGTCTTTTCCGTCAAACTGCAAGCAAAAATGGGCATCGACCAGGCCTGGCCTCCCCTCTTGAATCAGGGTGCTCGTTAAAAGTTACCTGATGGATGCTGAGTGCACCTGAAGCCGGGAATCGTTTTGAACTATTTGAGGCTGGTCTGGACTGACCAGATTGAGAGAGGGCGGGCAGATCGATGGAATTCAAGTTGCACTGGTCAAAATGTAGCCCTTTTTTGTTTTATCGAAAAGATGCCACTGTTGAAGAATGCTTGCTAACTGGAACACGAACGATGAGGGAAATTGAGGACCACCAGGTAACGTCCCAATCAAGGTTTTTGATGGAAGCAAAAGTGGAGGAATCAAGTTGAGAGATTACTGGAGATTACGAGCGACGAGATGTGAATCAAAGTGCACTACAAATGCTTTTGAGTTGACCAGGTCTTCTTTTGATGTGGGAATAACTTTTGGTTGGATGACCCTAGCTTGAACGTATTTGCCATTTTGACCAGAGATTGATCAGAAAGTTATGAGAATACCATACAAAGTCATTTGCAGCAAAAAACATTCCATGAACTGCAAATCCAACCTGGAAGCCCACGAGATAATTCTTCCTCAATTTGAGTGAGAAAAAAAATCGCCCAATCGTCCTCCCAGGAAGGCTCGCAGAAGAACACATGTTCTGTGGTACTTTTGCTCTGTCTGGCTCGGCTCCCCCACCGGTAAATCGTCCATTAATCATCGTGGAGCCCAACGAGCGAGCCCCGTTGCAGTTCGCCTTTATTCGCGGGAAATTGCTTCATTTTCCCCACTGGGGAGGCTTCCGAGAAGGTGGTGCTTGCGAACTGCAGATTTTTTCGTTTCTTCTTCACGTGTAATCAAAACTAACGATCGTGTTTTCAATTGCTCAAGGCACGCGGCACGGATTATAAATGGTTTGAAATTTCGGTGAAAAATTGATACACTAGCTTGTAGTCTCCCATGTGTTAAATGGCAATCGATTAAAAAATAGAAGCCGGTTACAAAACTGAGTCTTTTAGAAAAAAAAATTAGAAAATAAAATCCGTAGCCTAATTTATATTACATTTATATTTATTATTTAATCAATGATACCGAAATGGAAAGTACAAATATAAATTTAAAGAAAATAAAACAAAAGATTTACAAGAACTTGTTTTTACCAGAAAATACAAAATAATCTGCGTCATCATTTTTCATTCATTATGGGTTTTAGTGGAGTGTTTTAGTTTTGAGCTGTGAGATATTTTTTATTTGAGCCAAACCTCAAATTAAAAAAAATGATTTTTGTAACAATAAAAAAAACACTCCAGCAAATTCCAAGAATAAATTTTGGATGTAAAATTGAATTTGCACTCGTCCAGGACTTTAATGAAATTAAGATTAAACCATTTTAAGGCTACTTAAAAATGAATCATGACCGAATTTATAAAATAATTTCAAACAGGTCAACAGCAGGCATTATGTCTTGATATTGAATTTCTAAAAAATAAAAGGAAGTTTTTTTCTGGCTCTAGGTCGAGTTTCGAAACAATTTTCAAAATCCGAGAAAAGAAAAAAAAATCAACCAAAAAATATTTGAAACAAAAATAAAGCTCGAATGCGGTGAACTATTCCGTCACAAATTTTATGTTGGACCCAAAATTTAATTCGGCATTTTTTCGAGTATTTTTATTTCAAAAGCACAAAACATCATTTTTTTCTAAATTTTATAGCTAAGCTGGAATAATAACTCTCATAATACACAACAGCTCAAGAGTTGGTATTTGGTCCGCTAAAAAAAAAAACAAAATTCTTTGACAAAGTCGAGTTTGTTTTCGGGATTTTTTGCAAAACTGTAAATTTGAGCGATAGAAAAATTTTCATAACATGAATGATATCGCTGATAATGGATGAAAACTCATTTTTAAAATCGTTTTTAAATCGACTTAATTTAACCAAATCGTGTTAAATTTTCACTGTATTCACCAAGAATATTATTTTTGTTTTACTTCGTACTTTTGTATTAACTTCGTTTGGTAGTAAGTTTCAAAGTAAAAATACTTTAAATTGTTCTCAAAATACCATATTTTTCGAAAGTACACAAATTTTCAGAATTAGCTTTTTCACTTCATTCGATTTTAATCCTAAAATTTTCACAAAATACCCTATTTTGCGAATATACTCAAATTTTCAAAATTTGCAATATGGGTATCAATCAAAGCGGATTTTTGTATGCATTTTGACTACATTACATATTTTTTTTTGAAAAATACTAAAATATATACTAAGTACCATATTTTTTCGATTTTTTTTTAAATCGCTAACGTATTGAATTTTTGTATACTATTTCACTTTTTAAAGTTTATATTTAATTTTTAAATTATCACAAAATATCGTATTTTTCGAATTTTTTTTATTATAGATTTTTCAGGAGGATTTTCGAAATATTAAATATTTCAAAATTTGCAATTTGAGTATCAAACGAAGAAGAATTATGTACGTTTTTTCACCTCATTTAAGTTTTATTTATTTGAAAAAGACTAGAATTTTCAAAAAACAAATTTCGAAATAATAAATATTTAAAAATTTGCAATATAGGCAATATATTGGTATCAAACGGAGTGGAATTTTGTATGCTTTTTTGCTTCATTAGATTTTTTTTAATACTAGAATTCTTTCAAAGTACCTTTTTGTTCAAAAAAAAAATCAAATTTTCTAAATTCGCAAACGAAGCGAAATTTTGAATACTTTTCACCTTTGTGAAGTTTTTTTTTTTAAGATTTTACAAAAAGTCACATTTTTGCAAAATATTACATATTTCAAAATATTGGTATCAAACAAAGCGATATTTTGTATGCTTTATCACTTCATTAGATTTTTTTGTTAAAACCTAAATTTTTCACAAAATACCTTTGTTTGATACCCATTCATATTGCAAATTATTAAAATTTGAGTATTTTCAAAAACTTACCATATTTTGAATAAATTTAAATGAGTAACAAAAACAAAATGAAAATACATTAGAAACTTTGCTTCGTTTGCAAATTTTGAGTTTATTAAAAAAATACACTATTTTGTGAAAATTTTAGTGTTTCATAAAAAAAAACCCAAATAAACTGACTCCGCTTTATTTGTTACCTGTTTTGCAAATCATGGAAATTTGAGTACTATCGAAAAAATAAGGTATTTTGGGAAAATTTCAGTATTTTCCAAAAATCTCTAATGAAGTGAAAAAGCAGAAAAAATTTCGCATCGCTTGATACCCATATTGCAAAATATGAAAAGTTGAGTACTTTCGGAAAATTTGGGTATTTATACTCTGAAACTTACTACATTGAAAAAAAATATTCTTAGTGAAATCATTCAAAATTCAACGTGATTTGATTGAATTAAGTTGATTTTAGAAAGATTTTGAAAATGAGTTATCGGCAAATTAACTTTGAATAATTAAAAAATTTAAATGACTGGCCTTAGTTTTTAATAAAAAAAAAGTATTGTTTAATGCATTAAATACTATTAAAGTGGATTATAAAAAAAAATGAAATTACAGGCCACGATTAAATAGTATCCCTAAGTGTTTTAAAATGCATATTACAGCAGTTCTGATTTTACAATCATTGATTCTTAAAATATCTAGGTAAGTACAGAAGATTTTTTTACGAAAAAGAAAAACATTAAAAAATATTTGCAACGGCCTTATCTTAATTTTAAAATGTTAAAATATAGGTGTACTTTAAATTTTCTTGTATTCAATTAAAGAGCAGGTAACGTATTATTTAGCTACTCTTTTTGTTTTGTTATTAAATTTGCAATTTGGGTATGAAATGCAGAAGAATTATGTACGCTTTTTTACCTCATGAAAGATTTATTTATTTGAAAAATACCTTAATTTTCAAAAAATATTTTTTCGAAATAATAAATATTTAAAAATTTGCAATATGTGCAATATATTGGTTTCAAACGGAGTGGAATTTTGTATGCTTTTTCACTTCATTATTTTTTTTTAAATACTAGAATTTTTACAAAGTACCTTTTGTAAAGTTTTTTTTTGTTTTACTACAAAATATCGCATTTTTTCAACATTTCACATATTTCAAAATATTGGTATCAAACAAAGCGATATTTTGTAAGCTTTTTCACTTCATTAGATTTTTTTGTTGAAAACACACAATGTTTGTACTTCGTGTTACATGTTACTGGTTCAATTATTTTAGAGCTTCCGCATTCCAACAAAGAGTTAAGTCAAGTCACTACTCACTGATCACGGACAGCTGCACCCGGGTGTTCCGGGTGGGGCTCTTGTGGAAGTCCACCCGGCACCGGTACACCCCACTGTCGGAGCTCTTCGTCTGGCGGATCTCCAGGTAGGCGGGCGTCCGCCGCGGGTGGAAGTTGGCCCGCCCGTCGAAGGACGTGTTCGAGGTGCGGTGCGAACCCTCCCGCTGGGGGTCCCGGGCGTCATACCTGGAAGAAAAAAACGGGGAAATGGTTGGTTATTATTAGATTATATTGGGGTAATTCTCCGCCAACTCACACAGCAGTTGCCCCGACCCCTCTTCGATTTGCGTGAAACTTTGTCCTAAGGGGTAACTTTTGTCCCTGATCACGAATCCGAGGTCCGTTTTTTGATATCTCGTGACGGAGGGGCGGTACGACCCCTTCCATTTTGCACATGCGAAAAAGAGGTGTTTTTCAATAATTTGCAGCCTGAAACGGTGATGAGATAGAAATTTGGTGTCAAAGGGACTTTTATGTAAAATTAGACGCCCGATTTGATGGCGTAATCAGAATTCCGAAAAAACGTATTTTCATCGAAAAACACTAAAAAGTTTTAAAATTCTCCCATTTTCCGTTACTCGACTGTAAAATTTTGGAACATGTCATTTTATGGGAAATTTAATGTACTTTCGAATCTACATTGTCCCAGAAGGGTCATTTTTCATTTAGAACAAAATTTTTCATTTTAAAATTTCGTGTTTTTCTAACTTTGCAGGGTTATTTTTAGAGTGTAACAATGTTCTACAAAGTTGTAGAGCAGACAATTACAAAAATTTTGATATATAGACATAAGGGTTTGCTTATAAACATCACAAGTTATCACGATTTTACGAAAAAAGTTTTGAAAAAGTTGGTCGTCATCGATCATGGCCGTTCATGGTCACCCGCGACAGACACGGACGACGAAACAAAGAGAAACGCAAAAGTAACTTTTTCAAAACTTTTTTCGTAAAATCGCGATAACTTGTGATGTTTATAAGCAAACCCTAATGTCTATATATCAAAATTTTTGTAATTGTCTGCTCTACAACTTTGTAGAACATTGTTACACTCTAAAAAATAACCCTGCAAAGTTAGAAAAACACGAAATTTTAAAATGAAAAATTTTGTTCTAAATGAAAAAATGACCCTTCTGGGACAATGTAGATTCAAAAGTACATTAAATTTCCCATAAAATGACATGTTCCAAAATTTTTACAGTCGAGTAACGGAAAATGGGAGAATTTTAAAACTTTTTATTGTTTTTCGATGAAAATACGTTTTTTCGGAATTCTGAGTACGTCATCAAATCGGGCGTCTAATTTTACATAAAAGTCCCTTTGATGCCAAATTTCTATCTCATCACCGTTTCAGGCTGCAAATTATTGAAAAACACCTCTTTTTTCGCATGTTCAAAAATGGAAGGGTCGTACCGCCCCTCCGTCACGAGATATCAAAAAACGGACCTCGGATTCGTGATCAGGGACAAAAGTTACCCCTTAGGACAAAGTTTCACGCAAATCGAAGAGGGGTCGGGGCAACTTTTCCCGATTTCGTGTGAGTTGGTAGAGAATTACCCATTGATTTTTTCTAAGATGAATTCAGGTGTGAATGGTTCTTTAAATATGAAACCGATTTATTCAAAGATCACAGTCGCCAAACAAAAAAGAAATTCCAAACAGTCCTAACGTTTGATGTTTCCTCAAGTTCCATTGTGAGCTTCCTTTTTGTAATGTACTCTCCTGTACTTTCTCCCTCCGCCAATCCGATTGAAAGAAAAGCCCACGCAAAACAAGTCCCATTTCACCCCGGTAATGATCTCATTTGTTCCAGTCACCGTCGCCGTCTTCTTTGGACGACGCCGGGGAAATCCAGGTCGACAAATACAAAAGGACACCCCACAGAAGGCACCACGGCAGCAGCAGTCACTCAGTTTGAATTACTTTCTCATTAAAAGTTAATCAAAAAACGCAAATTGAAAATAATGAAAGCCATTGCCGGGCAGTGCTGGGAGGGGCGATGGTCGGCCGAGCTTCGAAAAGCTTACTCAAAATGTGTGCGTTCGTGAGTACAGCGTTGTTTTTTGAGATTGGCCTCGGGATTTCTTGGAGAAACTGAGCCTGACTGGCGAGAGTTGATTTTTGGCGTCGGCAAAGAGAATATATAATGCAATCAAATCGCGCGGGAAACGAATTGCCCGGGAGTTCATTTTGAGAGTGGGGTTTGGTAATTCAATTGCTTCTGAATATTGTAGTGCGAAAGGATTAAAAATGACAAGAAAAATGATTAATTATGGTGCATTGAAAAAGAAAAGTTTGCAGGATTGATATCAATACAAAAATACAAAAATACAAAAATACAAAAATACAAAAATACAAAAATACAAAAATACAAAAATACAAAAATACAAAAATACAAAAATACAAAAATACAAAAATACAAAAATACAAAAATACAAAAATACAAAAATACAAAAATACAAAAATACAAAAATACAAAAATACAAAAATACAAAAATACAAAAATACAAAAATACAAAAATACAAAAATACAAAAATACAAAAATACAAAAATACAAAAATACAAAAATACAAAAATACAAAAATACAAAAATACAAAAATACAAAAATACAAAAATACAAAAATACAAAAATACAAAAACAAAAATACAAAAATACAAAAATACAAAAATACAAAAATACAAAAATACAAAAATACAAAATACAAAAATACAAAAATACAAAATACAAAATACAAAAATACAAAAATACAAAAATACAAAAATACAAAAATACAAAAATACAAAAATACAAAATACAAAAATACAAAATACAAAAATACAAAAATACAAAAATACAAAAATACAAAAATACAAAAATACAAAAATACAAAAATACAAAAATACAAAAATACAAAAATACAAAAATACAAAAATACAAAAATACAAAAATACAAAAATACAAAAATACAAAAATACAAAAATACAAAAATACAAAAATACAAAAATACAAAAATACAAAAATACAAAAATACACAAATACAAAAAAAAAACTTTGAGGTGGTGCCCTGAAGAAGAGGTAGTCTTTTTTTAATACCGGAATTAAATTGATCATTTAAAATAAATTTCATAAAATACTCTCAAACCATTAAAAATGGCAAACATCGTTTCGCAAATGATGCCCGTCTAGAAAATCTCCCAAGACCATCCACGACATTCAACAGCAAGTCCAAGTCAGCTTTCGATGCACCATTAATCATCGAGCCGGAGCCGGACCTCCCAACCTCCTCCCTGAGGGAACGCTTTGAACGTCTCGATTTCTGCTGAACGCCAGCAATCAACAATTGTTTGCGCTGGATAATACCGAACCAAACAAGCACGGCGTCGAGTCTGTTGGCTGTTGTGTTGTTCCAAGAATGAGGAACCTCCAGTGGGGGCGGAGTTTTCCCTCAACACTTGGCTACAACAAATCGAGGTCGACCGGAAATTAAACAAGATGTACCGACCGTGCCCGACCGGGAAGATGCTGCAGAAATGATGCAGTTTTGGCTTGAATTTGCTGGAAAAAAATATTTTGTACACTATTTTAGCAAGGAAATGTGAAAATTTTGAATTTATGCATAATTTTATGTGTAATTTTTGTCACAAATTTAACACGAAAGTGCGCACCACTTTTCCGAGAAAACTTATTGTAACAGACACAGAGAGCAACCAATGGGCGCCAGGGAATTTGTTGTCGTAGTCTTAGACCAAGGCCACGCACTGACTGTCTTACAGAGGAAACCGGAAATCTCTTGGTCGAGGCTGTAGACTGCACAGCTTCCGGCAGACAGCAATCAACGTCTTTGTGGCGGTGAAGAGCACGAACTTAAACCAGAACCGGTGCAGCTCACGAAGTGATACCAGCCTTGGGTTTAGAAACACGGAACGACCACTTTGTTGATCGACTGTAAAGCTAGTGTCAAAGGGAAATGATTGCTGATTGTTGGTTTGCTTAACTTGGGTGTGCGATTTGGATTTCAAGTGACGACAAATGGATCGAATGGTACTCAACTGCCGTTTTACGGCGATATGATGTATACGCCATTTTGGACATTTTCAATTTTATTGTACAGTCTGATAAAGAATGGGTGGAGTAAATTTTGGCTGATTTTAATGTGACGTACTTAATGGATGACACCTTATCCACATCCATGTAGACACTTTTTTGAAAATTCTAGACACATCCCTTGCTGACAATTGTTCATGCAAAAAATGTGTTTATGGAGCATAGACAATCGCTAAGGGAGCGTTATTTTATTACGTAACGCAAAAAATCGGATTTTTAGACCTCCCCCCCCCCCTCGTAACAAAATTTCCATACAAATTTTAAAAAAATTGTATGGAGCGTAACACGGCCTCTGACCCCCTCCCCCCAACTACGTTACGTAATAAAAGAACGCTCCCTAATACCTTCCCCCCTTAAAGTATCCACGTGGACAATGCATTACGGGATCCACTCAGCTATCAAAATAGCTGGCACAAAAAATAAAGCCAGCTTTGATCGAGCAATGTATACATACATCATTGGGCAGGAAAAGTAGTGATTTTTTATTGCTATTTTTACGGCCAAATGATGTTTGTTGTTTAAAATCGTAGAGAATAGGAAAAAACAAGAAATTTTGTAGGGGCCACATTTTTATTGTACTTTTTAACAGTTTCTACAGAGCAGACCTCAAATTAGTCATTTTAAATTGAAAAAATGAACAAAAACAGAAAATCGTGTCTACAGCAAAATCACCTCAATGGCGTATACATCATATCGCCGTAAAACGGCAGTCAAGGTATCGCTGATTGGACAAGATTTGTGTTGATCTATTTTTCGTCAAGTCAGAAGTGGATCTTAAATTCTAACAGAAGTCATCTTTTATTGTAAATTCCAATTTTTGGGCTTGTTTCGGATGGTCAACATTATGCTATAACTCAACAAGCAAGCATTATTTGAAAATGTTACCAATGTTTTGAGGACGACTTATGTTTTTTTAGCATTGAAAAATGCTATCTTTGAAATGTATTTCATTTAACAAATATTTGAGCAATTCTCCGCCAAAATTGGCAATGGGTTTTATTCATATGTTTGTTATTTGGTTCAAACTTTATGGCGTACTTCGCTATTATCAAAAAAGCCATTTTGTGTAACTGGTTCATCCATACGAGGCTTCATACAATTTTGGAATCTGGCCATACAAAAATGGTACGTAAAAATTCGAAAATATCCAACTTTTCAAGGAATTTTCTGATCAATTTGGTGTCTTCGGCAAAGTTGGTATTGATGAGGAATATTCTGAAAAAAGGTTTATATCATTTTTTAAAGGGTTGAAATGGATGAAAACAAACATTTTTATGCATGTTTCTAATGTGAAATTGTCTCAGGAACACGAATGTGATAAAATTATCACCATAAAATGGAATCTAAGGGGTCCCCCGAGCAAAAATTTACAACCAACAAAATCACTAAAAGTAAACGTGTCAATTTAATACGTTAAACTGCCTTACCCAAAGTGTTCTCAGTCTCAGATGGTAGTCCCAGATGTCCCCTACAAGCTGCAGGTCGAACCGAGTTGATATCTGGATGGAACACTTTTTTATTTGAGTTTGAAAATTATGCTATTTTTTCACTAAAATGCCAATAACTCCCTTTAGAATCAACCAATTGGAATGCTCTACCCTGCATTTTGTTGCATTTTTGAAGCCCTTTAAGATGAATTTTGAATTTTGAAATTAAATTAAATTTTGCCAAAGTTATAGCCTTTTTAAAATTTTTTACGTTTTTGAACCTTCAAACTTTGTGTCCCGATTTGCCCCAATTCCCGTTGACCTAGAGTGCTCATATTTTGGCCGGATGCTAGTTTTATATGTACAAACAACTCCTGAAAATTTCAGGCAGATTGGTGAGGTCGATGCTTGTTTATAATCTAAAAACCTCTAAAAGGGGCAAGCCAAATTTAAAACGCCAGGCGGCATTTAAAAGTGGAGATCTAGCACTACAAACGCTGAAATAATCACAGGGGTATTTTTCTTTAAACTTGAGATATCTTCATTTGAAAAAGTCAAATTTTTAAGGGAAAATCACATGGGACCACCCTAACGAAATTCGAAAATTGCTCAAATATATGATTTTTCATGTAATTTTGCCCGCTGAATCTGAGTCTTCCCTCAGAAAATCGAAAAAAAATGCTGAAAAGTTCGATTAAACCAACCTAATTTTCATTTTGTGTTACTGGTTAATCAATGAGCGATTCTCTGAGATTTCGGTCATTCGATTTTTTTTTGTATTTTTTAATCCAGCTGAAACTTTTTTGGTGCCTTTGGTATGCCCAAAGAAGCCATTTTGCATCATTAGTTCGTTCATATAATTTTCCATACAAATTTGGCAGAAATCTGTATCTTTTGAAGGAAATTTTTGATCGATTTGGTGTCTTCGGCAAATTTGTAGGTATGGATATGGACTACACTGAAAAAAATGATACACGATAAAAACTTATTTGGTGATTTTTAATTTCACTTTTTGTCGCTTAAACATGATTTGCAAAAAAACACCTTTTTTTTATTTTTGAATATATTTAAGAGGACATCATATGCCAACTTTTCAAAAATTTCCAGAACAGGCAAAAAATCTTTGACCGCGTTAGTTCTTCAGTTTTCGATGTAAAATTTGCAATCAAAAAGTACTTTAGTGAAATTTTGATAAAGTAAACGGTTTTCATGTTAAATCCATTTTTAAGTAACTATTTTGAAAATAGTCGCAGTTTTTCATTTATTAAATAAGTGCCCATGTTTGCCCACTTGAAACAATATTTTTTTAAAGGCTGAGCAAATTTTCTATATTTTACCTTTTAGAACTTTGTTGATACGACCCTTAGTTGTTGAGATATTGACATGCAAAGGTTAATGGTCTGATTTACAATGTTATAATATGAAACATTTGTAAAATTTTCCGATTTTCCGAAAACAATATTTTATTTTTTTTAATCAAGACTTACATTTCAAAAGGGCGTAATATTCAATGATTGACCCATTTGAAATGTTAGTCTTGATTTTATTTTTTTGAAAATATTTTTTTCGAAAAGATCGAAAAATTCCACGAATGTTTCATAGTTTAACATTGTAAATCGGACCATTAGTTGCTGAAATATCGATATTAGAAAATGGTGGGTTGTTTGGGTGAGACTTATAAAAACTTCAATTTTCTTGTTTTTTAACTTTTGCATGTCAATATCTCAGCAACTAAGGGTCGTATCAACAAAAATCAATAAAACATTGTATAGAGCATTTTTTCAGCTTTAATTTTTTTATAGTGGGCAAACAAGGGCACTTATTTTCAGAAAAAAAGGAAAAACTGCGACTATTTTCAAAAAAAGTCACCTTAAAATGCCTATAACTTAAAAACGGTGCACTTTATCAAAATTTTGATTGCAATTTCGATTTTACATCGAAAACTGAAGTTGAAAAATTTTTGCGACCAATATTTCGATTTTTTAAAAAAATCTGTATTGATTCAAAAAATTACAACTCGATCAAAGATTTTTTGGCCATTCTGGAAATTTCCGAAAAGTTGGCATTTGATGTCCTCGAAAACATATCAAAAAATAAAAAAAATTAAAAATAGTGTTTTTTTTGCAAATCAAGTTTTAGTGACAAAAAATTTAGTAAAAAATCACCAATTTTTTTTTCCGTGTATAGTATTTTTTCCAATGTATTCCACATCGATACCTACAACTTTGACGATACAGATTTTTGAACTTTCACATACCATTTTTGTATGGACAGCTGCCAAATTTGTATGAAAAATTATATGAACGAACTAATGATGAAAAATGGCTTCTTTGGGCATGCCGAAGGCACCAAAAAAAATCAGCCTGAGTAAAAAATTCAAAAATTTAAATTGAAATAAGAACTTTTTTTTAGAGAATTGCTCATTAATATTTTTAAATTAAAAATGAGCTACTTTATCCATTAGGAAAATGAAAAGTTCAAACGAATATGCACAAATAAACCAATTGGCTGAACATGCCACATTGGATTGCTGATTCAAAACATCAATGCATGTAAAGTCGGGATACTCTCTTAATCAAACAAAAAATAAACATTCAAATTCGTAGAACTCACAGCTGCACCTCCCCCGATAAACAAACCCTCGGATATGATTGACTCGCGTCCAATCCCCGTAAGTGAAACTTCCGAGCAAGTAGATTACTATTGTTCCCATCGAGGGCAGCCACACAAAAGCCCGGAAAATCAACAAAATGCCAAAAGAAGGAAAAAAAACAGCGTCAACAACTGCCGATCGAAATTTCCGGCCAAGTCCCAAAAGGGGCCGCAAGGAATTTTCATTTTCTCCCATTCGTCACGATATCCGGTTTCCGGTCAGCGACAGCATCCCCGGAAGTTTACCGGGAAAATACGAATCGTAAATAAATATAAATTCCGATAATGTTTGTCGTTACACGGCCGGAAACACAGCCACCGGGCATTCGGCACTGGTGTTGACCAGTGCCAGTGCCACGTGGTCCCTGTGGGTGAGGACTTTTTTTGGGATTTTTGGTGTTTATTTGGATACGGAAAAGTTGTTTCGATTTGCTTTTCTTTTATTTTTGTTCGCAGCGATTTTATTCATATTCACAGCTGTAATCTGGACCGATTTATGATGATCTGTTAATCTCGAAAAATGTATTTATTTATAATTTAAGGGTTCTTTGTACTATAATACTAGTTTATAGTAATACGTAACTTGAATAAGTAATAATTTTTGTTAAAAACGTTTAAGAAACAAATTGAGAATAATTTAAAAAAGATATTTTTTTGATTTTGAAGTGAGGTTTGAATATATTAAAATTATGATGAATAAGCTTTCTTCTGAACTAGATTTGACAGTTAATGTAGATTGAAGTTGTTTCTCAACTTTTTTCTAATTTATCATTTCAGAGGTAACTTTAAAATTCTGTAAGATGATTTTCTTGGGAAGTTGGCTTCCAAGAAAAATGCATAGAGGCCTGTTTGTTTGAGTTAACATGAAGCAAAAAATAATCAAGATTGCTTCTTTAATTCCAAGAAAATTCAGGGTTTCGATGCTTGACATAGATTTCAATGGAAATAATTTCGCCTTCAACTTGTCGCCGCATTGTTTGCGGTTACGATTGAAAAATTTAACATTCAGATCAAGTCGTCCGGTGCGGCCATCATAGAAAAATTGAGCTGTCAAGTTGTGAAACAACGACTTCGTCACCAGAGCTGTCAAACCGCGTTGAGAGATTGTAATTTTATTCCCTTTTGGACGTTGACTTTTGACAACACTGCCCTCGCAATCTCCCGCTGCTTTTCAAGCTGACACTGTCGCTGACAGGTCGACTCAATTAAGGGCCCACCTCCACCTCCCTTTTCTTCAGTGAGTGTGTACTTAACACCTCAATTATCACAATTTCGGCACTTTTCAACAACAACAACAAAAAAACCAACTGTCACCGACGGGTTGGTAGAATACTTACGTGTACAGCGGAATCGACAGGCCGCCCTTGTACCAGATGACCAGCGTGGCCCGGTCACCGTCGATCTGCGACGTGATGTTGCACTCCAGCTTCCCCGTCATGCCCTGGACGGCCTCGGCCATGTGCAGGGGGGCTGCAAGATAGGAAACGGAAAAAGAAAGGAATTAAATTTAATTTATTGCCATTGGCAACCGGGTTCGACGATCGGTTTCCGTGGAAAAAGTAGGCACGGTGGGTTCATAAACCACGACTTGTAATTGAATTTTAAAAAAAAGTTTCAATTTGGTCAAACACTAGGACTAATCTCAATCTCATTGGAATTTGGAAAATGGAAATTGGAAATTGGAAATGGGAAATTGGAAATTGGAAATTGGAAATTGGAAATTGGAAATTGTAAATTGTAAATTGGAAGTTGTAAATTGGAAATTGTAAATTGGAAATTAGAAATTGGAAATTGGAAATCAAAAATTGTAAATTGTAAATTGTAAATTTAAAACAGGAAATCGAAAATTGGAAATTGGAAATTGAAAATTGGAAATTGGAAATTGGCAATTGGAAATTGGAAATTGGAAATTGGAAATTGGAAATTGGAAATTGGAAATAGGAAATTGGAAATTGAAAATTGGAAATTGGAAATTGGAAATTGGAAATTGGAAATTGGAAATTGGAAATTGGAAATTGGAAATTGGAAATTGAAAATTGAAAATTGGAAATTGGAAATTGGAAATTGGAAATTGGAAATTGGAAATTGGAAATTGGAAATTGGAAATTGGAAATTGGAAATTGGAAATTGGAAATTGGAAATTGGAAATTGGAAATTGGAAATTGGAAATTGGAAATTGGAAATTGGAAATTGGAAATTGGAAATTGGAAATTGGAAATTGGAAATTGGAAATTGGAAATTGGAAATTGGAAATTGGAAATTGGAAATTGGAAATTGGAAATTGGAAATTGAAAATTGAAAATTGGAAATTGGAAATTGGAAATTGGAAATTGGAAATTGGAAATTGGAAATTGGAAATTGGAAATTGGAAATTGGAAATTGGAAATTGGAAATTGGAAATTGGAAATTGGAAATTGGAAATTGAAAATTGAAAATTGAAAATTGGAAATTGGAAATTGGAAATTGAAAATTGAAAATTGAAAATTGAAAATAAAAAATTGAAAATTGAAAATTGAAAATTGAAAATTAAAAATTGAAAATTGAAAATTGAAAATTGAAAATTGAAAATTGAAAATTGAAAATTGAAAATTGAACATTGAAAATTGAAAATTGAAAATTGAAAATTGGAAATTGGAAATTGGAAATTGGAAATTGGAAATTGGAAATTGGAAATTGGAAATTGAAAATTGGAAATTGAAAATTGAAAATTGAAAATTGAAAATTGAAAATTGAAAATTGGAAATTGGAAATTGGAAATTGGAAATTGGAAATTGGAAATTGGAAATTGGAAATTGGAAATTGGAAATTGGAAATTGGAAATTGGAAATTGGAAATTGGAAATTGGAAATTGAAAATTGGAAATTGGAAATTGGAAATTGGAAATTGGAAATTGGAAATTGGAAATTGGAAATTGGAAATTAGAAATTGGAAATTGGAAATTGGAAATTGAAAAATGGAAATTGGAAATCGGGATTTATAATTAGGATTTGGGATTGAGATTGGGATTGAGATTGGGATTGGGACCTTGAACCAATTTTATTTTCGCATTTTAAACAAAGATTGCTATTCGTAACCCGCATCGTAAAGCTCACCGCGCGAAACTCGAAATCATCACCCACGGACGACGTGTCCAAGAAACGAAACGTCGGGAAATAAAACGGAAAATCTCATTGGACAATAAATTTTATTTAATTTTCCCTGCATTGCCCCTTTTTTGTTCTTCGACATGACCTGCATTTTTTTTGCGTTGCTCTGCTTCTGGTCCGACCAAACGGTAGTCCTCCTGTCCGGAAGTGTGAAAATAGAATTACGCCAAGAACGCAGACTCCATCTGTGCAAGGGCAAAAGGAGCAGGACGATGATTGCAATTGCAACAATTGTAAAGACAAGGGTTGCTCACAAAGTAAATTACGTTTGTTGGGGAAAGAACTTGAATCAAACGGTTCGCTCTGGGGGGAATTGAATTTAAGTGGCAGAAACCGTCATAAGTTCGTTGATTTACAAGATTGTTACGAAGAAGATCTCTTCAGCGTTGAAGGATAACTGCTTTTCTTGAAATATCTCCAGTTTGAACGATTTTTTTCTGATGACCTTTTTACTGAAACTACTCTTTGCATAGCCTTTTTCAGGAAAATATCACTTTTCAATCTGCTCATCCACTTTTCTATTTCATACAAAACACTTCAAATCCTTTTTCCAGCAAGCATCCCTCGTTCTCTTTCCATATATTCAACCTCTCCAAAATCCTCCCCATATCATTTTCACCCTTTTCCCTGATTTCCAGTAAATCTTCCCCGGGCCTCGCGGTCCCCAGGTGTGAACAGATAAGAGAGACATTTTCACCTGTTTTCCGGTAGAAATTCTCACCCCGTCCTCACTCCCAACAGCAGTATCAACACAGTTTCAGCGAGGCCGGGCCTGCTTTCAAATGAAAAGAATCGTCCTTTTCATTCCGCAAACACACCACCACTGCAGCTGATGGGTTTCCCAGACGTAACGGTGTTCACGACAAACGTTTGAAAATGGTGTAATTTCATCACAAAAATTCATCAAATGATCTTAAAAATTCAGTTTTCAGAAATTAAGAATCATTTTCAAAAAGATCAATTAAACTTCGTTAGAAATAAACCAAATTTTTACCTCCCCATTCACACGGCCACCGAATGTGCTGCAATTTTTCCACTTGAGTGCAGAGGACTGCGCTCGTTCATTCGTTGGTTCATTCAATGAGTGAAAATGGTACAAAAAAAGAAGCCATTCCCTTTCGCTCCCCCTTTGCCTCGGACACCTTTGTTGTGCAAAATCCAGCCAGCAGCAGTGAGGAAAAACAGAAAGGTTCCATTTCACGTTGACTTTTATTCCCGATTTCCCCTTTTTTCTCACTTTTGCCTTTTTCGAATGAGCTCTCTATTTGTGGGGGAAAGCAGGGCGGTGAAATAATTTGAGGAAGTTGCAAATTAATTTGGTAATAAAACAAAAAAACCGGATTAAAAAGTTATCTAAAAACTATAAAAAGCTAGCAATTAACACTACAAAAAAAAATAGACAAATTGACCAAACTGAGACAGAATCAAAATAAATTAAGCAGATTTAACAGAATAAGACAAAGTGAGACAGAATTAGCAATGTGATACTTAATGATCAGAGCAAGACAGGTTAGAGAAAGTGAGACAGAAAAACTTAGAGTTGATAGAGTGAACAGAATGAGTAGAGTGAGACAGAATGAGCAGTGTGTGACATGATAAACATAAAGAGACAAAACGTACAAAATGAGACAGAATGGACAGATTGAGACAGAATGAGCGGAGTGAGACAGACTAAACATAATGCCACCAATTTGAACAGAGAGGCGGGCAAAGTAAACAAAGTGAGCAAGGATGAACAAAGTAAACAAAGCTAGAAAGAATGAGTGAGAGTGAAACAGAATGAGACAGAATAAACATGTTGAGACAAATCGAACAAAATGAGACAGAATGGACAGATTGAGACCGAATGAACACAGTGAGACAAACTAAACATTATGACACCAATTTAAACAGAGAGAGAGGCAAAGTGAACAAAGTAAGACAGAACGAGCAGAGTAAACATAGGGAGACAGAATGAGTGAAAGTGAGACAACATTTACAAATCGAGACAGAACATTATGACAACAAGTTAAACAGAGTTAGACAAAGTGAGACAGGACGAGCAGAGTAAGCATAGCCAGAATGAGAATGAGTGAGAATGAAACAGAATGAGACAAATCGAACAAAATGCACAGAACAAGACACAGTAGACAAAGTGAGACGAGCAGAGTGAGACAAAATGAACAGATAGAAACAGAATGAACAGTATGAGATAGAATAAACATAGTGATACAGAATTATCAGAGTCAGACAGGGAAGACAATGTGAGACAGACTAAACATAATGACACCGAAAGATACCGAATGAACAGAGTGAGACAAAGTAAACAAAGTGAGACAGAACGAGCAAAGTGAGACAGAGTGTACAGTTTGAGCAAGAATTTGCAGAGTAAGACAGAAGGATGAACAGAATGAGACAAAATTTACAAAATTCACAGAACTAGAAGTAGTAGACAAAGTGAGACAGAATGAGCAAAGTGAGACAAATCGAGCAGAGTGAGACAAAATGAACATTTGGAAACAGAACGAACAATATGAGACAGAATAAGCACAGTGAGACAAAATGAACAGAGTGAGACAGGGTGAACAGATTAAAAAAGAATAAACAGAGTGAGACAGATTAAATGAATGATTAGAATGAGACATAATAATCATAGTGAGACAGGATAAGCAGGGTAAAACATTAACAACATGAGACAGGATTAATATATTGAGCAGAGAAAGAGACAGAATGAACAGAAGGATACAGAATGAGTTTGGGACAGAACGGCCAGTATGGACATTATTAACTGGATGAGACAGATTCAATAGATTCAGTTAGAACGAATTAATTTAAACAAAAATTCTCAGTGAGGGACATCATGAACAGAGGGAGACTGATTGAAC
Source organism: Culex quinquefasciatus (assembly GCF_015732765.1). NCBI lineage: Eukaryota > Metazoa > Arthropoda > Insecta > Diptera > Culicidae > Culex > Culex quinquefasciatus. The sequence continues at coordinate 12,864,922 of NC_051863.1, read as the reverse complement.
AAAGTGAGACAAAATTTATAAAGTGAGACATTATGAACAGAGTAAAACTGAATGATTGTAGTAAGACAACATAATCATAATGAGATAAATTGAAAAGATTGAGACAGAATGGCAGAGTGAGACAGAATAAATATAATGCCACTGAAAAAACAAATCGAGACAGACCGAGCAGAGTGAACATAGCGAGACAGAACGAAAAGCGTGAGACTGGATGTGCAGGATGAGACAAAATTTACTGAATGGGACAGGACTGACATAATGAGCAAATGTGGATACAGAATGAACATAAGGAAATAAAATTAGCAGAAGGAGACAGATTAAGCGGTGGGAGACAGAGTGGTTAGGACGGACATTATTACCAGGGTGAGACAGAATGAATAGTGAAATGCAATGAATAGAGCAAAACCCAATTATAAGAGTGAGACAGAATACGCAGAGTGATGCGTAATGTGGAAAGATTGAGACAAACACCTCATGAGACTTGATGAACAAAGTGAGACAGAAAGTGAAACAGAGTGAACAAAGTAAAAGAAAACGGTGAGATAGAATTGATCAAACGAGACCGAATGATCCGATTGTGACAAAATATCAATGTGAGACAGAGTGAACAAAATTATAAAGAGTGAAAAGAGTGAGAAAGTTTGAACAAATTTAGACAGAAATAACAGAACGAGACAGAATATAAAGTTTAAGACAAGCTAGAAAAGACAGAGTGAACAAAGTGAGACAGATGGGACATAGTGAGACAAGGTTAAAAGAGTGAGACAGAATAACAAGAGTGAAACAAATCAGCCATTTAAGACAGAATGATCAGAGAACAACAAAATGAACAAAGTGAGACAGAATGAGTGGAGTTGGGTAGCAGAGTGAGACAAAGTTGACAGAGTGAGACAGTGAATCATTACGAATTTATTTATTTTTCCTCAAAAATCTCCCAAAAGTTGTTCCGCTCAAAAGGTTGACCAAAAAAGGTGGAAAAAAAGTGTTAATGAGACGCTTTCACGGAATGCAACGACGGAGCCGGTAACAAACGAAGCAGAAGCTCCGCTAGAATTGTTATGGCACCCCCCAACTCCCCTCCCTTTCCCAGAAGCTTTCAATTGTGCATCCCTGCTGCTGTTGGGCACATTTGATTTGTAATTTGCATTTTTCGTTAGTTACCGTTTCAGCTGCTCTTTTTTTCCTCACTCGAAATTTTTATCCACCGGAGTGAGCTTCATTTTCCACCTGGTTTGGTGGTTTTGTTTCAATTTGTTGGCAGTTTCGTTTCAGTTTGGCCCTTCGGGGAAGGGGGTTGAATTGAGCAAAGCTCAATTTATATCACTAACGAAGAGGAAAATTGACCAGGTGAAAATGGGATTGCCCTAATAGGGGAGGGGCGGGGAGACTCGTTACTCTGTGAGTTAAAAATGTAAACCTCATTTTCCAGCGGGTGATTATCAGTCAGAATAAGTTTACATAACAAAGTGACAGACTCATTATTGGAGCTTCGCAAATGGATTCAAGTGATTTTGCATGTACAGATTTACATGTTGGTTTTAAAATATTTGCTGGAATCAGAGATGAAAGGCAAATATGATCAAATTTATTTATGGAAACTGATTCAAAAATAATTCAACTCAACTCAACTCAACTCAACTCAACTCAACTCAACTCAACTCAACTCAACTCAACTCAACTCAACTCAACTCAACTCAACTCAACTCAACTCAACTCAACTCAACTCAATTCAACTCGACTCGACTCGACTCGACTCGACTCGACTCGACTCGACTCGACTCGACTCGACTCGACTCGACTCGACTCGACTCGACTCGACTCGACTCGACTCGACTCGACTCGACTCGACTCGACTCGACTCGACTCGACTCGACTCGACTCGACTCGACTCGACTCGACTCGACTCGACTCGACTCGACTCGACTCGACTCGACTCGACTCGACTCGACTCGACTCGACTCGACTCGACTCGACTCGACTCGACTCGACTCGACTCGACTCGACTCGACTCGACTCGACTCGACTCGACTCGACTCGACTCGACTCGACTCGACTCGACTCGACTCGACTCGACTCGACTCGACTCGACTCGACTCGACTCGACTCGACTCGACTCGACTCGACTCGACTCGACTCGACTCGACTCAACTCAACTCAACTCAACTCAACTCAACTCAACTCGTGTGACAAAATGACAATCCGTAAATACCAATTTCCCAGGTTGCTTTTACCGGGATCAATTTTTCAACTCTCCACTTACGGCCACATTGTGCAAGAAGTAGATAATAAAGGTCCTTCCTTCCTGGGCACCTCTCTGGACGTGACGCGACTGTGTGTTTGGCGCTGTCAACTGGTCACGATGTATCAACAATTTTTCACTTCATTCTCGTCCCCTCCCCCCCCTCCACCCTCTTGCAGCACAATAGTGTCATTGGTCTTGTTCGGGGCTCTTGAGGGTTCTTTCACCACTTACAGATGGCGATAGTCACATGTGTGTGAAGAGAAGTCTTGTGATAAAGAAGCGAAATTTTAAAATTTACTTATCATAAGATTTTGCGAAAAATTGATAATATTTTTAAATTTCATCAAATTTTATTTCAAAATTGCTATTTCTGACACATCAAAATTTCATTCTTTGATAAAGGTTCCCTTTTTTTTAATGGTGTGGTTCTGACAGTGATAAACGGAACCGTGTGAAAGTCGTGTGACGACGCGTTTGGAAAGGGGAAAAGCACTGGTGGTGGTGGTGGTGATGAGTGTAATTGTGAGGCGAACAGTTTTTAAACTCGATTTTCTCGGAAGGAAGCAATTTTTCTCCCGCGGAAGCTTTAAAGAAAAAGTTTTGGCAGTTGGGTTGGAATGAACTTTTGTTCCTTTCTTGGAACGATTCTAGCTGGAAAAAGGAAATTCGACGTCTTCGATTTTGACGATACTTGGAAGGGATTCAGTATTTTTCCTAAAAAAGAAAAGAAAATAGTTTTAACAGTCAAGAAAGAGTATCTAATGAAGCTTAAAATACCGATAATTTGATTTAAAGTCACGTTTGAATTTTAACAAGTTTCATTTCAAAAAAGATAAATAAATTTTCAGATGTATCTCAATTTTTCCACAAAAATAAATTTTGATAAAAAAATATAATAAGTGAAATAAAAAGCCAGAGTCTCAGCATTTGAATGCAAAATGTGTTTTAAAATGCATTTTACACTAGTTCAGTTGTTTTGCAATGATCAGTCTTTAAAAAAAAAAAATAAGATTTGGCGAAAACAAAAAAAAATGCGAAAACAAATTATTCGCGATACTAAACATAGCAAATTTTCAATAATTCAAAACTTATTTAAATCAAGCCAAACAAGCTTTAAAATGATATTAAACGCAGAGAAATGCATTTTAAATCAATTTCAGATGATTGCAATTAAATTTCCCTTGAAATTTTAAAATTTCTCGCAAAAATATTTTTTGAAAAAAATAACTATAATTAAAATTTGTACCAGCCTGAAAAGAAGAAAAACTATGACATACTTAACATATTTTATTTTTTTCAATGATTCCATTTGATATTTTATATTCAATTTTTTGTCATTCTATAGCAGTGTTTCTCCACATGCAATTTGCCCTTTCTGGGGGGAATGACGATGCAATAGAAATCCAATGCGTTTTTGTAAAAAAATATATTATAGCAATTTATAATTCTGTAAAATTCATCTTTATCGAAAAACATGGAAAATTCCGTGAAATTTTGTTCCATAAAAAAGATTTTAAAAATCATATGTTTTTTTGTGCAATTTTTCAGTCATTTTTGTAAAATTATATTTTATTATTTTTTTTTTCAGTTTATGAATTCTCTCAAACAGTTTTTGAAAAATAATTATTTTTTAAACCAATTTCAGTGATTTTGTACATGATTTGAAAAATGAACAGAAGTTCTATACTTTTGTAATAGTTGTAAAAAATACTTTTTTTTTATAATTCGAGCTAGTTTTCATATTCTTTAAAATGAGCAGTTATAAAAAAACCTCTAGTTTTTTTTATCCTTTCAATTTTTTTTTATAAAATATTTATTCAGTCATTTGTAAAAGCTAATTACATGATGAATTCTAGATTTCATTTTCCAAGTGAAAATTAAGGGAATCTACATCAATCTGATTATTACATTGATTAATAAAGTTGATGTAATTGATGAAAAGTTTCATCACTTTGTGTTTCACATCTCGTCGTAATCTTCGTAGTTCTGGTTGAGCAAGGCTGTTGAAGCTGGTGGTGCCATTCATCCCCGCCGCTGCAAGGTGGCGTTGGAGCGTTCTCCACGCACCGGTCACTCTGGAACAGGCACTGAATTTGTGTTGTAAGTCTTCTCGTTGCGCACCACAGTGTGCGCAGTTCGGTGTGTTGACGATGTTCATCCGATGGAGCAGCTCCCCGTGAGTGGTTTTCTTGTTCACCAGTAGGAAGTACCAGCTTCTCTCAGCTGATTTTAATTTCTTGGAGTTGATGTTGCGCCATATCAGCTTCCAGTCCAGGGTAGGATCGCTCGACATGACTTTTGGTGTGGCCACTTGCTGAAGGAGGTTCGTGTGAACACCCGTCGCAGTGGCGTTGTTGATCAGCTGTTCCGGCAGGTAGGCAATCTCCTGGCAGACTACCTTGAGACATGGGCAGTCAGTTGGTATCGTGTGCAGGTCCGGAGGGTTCTGGATGCGCTGCATGAAGGTCTTGTAGAACGGTGTGCTGTTGCTCTCCTGTAGGTGTCTGTTGGTCAGCAGTGCTCGACATTTGAAGTAAGGCAAGTGGAGCTTGAGACCGCCTTCCTCGATTGGGAGCGCCAGTTGATGCATTGGCACCCTTGCCTGGTGGCCGTGCCACAGGTAGCTGCCCATAATGGAGGTAATCTTGGCGATGTGAACTTTGTAGGGTGCAAGTACCGAGGAGAGATACCACATCTTCGATGTGATGAAGACGTTCAGTAGCGTAACTTTTTGATGCAGTGTTAAACTGCGCATCCTGTGGAGCCAGATCAGCTGTCCCATTTTTGTGATCAAAGTGTCCCAGTTCTTGTTGATCATCTGGCGTAGAGAGTTCAGGTAGATCACTCCGAGGACCTTAACCGATTCGCTCGATTGTATCCACGGCAGCGCAAGTCTGTTTCGATCGTTTATGTGACCCACATCGATGGCCGTCGTCTTCCGTAGGTTGAGCATCGCGCCGGAGCATCCTTCGAAGTCACGAAAGAGACCCCTAACCTGCTCAGCTTTGTCAGCGTTGGTGGTGATCATGCTGATGTCGTCGGCGTAGGCGACGACAAGATCGTGAGGTCCGTCACAGATACGCTCCATTCTCGCTACCAGTGGATGCAGGTAGATAGCAAACAAGTGCATTGCGAGAGGGTCACCCTGTCTAACCGATCTCTGGATAGGAAAGGCAGCAGAGAGGTGTCCATTGATGAGAATCCGAGAGGTGGAGCGCTCTCCGATCCTCTCTAGCAGATTCACCAAATCGGGGTTGAGACCAAGCGAGTTCATTGTGTGATAGAGGAAACCTCTATCAACACGGTCGAAGGCACTGGAGAGGTCGAACGATACCAACTTCCCAGAGAGTCGTTGGCTGCGTAGTTGTGCGATGCGGTCTTTGAGCGAGAGAGTTGCTTGGTAGATGTTTCGGTCTCCGTTCGAGCATTTCTGGACAGGGCTGATTATATCGTGTTCGCGCAAAACACGATCGACTCTCGCTTTCAGGATTCTGGCCAGCAACTTGTAGTCGTAGTTGAGCAGCGATATAGGGCGGTATGCAGTGATGGAGTTTCCAGCTTGTTTTTTCTTCACCAGGACGATCACACCGTTCACGAACTCTTCGGGGATGTCACCACGAAGCGCCTCGTTCAGCAGCAGATTCAGCTCTCGGTGAATGATGTCGAATGTGCGTACGTAGAACTCTTTGGGAAGACCGTCGGACCCTGGGGATTTCTTCGACGAGCTGAATTTGATCGCCTCGTAAATTTCCGCAGTTGTGATTTCCTCCATGCAGGCATGATTAGAGATGCTGTCTGGTGGAACCACCCTAGCGCAGTCGAATTCGGGATTTGCTCGCGTCTCTCCTTCTGCGTACAGGTTTCGGTAGTAGTTGACCACGTGCTCTTGGATCTCATCTGAACTCTCCAGAGAGGCGCCAGCGTCGTTCTCCATGCTCTCGATGATCGTGCGTTTCCTCGTTCTCTCTCCAAGCTGGAAGGTTGACAACGGCTCGCCAGCTACGTGAGTATCGTTGATACGCACAAACAGCTGAGTGAACTGCTTCTGTAGTAGAAGCAATTGGGACTTGATGCGGTTGATGGAAGTCAGCATGTCCGGATTGTGCAGGTACGCGCGATATGCCTGGTGAAGCTGCGCGTAGAGATGCTGCTGTTTTCGAGTGAAATCATCAAACGCCTCCTTAGACTTCCATCTAAAGAAGGACTTCATTTTTGGTTTCGCGAGGCGCAGCCACCACTGCATCCAGGAGTTGTAGCTACGGCGTTGTCGCGTCCAATAGTTCCATTTTTGTTGAAACTCCTCGATCGTTTCGTCTGTCAAGACGTACGGCCGGAGTGACCAGAAACCCATACCATGCGCTCGACCTTGGTTCGGTAAGCACAGGCGGGTTGTCAGGGACATGTGGTTTGTGAATGAGCAGGCACTCACGTAGGCTGTACGCAGCTGATCCCGCAGGTTCGAGCTCACGTACACACGATCAATGCGAGAGGCCGAGTTGTGTGTTATGTAAGTGTGTTCGACCCGAGTCCCATGTAGTGCTTCCCATACATCCTTCAGTCGAGTCTGTTGGACAGTGTTTTTTAGAGCAAGGCTGTGGTTTCCCTCTCCCGTAGCGTCTCTTGCGTTGATCACCGAGTTAAAGTCCCCGGCTAAGATAGTGTAGTTGGTTTGGTGTCGCAAGAAGTGAGCTAGTGTGGTGTTAAAGAAGGTTTCCCTGTGTGTACGTTGTTGGCTTCCAGAGGGCGCGTACACATTCACCAGTGTAACCGACCCTTGCAGGCGTAGGGCGATTACGCTCTTTTCGACGTTCGTGTACTTGATGTGGTGTTTGAGAGCCACTGCTGTGCCCCTCCGATTGTGATCGACATTGCATATGACTGTGTACCCAGGGATAAAAAGCTCGTCGCTGTACACCTCTTGCAGGAAGAGTATGTCGAGATCGTGTGTGCGTGTGAAGTTGTGTAGGGCGTTAATTTTGTTTTGGTTGGAGATAGTGTTGATGTTAAGTGTACCAATATTAAAGCTTTGATAATCCATTGTGTTAAGGGGAAATTAGGGGGTGTGTTGGTGTTTACGTGCTGGTCTTTGGTTTCTTCGGGGGGACGGCCTCTCGGACGCTTACCCGATGCAGATGACGTAGAAGATCCATCGGATTCCTCTGCGCCGTCACCGTCTTGTGGAAGTGTGAGTGGAGTCTTGAACACGCATAGTTGGTCGCCGTCGCGGATTATGGTCTCCTGCAGGATCGGTGTCGTCTTCTGGCGCATATCAGCGAGGCCGTTGGCGTCGCCGCTGCTCCCGCCGTCTTGAATGATGATCCCGGGCTCCGCAGCAAAACCGCTGCCTCCGCCACTGCTACCATTCCCTTCGGTGGTTATCTCGGAATTCTCTGCATCGGTGTGTGTGTTGTCGCCATCACAGTCCATACCGGTGTTGTCCTCAACGAGAACTGCCGGCACGAAACGGGGTGAAGGTTTGGTCATGAGGGCATCAGCGTAGGACGACTTGCCGGTTGGCTTCTTGGCATCTTTGAGGCGCTCGTTGACGCTCACCTTCTGCAACAACAGCTTCTTGTTCTGCGTACAGGGGATGCCACTGTGACTGTATTCGCCGCAGTGACGACAGGTGGTCTGTTGTCCGATGTATGTGACGTATGTGTGTTGGCCCTCGATCGAGATGAATGACTTGATTTGGTGCTTCAAGATCATCTTCACCTCGCGAACGCCCGTCTTGAGTCCTGCGAGCTCATATTTCTCCTCCCACACCAGCTCGCGCACGGACAGGATCTCGCCATACGCAGACATGAATTTCTTGACTTGATCGTTGGTGATCTCTTCGGGTAGGTCGTGTAGGCGGACGTCAACGGCCCCATCTTCCATCTGGATTTTGATGGTGTACTTCTTCCCATCAATCTCGAACGCGTGCTTGTTGTTGTGCTGCAGGACTGTTTGCTGGGCTGTGGCTAGATCCACACACTTCACAAACACACACCAGAAGTAGTGGTTGACTTGGAGTCGTTCGATCTTTTCTTTGGGAATCCCCAAGGTCGTCTTGACGAAGTGATGGATTTCTTCAAAACGCGGTTTTTTTGGAAGACTAGCGAAGTCGATTTTGAACGTGTTTACGCGGCGTATTGTCGAGCTCATCTTGCTAGATGTAGCAGGTCGGTGCTTTTTGCAAAAAAACTTAGCCCGTAGGTACGGGACAGCAAAAAACCAAGCCGATTACAGTCTTTCGGATCGCACGATTTTTCTAAAGACTGCACTATGCGTCTGCTCTCTCTGAGAGGTGAACGCTGACTTGGCAATGAACAACTGTTTTCTCATTTTTTGACAGATTTTGTTTTAATTTTTTTTTGGGTTTAGATTGGGCCGTTGCAATTTTTTTAAAAGTTTATATCGCCTCCTCCCCCCCCCCTCCCCTTCAAAACTGGTCTGAAAAATCAGGGGGCGAAAAAATATTTTTCCAAAAAAACTTCAAAATTTTTATGAAAAATAAAGTCTAATCAACTGAAAAACAATCTAAAAATGCATTTTTCTGCGTTGATAATATTATTTAGCATGTTTAGGGTTGCTTTAAAATGTTTTGATTCTTTATTAAATTTCAATGTACAGCACGGCAAACATTTTATTTTTTGCAAAAAAAAAAAATTTTTTTTCAAATTTGGATATTTTGAAAAACTAATGATGGCAAAACAACTGGACAGGTGTATAATGCATTTTTAAACACTTTTTTTCATTATAATGTTGAAACCATAGCTCGTCCCCCCTGGACTTTGGTCAGAGTCAAGGGACATAAACTTCAAAAAATATTTGCAACTGCCTTATTATAAGAAAATAAAAAAAAATGAATTTCTTTTAAATCTGGGCAGCTCGTCAAAAAATATTATTGTGTGAAGTTTTGCGTGAATTCGATTTTTTGAGATCATCATTACATTCATTTTTGGGAGTATTTGCATGTTTTTGAGCAATGTTCAGCAACTTGTAGCATAAGCTACATATTTTTATTTAACAAATATATTTGTTAGTTTTTGCTTTCCATTTAATATGAGCTGGTAATGAAAAATCGTTTAAAACATGCGTCAATTATTAATAAAATGTTTTGAGTGAAGAAACGAGAAAAATAAGTGAAATTTAAGCCGAGGGGGGAAATGGATCATTAAAGGTTGAGAAACAGTGTTCTACAGTGACAAAATTGCCAATTAACAATCACAAAAAAAAACAGTGCTGACTAGTTTATTACAGTACTCACTAGACTTGACTTTTCGAAAAATTCAACAACATTAATTTAGAAATATATAAAATTTCATCCAATAAATGAATAAGGGTAATTCTCCGCCAACTCACACAGCAGTTGCCCCGACCCCTCTTCGATTTGCGTGAAACTTTGTCCTAAGGGGTAACTTTTGTCCCTGATCACGAATCCGAGGTCCGTTTTTTGATATCTCGTGACGGAGGGGCGGTACGACCCCTTCCATTTTTGAACATGCGAAAAAGAGGTGTTTTCAAAATTTGCAGCCTGAAACGGTGATGAGATAGAAATCTGGTGTCAAAGGGACTTTTATGTAAAATTAGACGCCCAATTTGATGGCGTACTCAGAATTCCGAAAAACGTATTTTCATCGAAAAACACTAAAAAGTTTTAAAATTCTCCCATTTTCCGTTACTCGACTGTAAAAATTTTGGAACATGTCATTTTATGGGAAATTTAATGTACTTTTCGAATCTACATTGTCCCAGAAGGGTCATTTTTCATTTAGAACAAAATTTTTCATTTTAAAATTTCGTGTTTTTCTAACTTTGCAGGGTTATTTTTTAGAGTGTAACAATGTTCTACAAAGTTGTAGAGCAGACAATTACAAAAATTTTGATATATAGACATAAGGGGTTTGCTTATAAACATCACGAGTTATCGCGATTTTACGAAAAAAAGTTTTGAAAAAGTTGGTCGTCATCGATCATGGCCGTTCATGGTCACTCGCGACAGACACGGACGACGAAACAAAGAGAAACGCAAAAAGTAACTTTTTCAAAACTTTTTTTCGTAAAATCGCGATAACTCGTGATGTTTATAAGCAAACCCCTTATGTCTATATATCAAAATTTTTGTAATTGTCTGCTCTACAACTTTGTAGAACATTGTTACACTCTAAAAAATAACCCTGCAAAGTTAGAAAAAACACGAAATTTTAAAATGAAAAATTTTGTTCTAAATGAAAAAATGACCCTTCTGGGACAATGTAGATTCGAAAAGTACATTAAATTTCCAATAAAATGACATGTTCCAAAATTTTTTACAGTCGAGTAACGGAAAATGGGAGAATTTTTAAAACTTTTTTAGTGTTTTTTTCGATGAAAAATACGTTTTTTCGGAATTCTGAGTACGCCATCAAATCGGGCGTCTAATTTTACATAAAAGTCCCTTTGACACCAGATTTCTATCTCATCACCGTTTCAGGCTGCAAATTTTTGAAAAACACCTCTTTTTTCGCATGTTCAAAAATGGAAGGGGTCGTACAGCCCCTCCGTCACGAGATATCAAAAAACGGACCTCGGATTCGTGATCAGGGACAAAAGTTACCCCTTAGGACAAAGTTTCACGCAAATCGAAGAGGGGTCGGGGCAACTTTTCCCGATTTCGTGTGAGTTGGTAGAGAATTACCCATAATCATTTGCTTGAGTAATTTGCTGATCTTTTTTGGAAACATTTTTAAAATATTCAATAATCATGGCTCACATTTAAAAAAAAATATTTCCGGTTCAAATCCCAAAAAATGTTTTAACATCGAAGTTTTTTCCATAAAAATATGTTTAATTAGGTCCTTTTCGGTACTGGGACCTGGTTAGGACCGAGTCGACTTTTGTTTTTATATTTTTCTTAATGCTAAGAGTAATTACAGATGATCTTGCGTGTTAACGTAAGTGGGAGAGGAGCTGATAATACATCGAAGTTATGAACATTTTAAAATTAAATATTCCATAACAACCTATGTCCTTAATGCTATCCTGTTCATGATGACTCCTGGTGATTTGAAATAATTTATAACTTTTTTTTTTGCAATTACGTTGTGAAACTTCCTACTTTTCCTGTCATTCTCAACAGTACTACAAATAACAAAATCGTACAGTAACACTTTTAAAAATAAATGCTAAAAAGTTCTACATTGCTATTGATGCTAAATTGTTGAACTTTTCAGCACATGTTTCGAATAGTTGAACTTAAAAAAATTGAACCGTTTAATTTTTTTTTTTCATTGACAAAATATATGAACATTTGACTTATAATGTGTTTTCGGAATTGCAAAAAATTGTGTATGGAACTCGTTGCAAAACTTGATTTTTTCAACACTCGTCGAATTTATCCAATTCTGTGAACCTCGTTGGATAAATGTGGGACTACTTTTATCATTTACTGAAAAGATTTTCTTAACTCCATAAACAGAGATATTTTTTTAAGTTTTGAAGCTTTCAATCCAAAAATAAATTGCAAATTATTAAACTACACGAAAAAAAGATAACAAATCAAATCTGCATTCCAAAAGACTCTTAAAAATTTAAATTTTAATAAAATCTATATTTTGGAAAAAGATATTGAAGTATATTTATCATTGCTCTGAATATTTGTTAGCTTTGAGGGAGTTATTATCCTAAACTTTTAATATTTCTTTCAATTTTACTGCATCAAAGATCAAAGTCCTCCCATCACTACCTCATTCACCGGAAAATATTGCGAACCGCTCTCCAGTGGACCATATCCACCATTCTCTCGACATTTCCAAATGCCCAAGGGACAACCTCGAACTCGACAGCATCAAATCCCAGTTACGCGCTCCCCGATCCAAGTAGTACTGGGTGTGTACTACAATACGAATTTTATTTGTTGAGCTTATATTTTATCGCCAGCGTTGAGCCCATTTTATTGTCCTAAACACGGGCGGTGGTGGCGGGTGCTTAACGGCCATGTCCAGCAAAAAAAAAAGTCACCGGCCCCAAAAGCTTGCGAGATTTACAGGGGTAGAGAAACTCTTCAAGGTTGTGAAATTGAAAGGTTGGCGTCTGCGATGTGGATTTAAGGAAGAAATTTGACTTACATTGGGTTACACCCACAAGTGAAACATCAAAAGAGCAATATTTGTCACAAAATGATTCTTGAGCGTAAATTTAACTCTTTGATATTATTTCGAGAGTTTGATAGAGACTTTCTTTATCGTATCACCAAAGCTCACTTGAAAATTTTTGTTATAATTATTTGGCTGGTTTTAACCTTAAAAATTGAAGCGTTTCTGATTTGGAAGTGTTCCAATTTTACAGAACAAGAAAAAAGCCGGCAGAAAAGGAGCATTTCATAAGACTGACGTGCGTCATACTCATATACCACAGAGAGAACACGCACACACGTGGTCACCGGAGTCATGTGACCATCATAAAAAAGTGCCCCTAGGCTCGAATCAAAATAACCAATCCGAAAAGCGGACCACATTTTCTGTTGAGCTTTTTTTTCCTACTGAAACGTACTGCCCACTCTGTAAAGAGGGCGGCCGGCGCACATACGACCTAACACACACAATCCATAAATAACATTCCATGGGCTGGTCATAAGGGGATATGTTCTTGTTATTATTGCCTTTTTTGTGGGGGAGGCACTTGGGAGAAGGATCTTTTGAGGGACTTAAGAGAAAAGAACAACATTTGGGCTGGGGAAGGTAAAATTCAGATATAAAAAAGTCCATTACAGAAAATTAAAGAATTGATGAAAAATCTGAAAAGAATAATTTCTGATGAGCTGTTCAAGTTAATTTTGTTTGACAAACAACTCATTAGTTTTTAACTTTATGGTTTTTGATACTGAACTTCATTTCAAAATCATTTCTCCAGAGTTGACAACAAATCAGTTTTTGTAGATTTTTCTTAAACAAACTTTTTCATTGTTACCAAACAATGTTCTTTGTCATATTGGTCATGTCTGCAACATAATATTTTTTTATACTTTTTCGTAAATTCTCGATTTCTCGTGATGGTTGCTAGCAAACCTCTTATGTTTATATGTAAATTTTTTGTAGTTTTCTGTTCTACAACTTTGTAGAACATTGTTACACTCTAAAAAATAACCCTGAAAAGTTAGAAAAAAAAACAATTTTTAAAATGAAAAATGTTGTTCTTTATGAAACAAAATATACTCTTCAAAGTTATTCGAGATTAAAAAAGGTACATTGAATTTTCCATGAAATAACATGTCTCAATATGAAAGAAATTGAACATCAGACATCTGAAAAGATCCCCCCTCCCTCCCAGTTCCCAAATTCCGCCAGATGGCATAAAATTCGCCGTTTTTTTTTTGCGAGGCAGACAAGCTGTTATTATATCCGCCTCCTAATCCAACTCCCGGGGGAAGGATTTCACGGAGACCAAAAAGCTTGGTTTTATTTCACCCCAGCAAAAAAAAACTCGAGAAGCTCCCTCACAACTCCCCTGTGTGTGAGTTTGTGAGTATGAGCGACGATAAAATATCCCTCCGAAAACCCAAGAGAGTCAAAAAAGTAAAGAAAAAAGTTGGTTACGGAAAACGATGTCTGACATGTGGTGCCCAATGTCGTGCCGAATTTGAAGAAGGGGGACGAGAAAAAGTTCAAAAAGATATATACCGGCACACGACCCTGGGAAAATCGTCCTCGTAACGATCGGGGAAAATGTGGTGGAAATGCAATTTGATTGTCGTCATGCTAATAAAACTTCAAAAAGTGGCCCCTCAGGAGGGGATGATGCCGTGGATCGAAGTTGACGAGGTCACGAGTTATGTTGAGAACGATGTATTCGATATTTTTCGAAAAAAAAATATCCACCCCTAAAGTGTCCACGTGGTTTGGATGGCCCCATCATTTTTTTGTGAAAACAGAAAAAAAATGTCAAAACTATCAAAACTGTCAGAATTGTCAAAATTGTCAAAATTGTCAAAATTGTCAAAATTGTCAAAATTGTCAAAATTGTCAAAATTGTCAAAATTGTCAAAATTGTCAAAATTGTCAAAATTGTCAAAATTGTCAAAATTGTCAAAATTGTCAAAATTGTCAAAATTGTCAAAATTGTCAAAATTGTCAAAATTGTCAAAATTGTCGAAATTGTCAAAATTGTCAAAATTGTCAAAATTGTCAAAATTGACAAAATTGTCAAAATTGTCAAAATTGTCAAAATTGTCAAAATTGTCAAAATTGTCAAAATTGTCAAAATTGTCAAAATTGTCAAAATTGTCAAAATTGTCAAAATTGTCAAAATTGTCAAAATTGTCAAAATTGTCAAAATTGTCAAAATTGTCAAAATTGTCAAAATTGTCAAAATTGTCAAAATTGTCAAAATTGTCAAAATTGTCAAAATTGTCAAAATTGTCAAAATTGTCAAAATTGTCAAAATTGTCAAAATTGTCAAAATTGTCAAAATTGTCAAAATTGTCAAAATTGTCAAAATTGTCAAAATTGTCAAAATTGTCAAAATTGTCAAAATTGTCAAAATTGTCAAAATTGTCAAAATTGTCAAAATTGTCAAAATTGTCAAAATTGTCAAAATTGTCAAAATTTTCAAAATTGTCAAAATTGTCAAAATTGTCAAAATTGTCAAAATTGTCAAAATTGTCAAAATTGTCAAAATTGTCAAAATTGTCAAAATTGTCAAAATTGTCAAAATTGTCAAAATTGTCAAAATTGTCAAAATTGTCAAAATTGTCAAAATTGTCAAAATTGTCAAAATTGTCAAAATTGTCAAAATTGTCAAAATTGTCAAAATTGTCAAAATTGTCAAAATTGTCAAAATTGTCAAAATTGTCAAAATTGTCAAAATTGTCAAAATTGTCAAAATTGTCAAAATTGTCAAAATTGTCAAAATTGTCAAAATTGTCAAAATTGTCAAAATTGTCAAAATTGTCAAAATTGTCAAAATTGTCAAAATTGTCAAAATTGTCAAAATTGTCAAAATTGTCAAAATTGTCAAAATTGTCAAAATTGTCAAAATTGTCAAAATTGTCAAAATTGTTCAAAATTGTCAAAATTGTCAAAATTGTCAAAATTGTCAAAATTGTCAAAATTGTCAAAATTGTCAAAATTGTCAAAATTGTCAAAATTGTCAAAATTGTCAAAATTGTCAAAATTGTCAAAATTGTCAAAATTGTCAAAATTGTCAAAATTGTCAAAATTGTCAAAATTGTCCAAATTGTCCAAATTGTCAAAATTGTCAAAATTGTCAAAATTGTCAAAATTGTCAAAATTGTCAAAATTGTCAAAATTGTCAAAATTGTCAAAATTGTCAAAATTGTCAAAATTGTCAAAATTGTCAAAATTGTCAAAATTGTTAAAATTGTCAAAATAGTTTAAAATAGTTTAAAATAGTTTAAAATTGTTTAAAATTGTTTAAAATAGTTTAAAATTGTTTAAAATTGTTTAAAATAGTTTAAAATTGTTTAAAATTGTTTAAAATTGTTTAAAATTGTTGAAAATTGAAAATGTTTAAAATTGTTTGAAATTGTTTAAAATTGTTTAAAATTGTTTAAAATTGTTTAAAATTGTTTAAAATTGTTTAAAATTTTTGAAATTGTTTAAAATTGTTAAAATTTTTGAAATTGTTTAAAATTGTTTAAAATTGTTTAAAATTGTTGAAAATTGTTGAAAATTGTTTAAAACTGTTTAAAATTGTTCAAAATTCGGTTAAGTCGGAAAATTGTAAAAATCTTTCATGATTTTCATGGTCACAGTGTAAAATGTTCCACCAAATTTATTTCCAATAACTTTTGCTGTTCTCAAACTCAAACTCAGAAAACAGTAAAGAAGGTGGGTAACATCTTGAAGCATGGTTAAATATCGATACACGGTAGCGCCGATCTCTTCAGAGCCACTGTGTAACACGTCCCAGTCGGTAGAAACCTTCTTCGCGACATTCTCGTCGCTTCCCGGAATCGAATTCTGGCGCGCGATGTTACCAGAATAAATTGTGTTCTCGTCGTCTTTTTTCACGGGAGACGCTTCCCCTCCCGTTTCATGTCCGCAACGCGTACTTGACACGTGACGACGACGACACAAGGACGATAACGACGTCATCTGCTGGCTTCTTGTTCTCCGCACGTGGGACCTTCTGTGTGATTCTGGTGGTACCGTTATTGGATGTGAAAATAATAGATCTTTTGTCGTACTTGAAAATATTTTTTTTGGAAACCGAAAAAACGCATGCTGGAAATATGAAAAACAAAAACAGTAGAAAAAAAATCTAATAAAAACCATTTTAACGCAATGACGGTAACCTGAAATGACGTAAAAGACTGTGTGTCATAAATTTTCAATCAAACATATAAACACAAGTGGAAATGATTAATATGGGTTGACAATATGGGTACAATACCAAAAATAGGGTGAAGTGCCATAACTGTGGCATAGTACGTGATTTTTATAGCAACAAAAATATCAACAAAAAATGGTTTTTTAAGTTATGTTTCAAACAATCATTTCAACTTAACTTCAATTATTCAAAATATGGTTTCATCACCAAACATCACACACAATTGCGTGGGTGGACAGGAAAAATACTGTCCGGAAATCCGGAAGGACACCCAAAGCACGGAGTGGTCAATCGATACTAGTGTGCGTTCGTTCTGTACATATCGTCATAAAGTGCTGACGGTTGCCATTATTGCAATTTAATGTGGCTTCCAGGACCGGGCCCGTAAATCGAAACAAAGTCAAATTCAATATGTGCCAACAGCAAATAACCATCGTCGGTGCTCTCTTTGTGTTTTGAAATGAAAACTTGTTGACGTAAATTGATTAAGTTGGGTTTGTTCAACAATATCGCTATGATAAGCTGGCTGCAATGTTGATGAATAACTGAAATTGCTGGGTGTTGGTAGTAGATTAGTTGTGCAAACATAGCTTGGTTAATCTGGCAAACATCAACATTGCATGACTTCCATTAATCAAAGTAATGTGAATTTAAGAACATTTTGTTAAAAAAGTTGCCAGAGGTTAATGAGTGCAGAAGCAGAATCAATCGAAAACTTTCAATTTAGGCATTTTTTTGCCTCCCCGAAAAATGGAGGGGTTTGATGATGGACAATTATTTGAAATAAAATTTCCTTTACTTTTGGCTTGAAATTGAAATTAAAAAAATGCTTCTTAAGAATCAAGTGTTTCCAGAAGCATTTATTACTTGCCAGTCTGCCAATTAATTTCTCAAATTACTATTTGCATGGCCTAACCTGGAAACGGTTTTTTTTACAAAATAATGTCCTTTTTCAATTTAAAATTTTATTTTGTGTCTATTTTATTTATTTTGGCTAAATTTTCGTTTTTTTGAACAACAATCTTTTTTTAAAAAAATCATAACTTTGGTACAATAATTTTGAAATTTATCTTTAAGTTATTTGAATTCCAAATAAAAAAATGGATTTTTTTTCGTGTACTTTACAATACAAAAGTATTGAAAATAGTCATTCAATAATAAAAAAACTTAATATTAGTTTAATTCAACAGATGAAAAAAAAGCGAAAACGTTTTTAGTCGCTTACTTTAATTTACTTTCTGGATATTAGCCGCGATTCTAACTGCGACTTGAACGAAATTTTTTTTTTCAAAATTTGGGAAATGATTTCTGGAACTGTGTTAGAAGAAATTGTATAATATAAAATCAAGTTTATATTTTCTAAATTTTAGTTATTTTTTATTTTCAAAATATTTGAATCAAGACTAACATTTTAGGTGGGCCAAATATTCAATATTTCGCCCTTTTAAATGTTAGTCTTGATTAAAAAATTTTGAAAACATTTTTTTTCGAAAGGATCGGAAAATTTCACGAATGTTTCAAATTTTAACATTGTAAATCAGACCATCAAATGCTGAGATATCGACGTTAGAAAACGGTGGGTTGTTTGAATGAGACTTAGGAAACATCATTTTTCCTGTTTTTAAACATTTGCATGGCAATATCTCAGCCACTAAGATTCGTATCAACAAAATTCAAAAAAGCAAAATATAGATAATTTTCTCAGCTTTTCAAAAATATTTTTTCAAAAGTGGGCAATCATGTGCACTAATTTAAAAAAATATAAAACTGCGACTATTTTCAAAAAAGTTACCAAACTTAACTTGTACTTTTTGAATGCATATTTGATTTTACATCGAAAACTGAAGGTGAAAAATTTTTGCGACCAATATTTCGATTTTTTGAAAAAAAATAGTGCTGATTCGAAAATTCATAACTCGGTCAAAGATTTTTTGCACAACCTGGAAATTTCTTAAAAGTTGGTATTTGATGTCCTCTAAAACGTATTAAAAAATGAAAACAAAATTAAAAATAGTATTTTTTTTGCATATCAAGTTTTTGTGACAAAAAAATTAATAAAAAATCACAATTTTTTAACCGTGAATCATTTTTTTCAGTGTAGTCCATATCCATACCTACAATTTTGCCAAAGACACCAAATCGATCAAAAAATTCCTTTATAAGATACAGATTTTTTAATATTCATACATCATTTTTGTATGGACAGCTGCCAAATTTGTATGGAAAATTATATGGACAAAATAATGATGCAAAATGGCTTCTTTGGGCATACCAAAGGCACCAAAAAAGTTTCAGTCGGAATAAAAAATACAAAAAAAAATCGAATGACCGAAATCAGTGAGAACTGCTCATATTTGAAGAGAGAATATGATATTATAGGAATTTCCACCTATTTCATGATTTATAAATTTCTGCTATGGCTTAAAATTTCTCAAAGAATTCAGGAATAAAATGATTAGTGAGCTAGTGCAATAGATTGCTACCTCATATTTTCAATGACAAATTTAAACAAAGAAGAAAGACAGATAAGTTAAAATTCAAATGACAGATTGAGATAAAATTGATTGAACAGAATGAATGAAAAAAATATTTTCACATGCGTCTTTATTTGCACTTCACTCCAGTAAACAAAATTTGTTTTTGTTTTCAACATTCTCTGGGAAGAAAATTATCAATTTGAAAAAAAAAATATAAAATAGTAGTTTATGCAACAAGTTGCAAAAAGAGGATTTTTTCAGCACGAGTCGTACATTTATCCAACGAGGTTCACCGATTTTTTTCAATAAATCGTGTAAATCAAAAAAATGTTGAAGAGTATTACTTTTTTAAACAAGTGCTGAAAAGTACAACTTTTCAGCACCCATTTGAGTGCTGAAAAGTAGAACTTTTCAGCATTTATTTTGAGAAGTGTTGCTATTCGATTCTGTTATTTTTTGTACAGAAAAGTAGGCTATTTTGTCGTTCAAGAATGACAGGAAAAGTAAGTAGTTTCACGACGGAATTGCTACAAAAAATATTATGATACTATCATATGTCTTTTAAGATAAATTATAGTTCTTAAGATTTGTAAATAAAGAAGCTTATTTTTTGTAATTTTTGAAAAGTAATTGTTGACAAATGGTTCAAGATAATCGTATTCATTTGAAAGTTTTTATACACACTCGCTTTCATGCGAAAATTGATCAGATAATTGACCATTATTTTTCTTGAATATTTTGAGCAAACAAACAAGTTTGTAGCATCCTAAATTGTGTTTTTTGTTTGCAACAATTTTAGTTGAATTCGCAAAATGTCAAACAAGTTCAATGATTGCTTCCTGAATCGATAACAGTTTGTCAAATGAAATTGACATTTATAATTGGTCAGTTTTCATTCCGGAAATTACAGATCAACTCTTTCATCGTCGTTATTGTGGCGCTTAAAATAAATGTTAACTAAAAAACATGCGAAAAATCCATAAAACTGAATAGTTTTGATGATGAATAAACGTTTTTTGAGAAGAACATCAAGCATGATATCACGTATTCTGTTTTTTTTTTTATGTTTTCAGCTGTTACCAAGAAAAACAACAAGAAAAAATACTAGTATTAGATAACCACAACTAAAATCGAATAGAAATAACTTGTTTTGCCAAATGAACATGAAATCATCTATACTTTGATTTATGCTTTATATACCAAAATATTTGGCAATTTAAAACAAAAAAATAGTTATTTTAATGATTTAAATATAAAATATTGAACATAATTTTCAATTACTCAATAAATTTCTCAATTAAAACTACGCCACAAAAAACAAGCTTAAAAACAGATAACAAATTCAGGTAATTGCTAAATCTCAACAATAATAGAAAACACTAAAAATGAAAATAATCCACAAAATTCTAGTGATTCAATTTTCTGATTGCATATTTAAAATAGATTGCTATTTTGAAAGAACTCAGCCAAGGACATTTCAATAATTTTTGTCTATTTAGAGAAAAAAAAGCACAAAATAGTTCCGATGCCCAACCGTGAGGCCACTTACCGAAACTTGCAAAAGCCGTGCGCCCTCTTCCCGTCAAAGACACAAAACAGTAAGTTCCAAATTTTATTGCCCTCCCCCTTTGGTACAAATTGGCCAAATTTAAACCAATTTAAGCTCACTTTTCGAAGTAAGTTTTCGCTAAATTTCCTCGCTCGCTCGCTCTTCTTGGCCACTTGGCGCAACAATAATTCCAACCACTCACCGAGAAAAGGATGATGCAAAGTTCACGCTCCAAACGAACGAAGCGAAATAACTCAAATTAAATTCCTTTTGCGAAAACTTTATTATAATGTTAATTAAGCAAAAGAGCACCCCCGTGCGCCAGGGGCTAAGGAAGTTGGGAGGGTTTTGTTTTGGGGTTCTTTTTTTTCTCGTTTTATGAAGTGAACTGTGGGTTGATATTTTGCTGTTTTTTTTTATTTATTTTTTTGTCTTATTTTTTGTATTTGTTTATTTCTATTTGGTACATGTCTTAATTTTTTTTGCATTTTTTTTTAATTATTTCAAATCCGAAAAGTCTTCAAACTTCCACTGTCTTTCCCGAAACTCAAAGTCGATTTCTTGCCACTACTCCTTTCTGCCTGGGGGAAGATTGTCTTTTTCGTTCGGGCATCTTTGTTGCAGAGTTTGTATTCCAGCGAAAAGTTGCCCAATTTTCGCACCGGACAAAGGGAGCTGGGGGGGGGCAACAAGGACTGTCCACGTGCCTTCAGTTTCGAGCACTTCCGGTTTCCTGTCTTGGTCGCCCGCGCGCCTCAGAAGATAAAATTGAGTTTCACTGTTTGTTGTCTCGCTGAGAAAAAAGGGCAACAAGAAAAACGAACTTTTCCTCGTGCTTTGGCGTGCGAAAAAGGCGAAATTATTTTCTGAGACGACGAGATAATGTACCAAAGTCTGTCAAAGTGATGATTGAGAAGAAGACTGCCACGGACTCTGTTTTTGGTCCGAATGAGGTCGTCGAAGAAAAAGTTTTTTCGTGACGAAAATCGATTAGGTTAGCCCTGAACTTGGATTAGATTGATCGGTATTGGGAGGAGGGGCCTGAACAGAGCCAACACAAATCTTCAAATTGAAATCACGTTTCAAGCTGAATGCAAAATCCCCAAGTCAGCGTGTGCCACAAATCCTCATCAGGATCTGCCCCCCTCCCAAATCGTAACCCACGAATGACACGGGAATAAAAAAAATCTCTGCTACACCAGCCCCGTTGCAGCAAGAATCCAATAAATCACTTATGCGGAGACAGTTCCGGAAAAATCAAATCTCATTTTCACTCCTGTTTCCACACGGGTTTTCCTTCCAAAGCCACCACGGCCAGGCAGCGGCAATGTGGTATCAACATCATCACGCATCGGTTGAGGCAAATTTTGAGCCCGGCGAAAGCGGTCCCGAGTTCAAGGAATTACGAGGTGAGATTTTTTTTAGATTTTTAAATTAGTCAAAGGTTTATCTTGTTTACTTAAATTTTTTTATGGATTTCAACCAAAACAATTACTTGAACTCAACATTTACACGAACAAACATTTTTTGGAAAAAATAAAAATTAAAGATGGGTCATTCCAGGTTAACTGGGTACACTTTTGCACTCAACCTTCACCGATTTGGACCAAAATTAATGGGAACGTTCACTAATAAATATTAACCAGAAAAGCCCATGTTAAGTGGAGAGTCATGAAGATTTTTTTCTAATTTTTATTTTAGTTTTCAGAAAACTTTGGAACTATTAAACCAAAATCATTGTTTGAGTTGTATTTTGTATCAACCCTCAAAATAATTTTAAACTGTAATATTCGATTTTGGTACAATCTTAAATTTTGAGACAATTTCACAAAAAAGGAACAACCCAAGTATTAACTGGGAAACTGCCCTTTAAATGTTTATTGACAAAAAATCTGAAAAGAATAATAGGTAACAAAAAATTGCTTACCCCTTAAAGTAGGCTTAAAGCCACAAGCATGGACCACGTGTCTAGTTTTGTACAGGAAATCCAAGGCTTATTTGAATTTTTGGAGGGCTGTTTCTTGGCAAAGATTTGGACTACTCTGAGGTTTTGAGTAATTCTTTTGAAAATGGTCAGGATAGCTCGATTATTTCAAAATTAAAACAACAAAACTTAGGTATTTGAGCATAAAATTAAACGAATTTAGTTTAAGATCAAATTTTATTCCTTTTTGTTAATCAGTTTTTTTATTCTATATATATATACGAGCAAATTTATTTCAAAAACTTATTAATAATATAATTCCATGTTAATAAATTTCAAAATCTTCAAAACTACAAAATTTTAATTGTATGTAAATAGGGTATATGACCCGATTTTGGACCTAGTACTTATTCTGGACCTATTTTTATTAATCGAGGTAGTTCAGGCTTTTAAAGTACGAATTTACTGAATCCAACCAACAGAAAGTGTAAGCAGGACCGTTTTGTAGCTTACCTCTTCTAAAAATGTTAACATTTTTGATTATTTCCGCTTTTTCAGCCACTTTTTCCAATGCCACTCGCATTTCCTATAATTTTCCTAGCACATCGATTAGGTCCAAAAAATTCGGCCTCGTTGCTTATCACTTTTGGCTCAGGACACCTTGTACAACTTTCTGTTTTTCACTAGCATCAAGCTATTTTCAGCCGGTTTCCGAGTAATGTAAGTGTTATTTATTTAATACTTATATGTTTTTAGTCACTAAACCGTTGAAATTACTGATCTATAGTTAAAAAAAAACTCAATTGAAAAAATATTTTCAAATCAGCCGCGTTGGATCAGTTTTTGGAGCTACTTTTCCTTCAGTTCAAGGCTATCACCAATACATGTATAACAAGGTGTTGCCAGTTTTTTTTATGAATTTATTTCGATACATAATTGAAATGTAATGCCAAGTTTTTACTTAATAATTTGGATTAGTTTTTCCGACTGTAATTATTTCAAATAAAACTAAGCTTTAAAAAGCAAATGATAAACAGAAACAATGAAAATATGATTTTTTAATGATAAAAATGCAAATTTATAATAAAGATAGGGATGATTTTTTAGACTGATTGCAATCTGACCTAAAATTTAAACTGATGTTGATATATTTTTCTCGCAGCCTTATTTTCACCAATTTAGCTGCACCTATTAATTAATATTTGCTTCAAAAATGCAATCTGGCTACCCTTCTGGAATTGAACTGGACACGATTGAAAAACCAAAAGAGCCTAGTTCATTCAATCGTCAGCTGTCACCGTGACAGGCACTGTCAACCTTGCTCAAGAGTGTTTTCGATAACGTCGTATGAATTTATTTTAAAAAATCTAGGCCTAGGGTTAGTTTTAAAAAGCTTCTAAGCGCTAGTCGATCAGTTTTCGATAAATATACGAATTATAAAACTTAAAAATGCTTTGAATTGTCATCTGCACGTCTTTTAAATGCTCTCTACTGGAAAACAATAAAAAAATCGACATTAGGGATACCCTCTGACTCGATTCCTTAGGCAAAAATAAGTATTAAGGTTTAAGGGTGGCTTTTTATCGTTGTTGTTTATATGGGGAAAACGCAAAAATGTATGCAGAAAAACATCGTTTCAGTATTTTTCTGCCAGGTGGCGCGGGTCTTGCCCAAAATTGTCCAAGTGTAAGATTCTTGTAGGAATTAAATTCACTACAACTTTGCCGAAGGGTGCAAAATGATCCGAGATGATCCTGATTTTAGGTGATTTTTTTAAATTATTTTCTTATGTACTTCTTATATACCCAGTTTCAAATATATAAGCCGATTTCTTTTCATCGCATTGCTAATAATTCATCAGGATCAACTCGGATCGTTTTGGACCCTCCGACAAAGTTGCAGGGAATTGAATTTCCTACAGGATCTCACACTTGGACAATTTTGGGCGAGACCCGCGCCACCTGGCACAAAAATACTGGAATGATGTTTTCTGAATACATTTTTGCGATTTTCCCCATATAAACTTCAACGATAAAAAGCGACATTTTAACCTTAACCGATTTGGCTCAAAATAGGCACAGTTACTTATTATTGCCTAAACAATTGAACCAAGGAGAGATTTCCCAAAAAAATATTTTTTCTTGCCAGCCTAATATATATAATTAAAAATACAGGTATTTATAACGTATTTTTACACAATGGACAGCATTGGCGTATAATATATTACACTTTTAGATTACTGCGTCAATCATATTAGAAACACAAATAAACCATAAATTTGATCAAAATATATCGATTATTGTTCATTTTTCTTTATTCTGAAGTGTAACTGTATCTCCAGCTTCGAAAATTTATATTTTTTTTGTGGGAATTTAAATCATTTCGAAAAAAACAATCTTAGAGATTTTGAAAGAAGAGGTGTGTGAAACAATTTCGATAAATGGAGAGCTAGTTGAGTTTTTGTGCACTTCGCAGTGTTGCTAGTTGGGCAAATTGCAGCTTTCAGACCATCCCAGATCGTTTCCTGCAAGCTCCGGAAAGGAGAGATAAAATGAAATCATTGCAATTGTTAGAAAAATAAAAATCTTCGAAAACAATTGTAACATTGGAGGTAAATGCAATGTTAACTTTGAGGATGTAGTCTAATTTTGTACTTTTATATATTTTATGATTTGAGACATAACTAGTAACATGATTTATTCAACCCCTATAATATAATCAATTTTGAAACAACGCCCCTCCTAGCCGATCCGAACGGTAGGCAATCTTGTCAAATCTTACATTGTTTTTTAAAAGTGAAACATGTAGCTAAACTTTCTGTCAAGCGACTGTAAAGTTTAACGTAACAGATGTGAAAGTTTCACACCAAGTTACAAGCTATAATCTCCCTTTAAAATTTCTTGATGTTTAATAGGTAATATTTGAACTTCAGCTCTGCGTAAAATTTAGAACTGAAGATAAAAAAAATCTTTGTAGCTTTTTAATTATCTCTGTCATTCATTCCACTTAAGTTGAGGTGGTTTTATTGCAAATAATAACATCTCAACCCTTTTCTATGTTCTAATGCTTGAACATTTAGTCGGAAGAATGCGCAAATAAGAAAATAGGACAGCGACTTGCTAAGGTTGCGTGAGTTTTCCATTCAATATAATAAAAACACGTTTTCAAATTCAAATCCATTATTTTAAAATAATTATTTAAATTCTGAAATAAATATTTTCCAATTTAAATCGTGGATAGGCCCTTTGGTTTATCAACCCGAGCTTTTGTAAGTGTGCGTTTTGACGCCGCACGCCGCAATTCAAGTTGTCAAAATTTCAACCAATCAGAGTGTGGGTCCAAAATAGGTTCAACGATGTCTCCAAAATACATTCAATAAGTCCAAAAAGCATCCAAAAAATGTTTTACTTGAAATGCTTATTACAATGAAATGGTTAAATTATTTTCAATTTTCAAAAGTACACTTTGTTAACCATAAATTAAGGCACAGAACAATCCTGAAACGAGCCAGATTAGTTAGACCGTTCCTGAGAACCATGCGAAATGTGTTGACGCTTTGCATAGTAGGTCCAAAATAAGGCCATATACCCTATTCGAAAATCTGTTTCTTGTGAAGGAATTTTCTGAGCGGTTGATGTCTTCGGCAAAGTTGTAGGAGGATCATTTATAAAAAAAATGGTACGGGAAAAACAAGTTGACAATTTGTTTATTCACTTTTTTCACAACAAAAAAAATCTGCATTAGTTTTTTTATGGTATATTTTTCCAAATCATATTTTTTTAATAATAACGAGCAAATTCATTTCAAAAATGGTAATCTAAACTAGTTTTTTATTTTAAAAATTAAATGCTTTAAGGCACCAAAAATCACAACATTTGAGCCATAAAAAAGTATAAACAAACAATTTGCCATCGGTTACAAAATATTAGAGGTGGGCAAAAAAAGAGCGAGCTGCTCAAAGTGCCGGTTCACTAAAAAGAGCGAACAAACCACGGTTCACAAAAAAAGCGCGGTCCTTTTTGAAACTCCTATCTGTTGAAAGAACCGTTCCAATCTGGAATGATTTTGAAACTTGTGTTTTGTTTTATTTTAAACATTTAATTCTTTGAATACCCAACAAATTGTTTTTGAAGATTGAAAATGTTATTGCAAATATTTCAATGCTTGTAAATAAATGTCAAATTTGTCAAAATTGTCCCATGGTGTAAGAGTGAAAGAGCCGTACAAAAGAGCCGCTTATTTTATTGATCGAGCGAAAAAGAGCGAATGGGTCACCTCTACAAAATATTTGTTTTTATTTTTTTCACATTGAAAATAGGACTAAAAGATGCTGAGACATTGGCATTAGAAAGTTTGTTGTGAGAAATGTTTTTATGAGACTTTATTTAGTGTTTTTTTTTTAATTTATTCTCTGCATTTCAGTAACGAGAGAACCAATCTTCAATATTGCTTTGGCATATTTCCAGGAATTAGGGGAAATATACCCTTTCTCAGCCTATTTCTATTATCGGCCTATCAGCACTTTGATCATGAATTACAGCATTAATAAAGTGTTTTGACTGTTCCAAAGTAATAAATAGCTCAAATAAAAGTGAGCAAGCAACTCTCCATTGTTGGTGTATCTGAAAATGTTGATTTAATAACGGAAAACTGCAAAAGTGATGAGAATTGGTCGAACGGCTTAGACTGATTAAAATGGGTATAATTCCCCTAACAGTCACAAAATGTTGAAAAAATCTGTATCACTTTATAAAAAAAAAGTAAAGTATTTTTAGATTGGGAATTTGCTTAAACATTTGAAATCGAAGTAAAAAAAATCAATTAAAATTTCTATTTTTCCAAAAAAAACACACTTTTTTCAGAACATCCAAACTATGGCAGAAAAGTTGCGGAAATAGAAACAATCTATTAACAATAATTCATCGTTACTATTATTTCGATAATTCTATCGGCGAAAATGTCATCATCAATAATAGACGATAACTAATTTTGTAAATCTTTCTAAAATAGACTTAATTCAACCATGTTAAATCACGTTTAATTTTAAATGCTTTCACCAGGTTTTTTTTGGAATTGTGGCAAACTCAAAATATAAATACAATTTGCCGTATTTTTTCGACGGTAATTTCATGGTTTGCAATATGGGCATCAAATGAAGCGAATTGTTGTATTCTTTTTCACATTTGAAGAGCTTTTTGGAAAATACCAAAAATTTCATAAAATACCTTATTTTTTTTAAAATACTTGTTCTATAATTTGCAGTAAGGGTATCAAAAGGAAGCAAAATTGGTAATGCATTTTCACTTTATTTGATTTTTCACTGATTCCTAAACCAAGAAATTAAAAATTCATATAGGCATAGCTTGTATTTCTCATTAATTGTATTTTTTTTTTTTTTTTTTTCAGAAAGCTCGTCAAATCTAAAAAATCGTTGAAAAACAATTTTCCAACCAATTTTGGATCTTTAAAAAGCATTGAAAAGAAGAGCTCTGAAAAAAATGTTAGAAAATTTTAGGGTTGGAAGTTTGACTTGTTTCATGTTACTTTGCCAATGTTATAATAAATGTAATTTTTTGTTAGGGGTCAACTTTGGCTGTGGTTTTTAATAACATTTCCTATATTTTAAGCAAAAAGAAGCATGCAGTAGCATTTGTAGTGTCCCAGACTTTGCATCTACGCTTTTTTTACAATTTAAATGACAATAGTGCCATTCTAGACCACAAAATGTGAAAAACAAGCAAAAATTTTAAAAAGTTGCTGTACAATTTTTTTTTAAATACAAAGGCAAAATGTAATGATAGGAGGTGGCAGAAAAGGTCAAATACTACCAGAAACAAAATTAAACTTTAAAAGAAAAATGCAAATTGAAATATTAAAAATAAAACAAGAAAACCATAAAACAAGAGAAGTAAAGTTTATATATGATTTAATGTTTTTCAAATTGACCTCCTGAACACGGGAAAAATAAAAAAAAAATCGAAAGAAATGTTTGCATCCAGTCCACAAATCCCGTTCGGTTTCACATTCATCCATCAATCAAAATCATTAGGCAGCTCTAATCTTGAATATGATGTTATTGCAAGAAGAAAAGTAATAAAAAGTTCGGAAAGTAAGTGAATTTTATAATTAGGCTGAGAATAAATTTAAAAAATAAGCAATAAAAAATCCATTTTTAATACCTCATTCATCTCGGAACCTTCGATAACGAGAGTGCCGAAAAAAAAACTCCCATCCGTTTTCCATTTTCCAGCCAGCCTGAGTCTGCCCAGTGGCATGAAAATTCCAACCGAGGGCACAAGAGGAAGAAAAGTGCCTGACGCGACTATCCAAGCCTTCGCTGCGAGAGTCTAGAAAGGTCTTCTTGTCAGTTAGCGGGCCAAGGAATTTCTACTCGAAAGTGGCTTCTCTGCCCTTCTGCCCTCCCGCCGAAGGCGGATGTCTTTTCTAGCCTGACTTTTACTTCGGAATCTGACCCCGTTTGGCCTTTCTGAAAAAGCCAACCCAGAGTTCACCACCCGGAATCGACGCGTAGTTGAAAAGGGGACATTCTTTGATGAAAGTGTGATTTTTGGTTATTTTTATCACATCTTGACTATTTTAGGTATTTTAATCAACTGAACTTTGAATAAAATTTTCTTAAAAATACGAGTTTTTATTGAAACTGTCAAAAATGATTTTGAGCAATATAGTGGTATTTGATGTCCACCACTATTTATTGTATCCCTTTCTATAAAATAACTGTCCTTAACGTCCCAAAACCCGAGTGGTAGCAAATCCCTCCCCGATTCCCTCAAGGGACGTGGAAATCAATACCCATTGAAGACTTCCGAAACTGCTACGCCCGAGTCTCAAAATAACAACAACATAACTCCTGCTTTCCCGCGCTCAAACAGTCCTTAACTTTTGCTTAACTTTAGCTTGCCCTTCCCTGCTCCCCAAGACGGTGGTGGCACCACATGTGCTCAACTTCCATAACAATGCCATTCGTTTCCATATGATGTCCCCCATTCAAGCCCCACACCATTCAGGCAGCGGGAAAATGCTTTTCCGGTCGTCGCGCGGGAAAACGAGCGCTGCGGGGAGGGGGAGTGGCGATAATCTTATACGCGTTGTTGATAAACAACTGTCACACATCGTTGGTCCTCCCCTCTCGAGAAGAAGAGGGGGGGGGAGCTGAGGCAGGGCGGCAATGTTGTTGGGGGTCAGGATTCATGAACACAATAAGAAGAATAGTGGGAGGAGGAAGAAAGGAAGGTTTCTGCTACCCTCGGGGGAAATTCACAGTGGGAAGGTTGTTTGATTGTTGTTTGCAAAGCTTCAGTTTGATTGAATTTTGGCACTGTTCTTAAATTTTGATGTTTTTAATGCATTTTTAATTTGAAATAAGTAAAAGGGAATTTATCTTATGCTTGGCAGATATTTTATGACCTTGCTAGCCACTTTTATATACCGTCAGTGGGGTTGACTATAGGTCAAAAAACGATACACCTCTCGTAATTTCTTCATAACAAAAACAATTTGGATAACATCAAAATCTTTTAACCTAGAATTGTTCTTAGAAAGTTCACATTTTCCCAAAATATGGTGGAATTTGATAAACTCTATCTTAAATCGTTTGAAAATTGGCCCAATCTTCCCCTTAGTGGCATTGGGTCAAATGAAACTAAAATGTTGCTCAAATACAAAGATTTGGTAAACTTAAGTCATCCAATGTTGTCAGCGTTTCTTGTTCGAGGGAATCGTATTGACATGCTACAATGGTTGAGGCAGATATTTTCAAATATGTGGGTACTTTTCGAGCAATTCCAACAAAAATATGAAAAAGTGGATTTTTCGAGAGGTCATGTTTGGCCAACCTCATTTTAAGGCAGCTACCAAAATGACAGAATTTGTTTCAGGAACGAGATTTTTTTAGCTAAGTTATCTTAAAATGTCCTCTACACAACCCTTTTAACAAAATGTAGTTTCTTTGAGAAGAACCTTAGAAATGGCTATAACTTTTGACTCTTGAGCCGTTAGTTGGAAAATATCTTAGTACAGTCTAGACTCGATTATTCGAAGGCCTCGAAAAAAAATTTACTTCGGATAATCGAATGACGAAAAAAATAACATTTTTCTTTGTCTTATCTTGATGGTCGAGCTTTAGTATAACCCATAAACTTCTCTAAAATGATTTAGAATTTTTAAACCCAAGATGGCGGCCAAAATGGTGGTGATTACTAGGCTTAGTGATTTTTCACGCTCGAAAATAGCAAATTTCACGGGGACCTCAATTTCAAAACACCGAATTTCACGCAAATTTCGCGGAACGTGAAAAATGTTAAAATAACTCTAAAAATCTTATGTTTAAATCACAGAAACTACTTTTTAAGCTTTATTATATATTATTCTTCAATAAACTGACGTGAACGTGACAAAAAAAATCTCCTAATTATAAAAAAAACCGTCTGGTTTACGGATGGGCAATGTAAGGCATGCGTATTCTCATTCATTGAATTGCTTTTTTAATATTCAACTAAAAAAGGTTAAAAAGTTTTCGCTGATTTGCTTCTGTTTTATCAGTTTAAATTTTATTGAATTTCATATCAAAGCAAGATTCAACAATCTTGTCCATCCAAAATATGTAAAATATTTTAAATTTTCTTCAACATTTAGACCATTCAATATAATTTTTAAGGTTTTCATCTCTCTTTTCAAAAAACTAAATCTAAAATCCATAGGCAGAAATATTATAAATTGTTACGAAATCGAAATTTTTATTCATAATAAGAACAGAAAACAAAAAAAAATATTTTTTAACTTTCAAGGGAATTATTATTCACACAAATAATCAAATATTTTTAAAATAAAACAGGACTCAGAAAAAAATCTGAAATGTTTTAAAAAGGTGATTTCAAAGATTTAAAATACTCTTCATTTTATTTTAAATAAAACAAAGCTTGATTCTTTTAATTTCTTTTGAAATCATACATTTTAATTAAAATAGCAGTAAATTTGTACTACAGCGAATTAAAATATTACTAAATTTAGTTAGTTTCTATAGAAACTGAAAATTTTAATAATTCTTCAAATGGTTCATATCAAGCTTATCAAACGAAGACTTCTTATGGGAGAACTGTCATTTCTATCACTCGAATCTGGTGCTCTATTTAACCAGGATATTTACTCGCTTAATTCTACAGTAATTCAGGAGATTATTTTTATTCCTTTTTGAGTTTGATTAATTATTTTGAGAAAAATCGTTACATTTTCACACAAACATAACATTTCACGGGATTTCGCGGAAAAAGCCAAATTTCGCGGATTTCACGCTGTCCGCGAAATCGTGAAATTTCACTAACCCTAGTGATTACGTACTAAAAAATGCGTCTTTTAATTTAAAAGGCAATCAAATATTCAAATTTGTCTGAAATGCGGTCGCAGAACTCGAATTTGATGTTTAAAGTAAGAGAATTTCCATAAAACGAAAAACAATGTTTTGTCGTGATTCGATTACTCGAAGTCATTTAAAAACCTTCGGATAATCGAACTTCGGATAACCGAGGCTTCGGATAATCGAGTCTGGACTGTTTGACAAAAAAATGTTTAAGCTGAAAAAAAACCTTTTTGCGGCAGGGAAAATTCTCGTATGACAGGTTAAGCACTCGTTCGTAACTACAACCAATTCGCTGACTTTCACTATTTAAACAATTTAATTTGTAAAACTGTGAATAGAAACTTGCTTGCTCACTTCCTTTTGAGCTACACAGAAAAAATCAATTCTCGTAATCGTGAATAAGTTTTACGAATGTGAGAACCACGAAGGAATTTATTCATGAGTATGGTGCATTTGCACTATAAACGTGAATATATTCCTTCGTGGTTCTCGCATTCGTGAATTTAATTCACGATTTCGAGAATTGATTTTTTCCGCGTATGTATCTATCAATTTCAGCCGAAAACGCATTTTATGAGCTGAAATTAAACGTCAAAGTATGGCAACATTAGAGTCACGATGGAGTTAGATGCTGTTCCTCCACTTCGGAATTTTAGAAACAGTCATAATATTTTTAAACGATCTCAAACATGCCAAATAAGATTATTAATACAGGAAAATGCATTTCTAAATGTTTTCAGTTGAACAAACATTAATTTTCATTAAAGATGTGAAGCAACTTGTTTTTTTTTTTGCTTGCTGGACCGTTTTTGAAACTCCCCTCTTTTAACATTAATTTTTAAACATCTCAGAACATCACTTTGCTCTAAATCTCTAAACCCTGAGTTGCTTCGTTCAAATATTATTTTTTGAGGGCATGCCTGTACAGAAAAAAAACAATTACCGTAATCGTGAACTGTGTCCTTGAATTTCGGAACTACGAAGTTATTTATACATGCGTTTGATGCATTTGCACTATAAACGAGAATATATTCCTAAGTGGTTCTCAAATTCATGAAGACAATTTACGATTACAGGAATTGATTTTTTCCGTGTAAAGACTTTCCAGTAAAGAAAAAAATCAAAAATTCCTATTTTTGAGAAGAAAGATATTTTGAAACACCCCAATCCCAAACCCTAATTTATAGAAATTTGGTGTCAAAGAGACTTTATGTAAAAATAGAAGCCCGATTTGATGGCGTACTCAGAAATCCGAAAAAAAATTAAAACTCTGCCATTTTCCGTTACACAAAAGTAATTTTTTTTTCAAAACTTTTTTTCGTAAAATCGCGATAACTCGTGATTTTTATAAGCAAACCCCTTATGTTTATACATCATTTTCTTATTCAATTTTTATGTATTTTAATATGCATTCATCATGTTTAGATTATTTTCGTTTATAACAGTATTAGGCTTACCTTTTAAATTTCTAGTTTTTTCCATGTTATAGCCACTTATCAATTTGTTGCTTGTTTTTAAAACCACAAAATATACCTGCAAGTTTGAAAAATTTAAGTAAAAAACAAGGCCCAAATTGACCCCCAAAACAAACACACCAAAATTAAACTTTGAAAAATTTTAAGAGTTCTTCTTTTCAATGCTTTTTGTCATTTTTTAATGGTTGATACCTAAACCCATCAGGAAAACAAGGAAGTGGGGCAAAATCGGGACACAAAACTTGAAGGTTTTAAAAATGTTAAACAATTAAAATGCTGTGACTTAGGCAAAATTAAATTTTATTTCAAAAATCAAAATACATTTTTTCGCCTAAAAATGTTGCATTGCCGCCGAGTTATGATTTTTTGAAAAAATAGTGATTTTTGGTAAAAAATCAAAATTTTATGCCAAAACAAATTTGACTAAATTTTTATATGTAAAGTTGAATTTCCAATCGAAAAGTACTTTAAAATTTTATGGTAAATGATATGAACTTTTCAAAAAAATAATTTTGGAAATGGTCACTCATGGTCATTATTTTTAAAACTCAAAAAACTTAAAATATTTAGCTTGAATCAAACTTTCGGTGGCTTTATCTTGAAAACAGAGCCTTTTTTAAAAAAAATCGGTGAAATACTTTTCGATTGCAAGTTTAGTTTTACGTAAAAAAACAAACTTAATCCACCTATGTGGTTGATGCCTTCCTCACTTTTTACCAACAATGGGTAATATGAGTGGTTTGGACACATATTTCAGCTATTTTTTCAGGTCCAGAAAAATAAGTACACAGATATAACTTAAGTTGTCATAACTCGAGACAGGGTTGCCAGATTTTCAATTATGTGAACTCGTTGAAAAGGCCTCTCAATTACCTAACCAACGATGGGTCGGATGATGGTTCCGGACATCGTTTGCATACATTTAAGTGAGATCCGGCTTCAAAAAGGTACATAAATATCACTTAAGTGGTCATAACTCGAGACAGGGTTACCAGATCTTCGATGTCCTAGACTTTTTGGAAAGGTCTTTTGATTACCTAACCAACAATGGTTTGGATGATGGATCCGGACATCTTTTACTTGCATATAATTGAGTTCCGGATATATTTGAAAACACATTTTTATGCATAACTTTTGAACTACTAATCGAAACTTCAAACAATTCAATAGCGATGTATGGGACCCTGAATCAAGTCGAATGCCATTGGTTCGATCAAAATCGGTTCAGCCAGTGCTGAGAAAACTTGGCAAGATTTTTTAACAAATACACACACACACACACACACACACACACACACACACACACACACACACACACACACACACACACACACACACACACACACACACACACACACACACACACACACACACACACACACACACACACACACACACACACACACACACACACACACACACACACACACACACACACAGACATTTGTTCAGTTTTCGATTCTGAGTCGATATGTATATATGAAGGTGGGTCTTCGAGCTTTTAATAAAAAGTTCATTTTTAGAGCAGGATTATATCCTTACCTCAGTGAGGAAGGCAAAATTGAGGTAATTTTTTTTGTATAAAATTTCATTTTTTCTAAAAATTACTATTAAAAATTTATAACTCGGCGGCAGATTTTTTGACCATGTTTCTCTATGGCTCAAAAGTTGCGGATTTTTGTCCCCTAAAACATATCAAAAAAGCTCGAAAATAAAAAATTATATATTTAGGGTAATTAAGTTTTTGTGAAAAAAAAATTTGATTAAAAATTTTCTGCACTTTTTTTCACAATAGTCCTCAACAATACCTACAACTTTGCCGAAGACACCAAATTGATCAGAAAATTCACTCAAAAGTTACAGCTCTTTGAATATTTACGTACAATTTTTGTATGGACAGCAGAATTGGTTATTTTCAACAATCGTTTTTTTGAATAATTTTTATAAAACATAATGATTTTTTAAGAATTAACATTTTTCTGAGAAGTTGTGATTTAAACCAACGGTTTTGTCGAAGCCATCAAATCTATCAGAAAAACGAATTTACCGAAACATATTTAGTATTTAGTGATTGTTACATGAAAAACAATACACAAAAATAAAGACAAAAAATCTTTGACATATTTCCAATTTTTTTAAACTAGTTTTTTTTGAAAAATAGGCAAAGCTGTGAATTAATTTTTGCAACTGATTTTTTTTTTCAAAAAATAAACAAAGAATGTTTATTTTAAAAATTCAAAATTTTTTGCTTTTTAGATATTTTGACAAAAAAATATTTAAATCAAATAAAAAGTTTTAATGCTCTTTCAAAACATTAACGAACTCAACAATGTTTAAGCAAACTCAGCCAATATGTTAGTCCGGACTAAATTTTGACATTTATTGAACAAAAACAAACAGAATTCGATTTCATTGATAAGAAACTGGGAAATTGAAACCAAAACATTTAAAATTGCTTTGTTCCGATCTCATCCCCAGCCCTAATGTTTACCCTGAAATGTGTTAAAAAAGTTCAACAATGTTTTTTATAGTTACTTTTCCAAAATATTTTAAATACAGTTGACTCTGTGGTTGTCAATATCCAAGGGACCGTCGAGGAAGAGAATCATCAGTTTACAGAACGATGCAAAATGAAGACTCGATTAAAAATATTTTTTTCTTGATACCCAGCAAGCAAGGGAAAATATTTAGGAATGAAGATAATTGAAGTATGCAGATTGAAGGGACTGAAGAATTCATCGATAGATGGAGAATTATTGATATCGAGAAGATCGACAGCCAGAGAATCGACTGTAATATTTGTAACGAATTCTTGTTTCTAAATTTGTCTAAATTTCAAAAGTGTGGTTCCAACAAAATCATGTAAATTTCGATACCAATTTTAACCTTTTCAACAAAAATCTTCCGCTTCTGAATTTTCCGTAAAATTTATGCAGAACATGTTTGCTAAATGTGCAAGATTGAATGTGATTTTGTAACGCCGCTTGAGGAATTTTCCCCGATAATATTTCCCACCTGTCCCATTGTATTTCCCTCGCGCCAATCGCATGTAGTGGGGGTACTATTAAAGGTATGTGCTAGTGTTGGGGGATGCCACCAGGCCACTCCTCCCGCAGTGAAACCATTGGAAATTATGTACCATCACGCGCCCCATAATGTTTGTTCAATCTTTTTGACGCGCTGTTGTTGTTGTTCACAGTCGCGGGTGGAAGAAGTCACGGGGGGAACGAGAATTCACGGAAATTGGAGCATCAAAACACACACCAGCACCATCGTCGTCGCAGGGAAGTCTCGACGCGAGGATAACAATATCCGGGGAGTTGTTATCGGTTTCAATTATCTTCACGCCCGGCTTGGAGCCTGGCGACGTCAACTTCCCGGATTACCCCCGTCGGAAAATTTTGGGGGGCCCGGGGATGTTGTCTCGAGTGAGCGACGGCGCCGGCGTTGGCGGCGATTATCTTTATTTGATTAGGACAATCTTTGCTGGTGGCTGTTCTTCGTGCGGGGGAGGGCTCCGGAAGTATGGGGGACCAAAGCGTCGTTGCTGGAGCAACCCCCAGCAAGTTGGGTAATTATTGCTCCAGAATGCTGGCTGGATGGATGTTAATCACTTCGGGAGAATGTGGGCCAAAAGGGTTAGAGTTCGTTTGAAGGGGGGGGGGGGCCTCATTTGAATTTAACGATGCCTTTACGGCGGTATAGAGTGACTTTAATGTTATTTATATAATGGCTTAAAACAAGTATGTCTTTAAAAGTAAAGCAATTTTGTTAAAATCTGCTGTGATGTTGTTACTTACAACTCGTCGATAAAATTTAGCCCAAGCGTGGAAGGAACTTTGGTGTTCAACGACAATTGTCAACGAAATCAACAAATCATCCCTATGCAAGAAATTTTCACATAACTACTGTTCAAACTCAAATTTCACCGAAAATTTCCATTTCCAACGTTGGCGCAGCAGCAGCCGCGTGAAGCTCTTTGTTTTCTCAGGGTGACTAAAGCCACTTTCGGTGTTTGCTTTTCGTCATCACCGTCAACAATCACCTGCGGCATGACTGTGGGGTGGCTTGCCGACGAAAACAGCAGCAACGACAGCAGCGCAGCCCGGAATTTCCCAACAAAGACAAACATCCGGGCGTGACACGGTGAGAAATTTTAAAAGTTGTTCTTTTTATTTGGCAATAATTTCGACAAATTCCAACTTTTTCAATGAAAATATCCATAAAACAATTTTTTTTTATCGTGTTCCAACTCACAACTGCACCCAACTTTGTGTAAAAAAAAAACCAACAAAAAGCGTTAACTTTGGCGATCCAGGCGCAAAGCTTTCCCAAACGGTGCCCCCCCCCCCTGTGGCGGATGCAGATCGTCCCAGGATGCAAAACCATGGTGGTGGTGCCATCATCGGCATTCAACGGCTCCGTGTCGTCACTAGCTGAGCAGTTCTCTAGGATTTCGGTCATTCGATTTTTTTTGTATTTTTTAATCCGACTGAAACTTTTTTGGTGCCTTCGGTATGCCCAAAGAAGCCATTTTGCATCATTAGTTTGTCCATATAATTTTCCATACAAATTCGGCAGCTGTCCATACAAAATGATGTATGAAAATTCAAAAATCTGTATCTTTTGAAGGAATTTTTGATCGATTTGGTGTCTTCGGCAAAGTTGTAGGTATGGATACGGACTACACTGGAAAAAAATAATACACGGTAAAAAAAATTTGGTGATTTTTTTATTTAACTTTTTATCACTAAAACTTGATTTACAAAAAAACACTATTTTTAATTTTTTTTATTTTTTGATATGTTTAAGAAGGCATAAAATGCAAACTTTTAAGAAATTTCCAGGTTGTGCAAAAAATCACTGACCGAGTTATGAATTTTTTAATCAATACTGATTTTTTCAAAAAATCGAAATTTTGGTCGTAAAATTTTTCAACTTCATTTTTCGATGTAAAATCAAATTTGCAATCAAAAGTACTTTACTGAAATTTTGATAAAGTGCACCGTTTTCAAGTTATAGCCATATTTAAGTGACTTTTTGAAAATAGTCGCAGTTTTCATTTTTAAATTAGTGCACATGTTTGCCCAGTTTTGAAAAAATATTTTTGAAAAGCTGAGAAAATTCTCTATATTTTGCTTATTTGGACTTTGTTGATACGACCTTTAGTTGCTGAGATATTGCAATGCAAAGGTTTAAAAACAGGAAAATTGATGTTTTCTAAGTTTCACCCAAACAACCCACCATTTTCTATCGTCAATATCTCAGCAACTAATGGTCCGATTTTCAATGTTAATATATGAAACATTTGTGAAATTTTCCGATCTCTTCGAAAAATATTTTGGAATTTTCAAATCAAGACTAACATTTCACAAAGGCCAAACATTCAATATTACGCCCTTTTAAAATGTTTGTCTTGATTTGAAAATTCCAAAAATATTTTTTTCGAAAAGATCGGAAAATTTCACAATTGTTTCATATATTAACATTGAAAATCGGACCATTAGTTGCTGAGATATTGACGATAGAAAATGGTGGGTTGTTTGGGTGAAACTTAGAAAACATCAATTTTCCTGTTTTTAAACCTTTGCATTGCAATATCTCAGCAACTAAAGGTCGTATCAACATAGTCCGAATAAGCAAAATATAGAGAATTTTCTCAGCTTTTCAAAATATTTTTTCAAAACTGGGCAAACATGTGCACTAATTGAAAAAATGAAAAACTGCGACTATTTTCAAAAAGTCACTTAAATATGGCTATAACTTGAAAACGGTGCACTTTATCAAAATTTTAGTAAAGTACTTTTGATTGCAAATTTGATTTTACATCGAAAAATGAAGTTGAAAAATTTCGATTTCGAAAAAATCAGTATTGATTAAAAATTCATAACTCGGTCAGTGATTTTTGCACAACCTGAAATTTCTGAAAAGTTGGCATTTTATGTCTTCTAAAACATATCAAAAATAAAAAAATTAAAAATAGTGTTTTTTGTAAATCAAGTTTTAGTGATAAAGTTAAATAAAAAATCACCAAATTTTTTTACCGTGTATTATTTTTCCAGTGTAGTCCGTATCCATACCTACAACTTTGCCGAAGACACCAAATCGATCAAAAATTCCTTCAAAAGATACAGATTTTTGAATTTTCATACATCATTTTTGTATGGACAGCTGCCGAATTTGTATGGAAAATTATATGGACAAACTAATGATGCAAAATGGCTTCTTTGGGCATACCGAAGGCACCAAAAAAGTTTCAGCCGGATTAAAAAATACAAAAATTAAAATTGAAGAAAAAAGACCGATTTCGTAGAGAATTGCTCAGCTATCAAAGGGTTTGTCTGTGTCATCCAACCAACAACAAACACACACACAGCTGCTGCTTTTTCACACGCATTTTCCGATTTTCCTACTGGTGCGGAAAATGGAGGTTGTGGAAACGGGGATCAAATTTCAAGCTGAGGGAAAAGTTTGCGTCTTTCGAGGGTTCTGCTGTGGAATTTATCCACCACAAAATGTTCGATAATCTGATGCTTGAGTTAAAGAGAATGTGGGATTTGAAACAAGTTTTAAAAGCCTTAATTATCATGATTACAAATAAAACTGTATTCATTTTGCCCTGCTGTATCTCAGCAACCAGAGGTCCAATCTTCAATGTCTCTGCTGAAAACATTTACAACATGTTTTGCAATCCCAAAAACGCTTTTCGAATGGAATTTTATGTCAAACATTCATGTGTTAAGTAAATTCACCGTTCAAAACAAAACAATATTAACAAATGTTACTTTTCGATACAAGAGTTGAAAAGTTCAACTTTTCAGCACTTATTTCAGTGCTAAAAAGTAGGACTTTTTTCAAACAAATAAATAATGGTTGTTAATTCATGAATCAATTCAAAAATCAACCTGATTTTTTCATATAACTGTAAAGCGCTGTCTGCAAGTGAAGCTCAACTTGACAACTTGTCGACGAGGCGACGGAAATCGATCGTACATAATTTTTTGCAGATTTTTCGAATGGATATTTCTCGAGAAATGTTTTGATAACGAAGCTTGATTTTGAGTCGGAGCCAGAAGCAAACCCTATGCCTTTCTTTAGTAAGAAAGACAAAAATGGAGATTTTCTAAAATCAGAACCGTAAATCCGAATGAGGTCAAATTTGTTTCTGAGCCTCGATTATGGTCTAGATTATGATATGGAGAAAAAAAATAGATTTAATGCCAAAAAAACAGTTTTGAAATTTGGTGAAAAATTGGCTTTTACCTTTTTTAGGGGTTTTTTCCTCCAGTAAAATAGTCCGACAGTTGTAAATCAAGAACCACATTACCGACAGGGATGAAAATTTGGGAGGATGTTGGGCTCGAAAAATGCAATTTTTCGGATAAATAAACGATTTCAATATTTCAGTTTTCGACCGAATTTTCATTTGAAAACCACCTG
Source organism: Culex quinquefasciatus (assembly GCF_015732765.1). NCBI lineage: Eukaryota > Metazoa > Arthropoda > Insecta > Diptera > Culicidae > Culex > Culex quinquefasciatus. The sequence continues at coordinate 12,824,126 of NC_051863.1, read as the reverse complement.
ATCAGGTGAAAACATACTCTGAGTCCTCTAAAAAACTGGAAAAATTCAAATTTGGTATGGAACTGCTTCCGGTTCAGCACATCCCCTTTCAAATGCGCACAAGAGAGCTCAAATCCATAATACGGTCTCTCAGAAACCCCCTACCACAAAATTGAGCACGTTTTTACCACACACGGACGTCACGCGTGCTCTACGGTAAATTGAGCGCCAAAATTCGGATATTGGAGATAGACCATTTCTGTCATTGTCAAACGATCGGGCGTCGAAAATCGATCGTCCCTGATTTTTTGCGATTTTTCGAATGAATAATTCTCGAGAAATGATTTGATAACGAAGCTTGATTTTGAGTCGGTGCCAAAAGCAAACCCTTTACCTTTCTTTAGTAAGAAAGGTAAAAATAAAAAAAACTGATTTTTTAGGAAAAAATCAACTTTAAATGGCAATCGTTTGAAAACGGTGCACTTAATCAAACAATTTGTGATGTACTTTTCGATTGCAAATTTGGTCATACATAAAAAAAGAGTTCACAAAATTTTAGGTACAATAATAAATTTTGTTCAAAAAAATCTTTGTTAAAAAAACATAACTCGTTGCAAAATTTTGATCCAAAATTCTCAATGGTTTCAACTATGTGGGGTTTTGTTTCCTAAAATACATTAAAAAAAAAAAAATAAAAAATAAACGGATTTTGGGAATTTGAATTTTTGTTTAAAAAAGTTAATTAAAAAACCACACATTTTTGCCCGTGTACCTTTTTTACCTTTTCAATACCTACAACATTGCCAAAAACGTCAAATCATTCAAAACAACATTTTTGTATGAACAGCTGCCAAAATTGAATGGAGATTTGTATGCTTATTTGGTGATAGAGTAGGCCTCCATAATGTTTGTGCCAAATAAAACAAAAATATAGAGTTGCTCAAAGGCAGAATAAAAAAAACGAAAAGAATAAGAAAAAATAAAAAGGTTATGAAAACAAAAACTAAAGGGCAACAAAAAAATAGAGGCATGCATCAAAAAGTATTTTTAAAAAAAGAAATTAAAAAGAGGAACGACAAAATTTACTGGGAATAGCATTGGATTAGGCTGGGTTACTTAAACCTGCGATGAAAATAGGAAAAGGATCACAAAATAAAAAAAATGAAAGAAACAAAAAAAAGATAAACCAGTACAGTAGTAAAACAAAAGAAACATAAAATTATAATAAAATAAAAACAAAGGAAATCTAAAAGAAGAAGTGTAAGTACCAATAACCAAAGGTTTCCAGCAAGGACTTGGAATGGCAACTAATTAATAATTACTTTGATTCAATAATTACTCAATAATTCATGGTATTTAGAGTAATTTAAAGCAATTATTGGTAATTAAACCAATTATTGGTAATTAAAGTAAATTTTGAGTAATTAAAGTATTACTTTTATTAAATTGTACTTCTACAACGAAACTTTTTAATTTTTATAAATAATCAATTTTAGCAGTATTTTTATTGTTTCAAATAAAAGTGTCTCACAAAGATTAAAACAAGAATTATTTGTAAACTGATTAAAACAAAAGGCAACGCCATGATTTATTACACATTGAAAAATGTTTTTGAATCTAAATCTATGGCAAAAAATGAAAAAAAAAAAAAACATTTGAATGAAAAAAGTGTTGACGAGTTGTTTTGCAATCATAAGTTTCCAAAATATCTAAGTATTGACGAAAATTTTATTTTTGCAAAAAAAATTTTTTGCGATGCTGTGCTTTGAAATTCCATAAAAAATCAAAATATTTTTAATCCAGCCTAAACATGCTAAATATGATTATCAATGCAGAAAAATGCATTTCGGTTTGTCATTTATAAGTCATTTAAAATAAAAATAAGTTCGTTTGTATTTTTTCAGAATATGCCAAATATTAACAGTCCTGTCATATTTATTTTTTTAAACCTGGGCTTATCCTGAAAACACTCTAAATATATTTAAGACAAATATTTCGATGTTAAAAATCAACTCTAAGAAATAAGCATCGAATAATATTCAGATGCAGCAATTAAATCCAATCTAAATGTCACATTTCACAGTATCCATATTTTTAATAATGGATTTTTTAATATGCTTTAGAGAAAAACAAGCAAAATAATGTCAAACCAATGTTAGAAAAAACATTTCAAAACTTGACGTTATTTTGATGAATTTTACAGTTTTTATGAAGAGCCGCTGCAAATATTTTTCTAAGTTTATGTTTGGCTTAAAAAAACCCCTGATTTTTTCCAAACAATAATAGCAATGGGACTTGCAGTAAACTGAAAGCTATTTAAAATTAATTATTGTATTTTTTTTTTCATATATTGAAGGAAAACAGTAGAGTAAAAAGTTATTTAGCGGCGAAAAAAAAATCAATTCAAAATATGAAAGAAACACTACGCTTTCCATTTTTTTTTTTACTTTTATGATAAACATGACTTCAAAAACCCGATTTAATCCCACCTGGGGTGAGATAGAGCCTTTCTTACAAAAGGAAGTTAACGGCAGTTGATTTTGTTTTTCAAAGAAATAGCAAAATAAAGAATGGTCCATTCATTAATCAATTCGAAACTCAAGCATATTTTTTCATATAACTGAAAAGCGCTGGTTTTTGCCCCATTTGCCATGGCCGGTTGTAAGCTGTGCTCGCACACAAGCATTTTCGATTTTTAAAATCAGAACACATTGTTTTTGCGACAGAGATTTAGCTCACAATTTGCGATGTTCATAATGTTTTCTGCATATCGCTAAATTGTTCGTATTCTCTGAGTGTTTTTTGCACTTTTCAAAATATTAAAAATTAACGAGAAAACAAAATAATTCCGTCTTGCTCCAGAGCGTTAAAGTGGTAACAAAATGACTGGCAGAAAGTGTTTCAACACCCGAGAATTTGCCGTGTTGTAAACAACGATGTAACGGTAAAGCCGCATAAATGTTCTTGAAAGCTTTGAAACGCCTACTGTAATTCACTAAACTGTCATTTAGGCGTTAGGCAAAATTATGAGCTTTCAATAAGCAAGCATTTAGGCGTTTTTGGGATTGGGAAGCATACAACGACTGAGCGCTCGGTGGGACTTCACTACGACAAACGCAAACGTACCGAATAAACCACCTTGGTGCGCTGGTACGATAAACAAAAATACTAATACACAAAAAGGCTAGTACCGAAGCTAGAAAACCAAGTCCGCGATGTGCAAAGAAAGGCAAAAGAATGAGCATGAGGCTTCAGAACAGATAGCTAATTGCGTCTAGTTTGCGTTCACTGAAGCTTAGCATAGAAAATAATGATAGGCGATGTGTGATGACCGAGCAATCGATAAAGCAACGTGCACTAAAAGGGGTAATCTAGTATCAAAACTCTATACGCGCCAGCATCACGCGCCAGCATTGCTCGCGTCTGCATGTGAAGCTCAACTTGACAACTTGTCGACGAAGCGACGAAAATCGATCGTCCATGATTTTTTTGCAGATTTTTCGAATGAATATTGCTCGAGAAATGATTTGGGAACGAAGCTTGATTTGGCGTCGGAGCCAAAAGCAAATCCTATACCTTTCTTTAGTAAGAAAGGCAAAAATGGAAATTTTCTAAAATCTGAACGGTAAATCCGAATGAGGTCAAATTTGTTTCAGAACATCGAGTATGGTCTAGATTATGATGTGGAGAAAAAAAAATTAGATAAAATGCCAAAGAAGTAGTTTTGGCATTTGGTGAAAATTGGCTTTTACCTTGTTTAGGGGTTTTTCCCCCTCACAGTGAATTGGTCCACAAGCTGTAAATCAAGAACCACATTACCGACATAGATGAAAATTTGGGAGGATGTAGGGCTGGAAAAATGCAATTTTTTGGATAAATAAACGATTTCAATACTTCAATTTTCGACCGAATTTTCATTTGAAAACCGCCTGATTTGGTGAAAACACACTCCGAGTCCCCATAAAAATGGATAAATTCAAATTTGGTATGGAACTGGTTCAGGTTCAGCACATCCCCTTTCAAATGCGCCCAAGAGAGCTTAAATCCATAATGTGGGCTCTGAGAAACCCCCTACCACAAAATTGAGCACTTTTTTACCACACACGGACGTCACGCGTGCTTTACAGTAAATTAAGCGCCAAAATTCGGATATTGAAGGTAGACCAATTCTGTCATTGTCAATCGATCGGGCGTCGAAAATCGATCGTCCATGATTTTTTGCAGATTTTTCGAATGAATATTGCTCGAGAAATGATTTGGGAACGAAGCTTGATTTGGCGTCGGAGCCAAAAGCAAATCCTATACCTTTCTTTAGTAAGAAAGGAAAAACGCAAGTCAACTAAACCCTTTACAACCCAACCCCGCCTTTACACGGGCTTCGATTTAACCCTCTACTGCCCAAATTTTTTTTTCGAAATTATTTATTTTTCCCGTGATCATGAGGTCATTTTGAGCAACTTTTGTTCTACGAAAAACTTTACTTCTCTTGTTTTATGTTTTTCTTGTTTTATTTTTAGTATTTTAATTTGCATTTATCTTGTTTAGTTTATGTATGTTTTTGGTAGTATTTGGCCTATTCTATCACCTAATATAATAACATTTTGCCTATCTAATTTTTTCACGTTTTTACAGTCAATTTTTCAATTTTTTGTATGTTTTTCACATTTTTTGCTATAGAATGGCACCATCATCATTTAAATTGCAAAACAATGCGTAGAGGCCTAGTCTGGGACACTACAAAAATTACTGCATACTTCTGTTTACTGAAAATATAGAAAATGTTAGTAAAAAACTCAGCCAAAGTTCACCCCTAAAAAAATGACATTTTTAAAAACATTGGCAAAGTCACATAAAACAAGTTAAGCTTCCAACCCATAAATTTTCTAAAATTTTAAGAGTTCTTCTATCCAATGCTTTTAAAAGATCAAAAATCGGTTGGAAAATTGATTTTTGGCGATTTTTTAGATCGAAGCCCGTCTAAAGGCGGGGTTAGGTTGTAGAGGGTTAAATAATCACAAAACATCTTTTATTTTTCAACCAATTTTTGATCTTTAAAAACCATCGGAAAGAAGAACTCTTGAAATTTTAGAAAATTTATGGGTTGGAAGTTTTACTTGTTTAGTGTGATTTTGCCAATGTTTTTAAAAATTTCATGTTTTCAGGGGTCAACTTTGGCTTTGTTTTTTTTTTATTAACATTTGCTATATTTAAAGCAAAAAGACGTATGCTAGTGTTCCAGACTATGCCTCTACGCATTTTTAACATTTTAAATGATAATGGTGCCATTTTATAGCAGCAAAAGAGAAAAACAAGCAAGAAATGAAAAATAAATTGTAAAAACATGTAAAAATTAGATAGGCAAAATGTAATAATAGGAGGTAGTTGAATGGGCCAAATATTACCCAAATCAAACATAAACTAAATAAGATACTAAAAATTACGTAAAATTAAACAAGAAAAATATAAAACAAGAGAAGTAAAGTTTTCTGTAAAACAAAAGTTGCTCAAAATGATCTCCTGAACATGAGAAAAATAATTATTGAAAAAAAACTTGGGCACTAGAGAGTTCAATAATCTTCTTTTGCAATTGATTGATTAGGGTTCGGTTGATTGAAACGTGAAACATAATGGAGTTTTGAATCAAATAATGAACAGCAAACAAATCGATGCCTCTGTGCTCTCTTGTACTTAACTTGCTGGTTTTCCTATCTAATTAGCATATGAGAGCACAGAGGCATCGAAATATTCTTGTTCATATCAATTGAGCTCCATTTATTCAACCTGAAAATGGTATAAGTAATACTAATGTCAAATTTAAAATAAAATAAACTAATTTTAATTTTCAAACCAATTTACTCGTTGTAGGATATTATATGAACATCACTCAAAGGTTCAGCGCCCTCTAGTGGGGGGCTATTTTGACGTTTGATCGCCTATAACTCGGAAACGATTTTCAATGTGTAAACATGAAACTTTTGTGAAATATTCTGCTATCTTGAATAAAAATTATACGCGATATTCACAATATCCAGATTGGTACGAAATTTTAAAAATATTGTGTCTTCGGGAAAGTTGTTCTAAATTGAATAAGGTCCTACATCTGAAAATTGAGAAAGATTGGACGACTATTGCGCTCTCCACAGGTAAAACACTGAAACAGTTGCTTTTCTCCATACATTCTGACGACTTTTTCAAGCGATTAGAGAAGGGAACCCCAGAATGAGAATGAGCTCAAAATTGGAATTAAGCCTAGTGATTTGTCAATCTTTGATTTAAGGGGGTAGCCCCGAAAAAGTCCAGATTTGTACCACCCTACTGTACATAAAAAATGACATTTGGCTTAAGAATACTGGTAAATTTTGTCACTTTAAACATATTTTTTCCTCAAAATAAGGTTTAAAAATGTTTTCATGTTGTTCATGTTCAATACTGGTCGTAGGTAAAAAAGATTTCTGTCAAACCATGTGTTGGTGTATTTGCTGAGGCTTATCTCTTCAGTTTCAACAGACAAAAAAACATTTCGAACATGTGCACTGACCCCCCCCCCCTCTCCCCCCCCCTTTCACTTTGGACAACTCGTAATCACATCGTTCAAGCGATTGCAATAATTCCATTCGTCGACAAGTGTGCCGTAACATAAAAATTGAAAACCCCGTTGCTAATTTATTTCATTGGCCGAATATCCCCAAAATTTCTGCCTTCCCCCGCGCCAATATCGACGTCACTGCAGAATTGGCCGTAAATTACCGCACACTTTTTGCTGCGAAACAAAAAAAATGCACCCTGGTGCAGATATGCTGCTGCTGCTACTGAGCTTTTGTGGTGGACTTGTTTGCATTTCGGTGAAATTGCCTGCAGGAGCAAAAAAAAAATCGAGTTTACAGAACCGGGATGATGCGTCGCAGGGGTCAAATCGAACCGAGGGTTTTGGGCTAGGGGTGGAAAACTGTCGTGATAAAATGCGCAAATTTATGGATCACTGGAAACTGTGGTGGATCGAGGGACGGGGAAATTCTGATTCAACTCTGTTCATGCGAAAATGCGTAATAAAGTGGTCGATCTGATGGGATTTGAGTCGGGATCAAAGTTGAACAGATTTTACAAAAAAACAACATCCAACTTTGTTCTGAAACAATACCTTCAGTTGCAGAATTCCGCTTGAGGATTTCAAGACAGCAGCAAAGCGTGTTCAAGAATGTGTATCGAAGCATTTCAATTAAATTAATTAAGTGTGGAGAGTGCGATAGTTGCTCCAACTAAGACCTCTTGGCAACGCAGGTTGTAGTAGGTGTGCAAGCAGAGTCACTTTTCTACTGCTTGATGGAAGTGGAATGCTGCAGTAATTACTGCAGTTGGTACTGAGCAATTCTCTGAGATTTCGGTCATTCATTTTTTTTGTATTATTTAATCCGGCTGAAACTTTTCTGGTGCCTTTGGTATGCCCAAAGAAGCCATTTTGCGTAATTAGTTTGTCCATATAATTTTTCATACAAATTTGGCAGCTGGCCATACAAAAATGATGTATGAAAATTCAAAAATCTGTATCTTTTGAAGGAATTTTTGGATCGATTTGGTGTCTTCGGCTAAGTTGTAGGTATGGATATGGACTACTCTGAAAAAATGATACACGATGATGTCACTAAAATTTGCAAAACAGCAACACTATTTTTAATATTTTTCATTTTCTGATATGTTTAAGGGGACATCATAAAATGCCAACTTTTCAGAAATTTACAGAATGGGCAAAAAATCTTTAACCGAGTTATGATTTTTGGAATCAATTCTCTTTTTTAAAACAAAAGTAAAATTGTTCGCAATAATGTTTCAACTTCATTTTTAATGTAAAATCAAATTTACAATCAAGTACTCTTGATTAAGTGCCCGATTTTAAGATAAAGCCATTTCTTTGGTTTTTTTTTTTTGAAAATTATCGCAGTTATTCATTTTTTAACAGGAAAATTGATGTTTTCTAAGTCTCACGCTAACAACCCACCATTTTCTAGTGTCGATATATCAGCAACTAATGGTTCGATTTTTAATGTTGAAACATGAAACATTCGTGAAATTTTCCGATCCAGCAAAAAAAAATACTTTCATTTTTTTCAAGTTTTTTTTATTTTATATTCGGTTTTACTTAAAAAATTAAGTTGAAAAATTTTTTGCGACCGATATTTCCATTTTTCCATTCATTCAAAAATTTAAAACTCGGTCAAAGATTTTTGCACATTATGGAAATTTATGAAAAATTGGCATTTGATGTCCGCTAAAATATATCGTAAAATAAAAAATTAAATAGTTTTTTTGCAAATCAAGTATTAGTGACAAAAAGTAAAATTAAAAATCACCATTTTTTCTTGCCATGTATCATTTTTTTCAGTGTAGTCCTTATCCATATCCTGAGTAATTCTCCGACAACTCACATAGCGGTTGCTCCGACCCCTCTTCGATTTGCGTGAATCTTTGTTCTAAGAGGTAATTTTTGTCCCTGATCACGAATCGGAGGTAGGTTTTTTGATATTTCACGACGGAGGGGCCCATTCATTTTCGAGCATGCGAAAAAAAAAAATGTGTTTTTCAATAATTTGCAGCCTAAAACGGCGATGAGATAGAAATTTTGTGTCAAAGCGGTTTTTATGTAAAATTAGACGCCCGATTTGATGGCGTACTCAGAATTCCGAAAACATGTATTTTTTATCGAAAAAAAACACTAAAAATGTTATCAAAAATTTCCCATTTTCCAAAACTCGACTCTAAATGTTTTTGGAACCTGTTATTTTAAGGGAAATTTAATGTACTTTTCGGATCTGCATTGACCCAGAAGAGTCACCAAACATTGAATAATACGCCCATTTAAAATGCTAGTCTTGATTTAAAAAATTTCTAAATATTAGTTGCTGAGATATCGTCATTAGAAAATGGTGTGTTTTTTTGGTGAGATTTAGAAAACTTCAATTTTCGTGTTTCTTTTTCTTAAAGCGGCTCTATCTCAGCAACCCGAGGTCCAATCTTCTTCTTAGACAATTTCATAGCAAATTTTCTGAACTATTAAAAAAAATATTTTAGAAAAGTCACTATTTTTAAAAATTGAAAAACTGCAAATATTTCGCTAAAATTATACTTTCGGTGGCTATATCTTGAAAATGGAGCCCTTTATCAAAAAATCTGTAAAGAACTTTTCGATTGCAAATTCAATTTTGCATTAAAAAATAATGTCAAACTTGTTTTTGCATGAAACTTCGATTTTTTCCAAAAATCGCTATTTTTTCAAAAATTCATAACTCGGAGGCAGATTTTTTGACCATGTTTTTTTATGGCTCAAAAGTTGCGGATTTTTGTCCCCTAAAACATATCAAAAAATACCGAAAATAAAAAAATACAAAAAAAAATTATTTTTTGTATTTTTTGATTTTTGGGATATTTTGATATGTTTTAGGGGACAAAAAAAAAGTTGATTAAAAAATCTGCAAAAAAATTTCCGTGTTTGTTTTGTCTTTATAATATATTAAAAAAAAAGGTTTGATCCTCATTAGCGTGCTGATAGCTTAAATACGATAATGTTTAATAATATTTATAAATATATTCATACATTCATTCAAGTAAAATACGATTTAATTAAACGACACTATCCTTACAGCAAACCGCTCTTGAAAGAAGTGTTACCGATGGAGGTACATCAGCAGTTGGAAGTGGAGACCGTTACAAGAATGGCCAACGGAGGACACCAGCTGAACAGAGCTCCACCTAATATCCTTCTGCAGAGAATTTGTGATATTTCTTTCTTAAATATTTCACTATCTTTTTTTTTCTCTTTTTCTTATCTTTCTTTTTCTCATTCAATTTTAACTGCTTCTACTAGAGTATCTCGCGAAATTTTTATTCGAATCAACTAAGTCTCTCGCTCTATAAAGCCTTACCGTTTCTTTAATATTCTTATTTAAAAAAGGTTTTTCACGTCCCAACTTTTCTACTACTATTCGCTTTGTCTCAATCAATAACAAACCACTTTAAAGCTTTTCAGCTGGGTATGAAGGTAATCTATTAAAACAAATATGATATATGATATATTGAAATTCTATAAAATGACTATTACTACACTTGACATACTCTACACAATATCTATGCAATCAATAACCGGAGCGTTTGGTACGGTATGTCCACGCATCCCTCCTCCCCTGTCGATTCTGTGAAATGTGATCCGTTCTCAGAATCCTCTCTGCGGTAAACACAACGCAGTAGGGCTGGCCGCTTTAATTTTTGTTTTACATTTTCGGGTGTTCTCGGATGTACTACAATTATTAATATTGACAAGAAAAGTGCTTGGGGCGTCATCTAATCACAAGACTTTCCAGCATGCTTTCATCGGACTGGCTGCGTTTGTGTTAGATTAGATTAGATTAGATTAGAAAAAAATTTCCGTGTATGAAGACACCAAATTGATCAGAAAATTCACTCAAAAGTTACAGCTGTTTGAATATTTACACACCATTTTTGTATGGACAGTAGGGTGACAAAAAAATCGAAATCAGATATACCCTCTGACTCGATTCCTAATGCAAAAATAAGTATCTGTGCCAATTTTGAGCCAAATCGGTTAAGGCTAAGGGGTCGCTTTTCATCGTTGAAGTTTATATGGGGAAAATCACGAAAATATATGGGGAAAAACATCGTTTCAGTAATTTTCTGCTAGGTGGCGCAGATCTCGCCCAAAATTGTCCAAGTGTGAAATTCTTGTAGGAAATTTAATTCCCTACAACTTTGTCTAAGGGTACAAAACGATCCGAGTTGATCCTGATTTTTTTTTTAATTTTCATGCATTGTTTTTGTATGGACAGCTGCCAAATTTGTATGGAAAATTATATGGACAAACTAATGATGCAAAATGGCTTCTTTGGGCATACCGAAGGCACCAAAAAAGTTTCAGCCAGATTAAAAAATACAAAAATTAATATTGCAAAAAAGGACCGATTTCGTAGAGAAATGCTCTACTGGAAACAATAAACTTGGCATCGTTTGAAACAAATGGCAACTATCTCTTCTCAACTGAGCTAGATTTGTTTTTGCTGAAAGATATTAAGTTTTTTTTTTTGTTAAAGAATTAGGAACCTACTCGCGAATTGACGACGTTTGGATTGTGAGTTCAACCATGTTGAATATCCCCAATCATGCTTGTTAAATAAATTTCCACAATCCCTGCAAAAATTCAATTTCCCAGTCGGACACCGTCTCCGTCCCCACCTACTGCTGCCACTAGTGCCACCACTAAATGCCAGAATCATCATAATCACTTCCTGACCTTCCGCCGGAAGCCATACTTTGCCACAACAGGGAAGACCAGGAAGGGCAAGAAAAAATCGTTCTACCACCCAACACGGGCAGAGGGAAGAACACTTTTCCCGATCCGATCGGGTAATCGCATCGGAAAACCTGCTGACACATATCGTAACGAGTGGCGGAGGAGAAGCAGACGAAAAAAAAACTGGCCATTGGATGCTTTTTGCCTGCGATATTGGTGGACGCGATGGACAGCCCCCTCCGGGGTGGGGTCAGAATCGACAGTCAGTGACCACGCTAGGAGTTGCTCTCTTTCATGAAACATAAAAAAATTAATAAAAAATCTAAAGTCAAAAAATGGCAACTCTCCCCTACATGCCAATGTGCAGGACTCCAAGAGTCCTGTCAGCAGTTCCAGCACAGTCCTCAGATGTAGCAAACCAGATTCGATAGTATCTTCAGGCAAAAAAAAAGTCTTCCCAGCCAATATGTGTGCGGAGTGTGTGTTCGTGCAGTGCAGCTGGGCGAATGTTGGGTCTCTTATTGGAAAATGCCACTCAGAGATTCTTCGGTCGTTAGATGTCGAATTCCTGCACTTTCAATCTATTCTTCGTTCATTTTCTGGGGGTTTTTTCTCGAAAGGTTTCGATTATGTGTGGGCCCCTTCTTTGAACCGTTTGTTACACGACATTCCAGGAAGGAGCTTTTTTCTGCGCAACCCGTACGATCCTTTCGTCGATATGTGCTGCACACGTGTCACAATCAGTCAGTTAAAGAGGATTACTTTAAGGGGGAGGTGAGATATGTTGCACGTTGAAGAAACATTCATGTTAAAAGTCGCTTTAATTGAATTTCACGGAGTTGTGGAGACTGCATCTCCCACGTGTCAGGATCCCCGACGTGGCCGAGCCACCACCGGACTGCTCGACCGATGCTGAGGAAACTGGCTGTGCTGCCGAACGCTGACAGCTGTGTGTGCTGACGTGCGGAGGCAGGGGGTTGACATCCATGCACACATATCGAGATCTATAAACAGGGGGGCGCTATGCGGGCCCACACATCTTCCCCCTTCTCTAGAAAAAAAAAAAACACAGCAACGCTGGTGCTTCTCATTTCTCCTCCTCATCTCTCCTCTAAGATTTAGAATCAGGACAAGGATATAATTTTCAAATCATTATGAAGACGCTAATTCGGTGCCGACACCCTTGCAGCCACCACGATAAACACGCCTCGACGACGACCGTCTGATGAAAGAGGAAGACGCTGCTCGCGAATTGTTTTTTTTTTTTATTATTATCAACCCTCTGGCACCACTGTAAATGGCTAGAACGTTTGACAGTCAACAAAACCTCGAAGAGCCCACGTAGTAGTATTAGTGTTGTCTGTTTGTTTACACTAAATTTTCATGAAACATCACTTTTTGTGCGTGCAAATCTGATACGAAAAACGGTGAGAACTGTTGCTTCCAATTGACCGGGAAGATTTGCCGTGTAGTACTGGACCGGGGACTGGCCAAGTCCCGCTGTTGATCCTTCCGAACAACTCGCTGCAATCTCCGGCAGAGAGTAACCGACCAAGTGCAGAAACATCCGTGATTCCGGTGATTGTGGAGGAGCTGGTCTTTCCGAGCACCCTTCGATAACCTTCTCTGAGGACTAGCCCACTCCCGCTGTCGACTCGCACAGGGAATCGAACTTGCAAAACCGTCTTCATTTATCCATAGTCTCTGGCTGATTATTATCGATTATCCTTTCTTTTGATGTTTTTTTTTTTCAACACTTTTTTTACAAAACCATTTTTTTCTTCTCTCTGTCTTCCTTCTTCCTTTAATGACTAGTGAATGTATCTCTCCATTCTTGTCTACTTTCACTCTTTCCTTACCTTTACCAGGCATGACCCTTCTGCGAGTGTTCACTAGTCGTTGCGGCCTTTCAGTTAGTTCACAACGGACGGCCTTTCAGTGAGATCACAAGCCAGCAGAGCCTTTCAATGAGAGATCACAAGCCGATGATGTCTTCCGCAGAGCTCACAAGTCGTCGATGTCTTTTCGCAATGAGAGCTCACAAGCCTTTGTTGAATCGTTGCGGCCTATTCAGTGAGTTCACAAGCCGGAAGGGCCTTTCAGTGAGAGCTCACAAGCCGTTGTTGAATCGTTGCGGCCTATTCAGTGAGTTCACAAGCCGGAAGGGCCTTTCAGTGAAAGCTCACAAGCCGTTGTTGAATCGTTGCGGCCTATTCAGTGAGTTCACAAGCCGGAAGGGCCTTTCAGTGAAAGCTCACAAGCCGTTGTTGAATCGTTGCGGCCTATTCAGTGAGTTCACAAGCCGGAAGGGCCTTTCAGTGAGAGCTCACAAGCCGTTGTTGAAGTCGTTGCGGCCTATTCAGTGAGTTCACAAGCCGGAAGGGCCTTTCAGTGAGAGCTCACAAGCCGTTGTTGAATCGTTGCGGCCTATTCAGTGAGTTCACAAGCCGGAAGGGCCTTTCAGTGAGAGCTCACAAGCCGTTGTTGAATCGTTGCGGCCTATTCAGTGAGTTCACAAGCCGGAAGGGCCTTTCAGTGAAAGCTCACAAGCCGTTGTTGAATCGTTTCGGCCTATTCAGTGAGTTCACAAGCCGGAAGGGCCTTTCAGTGAGAGCTCACAAGCCGTTGTTGAAGTCGTTGCGGCCTATTCAGTGAGTTCACAAGCCGGAAGGGCCTTTCAGTGAGAGCTCACAAGCCGTTGTTGAATCGTTGCGGCCTATTCAGTGAGTTCACAAGCCAGAAGGGCCTTTCAGTGAGAGCTCACAAGCCGTTGTTGAAGTCGTTGCGGCCTATTCAGTGAGTTCACAAGCCGGAAGGGCCTTTCAGTGAGAGCTCACAAGCCGTTGTTGAATCGTTGCGGCCTATTCAGTGACTTCACAAGCCGGAAGGGCCTTTCAGTGAGAGCTCACAAGCCGTTGTTGAATCGTTGCGGCCTATTCAGTGAGTTCACAAGCCAGAAGGGCCTTTCAGTGAGAGCTCACAAGCCGGTGTTGAAGTCGTTGCGGCCTATTCAGTGAGTTCACAAGCCGGAAGGGCCTTTCAGTGAGAGCTCACAAGCCGTTGTTGAATCGTTGCGGCCTATTCAGTGAGTTCACAAGCCGGAAGGGCCTTTCAGTGAGAGCTCACAAGCCGTTGTTGAAGTCGTTGCGGCCTATTCAGTGAGTTCACAAGCCGGAAGAGCCTTTCAGTGAAAGCTCACAAGCCGTTGTTGAAGTCGTTGCGGCCTATTCAGTGAGTTCACAAGCCGGAAGGGCCTTTCAGTGAGAGCTCACAAGCCGTTGTTGAATCGTTGCGGCCTATTCAGTGAGTTCACAAGCCGGAAGGGCCTTTCAGTGAGCTCACAAGCCGTTGTTGAATCGTTGCGGCCTATTCAGTGACTTCACAAGCCGGAAGGGCCTTTCAGTGAGAGCTCACAAGCCGTTGTTGAATCGTTGCGGCCTATTCAGTGAGTTCACAAGCCAGAAGGGCCTTTCAGTGAGAGCTCACAAGCCGGTGTTGAAGTCGTTGCGGCCTATTCAGTGAGTTCACAAGCCGGAAGGGCCTTTCAGTGAGAGCTCACAAGCCGTTGTTGAATCGTTGCGGCCTATTCAGTGAGTTCACAAGCCAGAAGGGCCTTTCAGTGAGAGCTCACAAGCCGTTGTTGAAGTCGTTGCGGCCTATTCAGTGAGTTCACAAGCCGGAAGGGCCTTTCAGTGAAAGCTCACAAGCCGTTGTTGAAGTCGTTGCGGCCTATTCAGTGAGTTCACAAGCCGGAAGGGCCTTTCAGTGAGAGCTCACAAGCCGTTGTTGAATCGTTGCGGCCTATTCAGTGAGTTCACAAGCCGGAAGGGCCTTTCAGTGAGAGCTCACAAGCCGTTGTTGAAGTCGTTGCGGCCTATTCAGTGAGTTCACAAGCCGGAAGGGCCTTTCAGTGAGAGCTCACAAGCCGTTGTTGACTTCTCTTAAGTCGTTAAGTAAACATTCACAAACCCTTCCTCCACAGGCCTGACTAAAGATATTCACAAGCCATCTCTACGCCAGGCATGAGTGAACCTCCACAAGTCTTCACTTCAACAGACCTTTAAGTAATAATCCACAAGTCATCTCTACGCCAGGCGTAAGTGGAAATTAACAAGTCTCAAACTCTACAAGCTTTTCAGTGAACATCCACAAGCCATCTTTACGCCAGGCATAAGTGGACATTCACAAGCCCTGTCACCTCAAACTTTCCAGTGAATATCTACAAGCAATCTTCCCTTTTACAACGACAAACAGCTTCCACTTCCTTACGGTCCTTTCACACCCATCCTCTTCGCAAAATCCGCGTTATTTTCTACTTATTTCAGCAATCAGATACTTTAATTACAATAAGAAGACACATATTGTTCATAACATTCTCAAAAATCATGCGAAAACTAAAACCTTCCCATTCCCATTCCTATAAAAACAAACACAAAAGAATGCTTGAGAACAAATTTTTTTTTTTTTTTTGCAGACAAACCAAGAAAAACTGTACAGATATTGAAAGTCTGACACCCCTGCCGACCTGTCATTTCTTTCTCCCTCTCACACAATCCCATTTTTTCAGACTCCTCTCTCCTCGTCATTCTACCTTTTTCTTGACCACATTCCAAAAACTATCGAGAAATTAAAAGTGCAACATGGAGTTAAACTTTCTGTCAAGCTGTTGTGAAGTTTTCCATGACACTTGCGAAAGTTTCACTCCATGTTACCGGCTCACATCTCTCTTTTTAATTTCTCGATACACTGCACACCACAAGAATGTGTCACCGCCTTTTTTAAAACTCACCTGCCACCGCGCTGAGGGGATGTCGAGAAAAAAAAAACACAAGATTCCACCAGAAAAGAAATCTTTCTTCTGGCAGGATTCGCCATTGTGGAGACTGCATCTCCCACGTGTCAGGATCCCCGACGTGGCCGAGCCACCACCGGACTGCTCGACCGATGCTGAGGAAACTGGCTGTGCTGCCGAACGCTGACAGCTGTGTGTGCTGACGTGCGGAGGCAGGGGGTTGACATCCATGCACACATATCGAGATCTATAAACAGGGGGGCGCTATGCGGGCCCACACAGGAGTAAATTTTGGAAACTTTTATAATACCACAAGAAATAAAAATAAAATAAAAAAGGTCTCAAGAAGAAGCTTTTAAAAAAATGAAATGGTTTCGAAGGTAAGTTCACTTTAATAAGGCCATTGACAAATTCCCTTCCCCCCTCCCTCTTTGCAAAGTTAACCCCAATTAGGGGGCGAAAAAATTATTGACTAAATTTAAAATTCCATTTCAATGCTTTTAAAATTGAGAAAAAAATCCAAAATTTTATATAACGGTTATTTATTATTAGAGTCCTGATAGCTCCAAAACGACTCATTCACTCACTACCACAAATTGAAAGCGACAAAAAACTGCGCTGACCGTTTTCTACCGTTTGTCGCTTCCACATCCAATCGTTACAGAGCGCTCTCTCTTTGCTCTCCCTCTCACTTCAATCGGGTATTACAGCGAATGGTTCAGAGAGACCGATTGCGTTATGTCGCTCAGTCGCTGAGTCGAAAATGTTCGCGATCGACTTCGTTTTACTCAGTTATTAAACTGCTTAAAATCTATTTTATCAAACATGTTTTTCAATTTTCTTGATAACACAACATCAAAGACACATTTAAAAGCAATTTCCACCATGCCCAATACAAATTTACGACAAACTGTGGTAGTGCAGGCCAAAAGAGCGCCGAGCTGATATGTTGTTAGATTCTCTCCTCTCTGAACGTATTCGTGTGTGACTCGGGTCGACGGACGGAGTGGGCAAAGCAATTCACGAAGTATTTGTGTCGCTGGGAGAAGCGATTGAGCAAGTCGCTGGCGCTTGCGACTGGTTACGAGCTCCAGTCGGCAAAGAATCGCTCGGCGATAAGTGAGTGTTTTCTGATCTTTGAACCGAAAATAAAGACCCTTGTTTATTAGGATGTAACACATTAGGGGAATTCAGACTTGACTTGTTCTGGTGGGAGAACAAAGCTTAAATCCCAAATTTAAGCGTTAAATCATCTGGGTAATTCTCCGCCAACTCACATAGCAGTTGCCCCGACCCCTCTTGGATTTGCGTGAAACTTTGTCCTAAGGGGTAACTTTTGTCCCTGATCACGAAACCGAGGTTCGTTTTTTGATATCTCGTGACGGAGGGGCGGTACGACCCCTTCCATTTTTGAACATGTGAAAAAAGAGGTGTTTTTCAATAATTTGCAGCCTGAAACGGTGATGAGATAGAAATTTGGTGTTAAAAGAACTTTTGTGTAAAATTAGACGTCCGATTTGATGGCGTACTCAGAATTCCGAATAAACGTATTTTTCATCGAAAAAAACACTAAAAAAGTTTTAAAAATTCTCCCATTTTCCGTTACTCGACTGTAAAAAATTTTGGAACATGTCATTTTATGGGAAATTTAATGTACTTTTCGAATCTACATTGACCCGGAAGGGTCATTTTTTCATTTAAAAAAAATTTTTCATTTTAAAATTTCGTGTTTTCTCTAACTTTGCAGGGTTATTTTTTAGAGTGTAACAATGTTCTACAAAAATGTAGAGCAGACAATTACAAAAAATTTGATATATAGACATAAGGGGTTTGCTTATAAACATCACGAGTTATCGCGATTTTACGAAAAAAAGTTTTGAAAAAGTTGGTCGTCATCAATCATGGCCATTCATGGTCACCCGCGACAGACACGGACGACGAAACAAAGAGAAACGCAAAAAGTAACTTTTTCAAAACTTTTTTTTCGTAAAATCGCGATAATCGTGATGTTTATAAGCAAACCCCTTATGTCTTTATATCAAAATTTTTGTAATTGTCTGCTCTACAACTTTGTAGAACATTGTTACACTCTAAAAAATGACCCTGCAAAGTTAGAAAAAACACGAAATTTTAAAATGAAAAATTTTGTTCTAAATGAAAAATGACCCTTCTGGGACAATGTAGATTCGAAAAGTACATTAAATTTCCCATAAAATGACATGTTTCAAAAATTTTACAGTCGAGTAACGGAAAATGGGAGAATTTTTAAAACTTTTTTAGTGTTTTTTTCGATGAAAAATACGTTTATTCGGAATTCTGAGTACGCCATCAAATCGGGCGTCTAATTTTACATAAAAGTCCTTTGACACCAAATTTCTATCTCATCACCGTTTCAGGCTGCAAATTATTGAAAAACACCTCTTTTTTCGCATGTTCAAAAATGGAAGGGGTCGTACCGCCCCTCCGTCACGAGATATCAAAAAAACGGACCTCGGTTTCGTGATCAGGGACAGAAGTTACCCCTTAGGACAAAGTTTCACGCAAATCGAAGAGGGATCGGGGCAACTTTTCCCGATTTCGTGTGAGTTGGTAGAGAATTACCCATCTAATTATGTTATCTGAAAGTCATGATCACCGGTAATGAGTAGAAAAAAAATAATAACATCCCCAACACATAGTCCAAAAAATTGTTATTGAACTGATCTTATGAGAGAGTAATACAACAACTCAAAGTACGGAATAATGAAAATCATTCAATCGTTGATCCAACTCCAACTTTTGAAATACAGTCAACGTTCATAACTTAATTTGTTTTTATTTTCTATTGTTGAATTTTACTTAAACTATGGGAAAATTTTGTTCCTTTTTCCATAATCCAATTTACATTTTTTTTTATTTTGCTAAATATGGTCAGAATTATGGGAAAATTTTGACCAATTTTGTCAAGGACATTGTTTCATGGACAAAACAATGTCCTTGACAAAATTGGTCAAAATTTTTCTATAATTCTGACCATATTTAGCAAAATAAAAAAAATGCAAATTATATTTATTCCAATAACTTTTTCCATTTTTGAAAATAGTTTTGGTATAAAGACCACATTTCATGGGCAAAACAATGTCCTTGACAAAATTGGTCAAAATTAAATTATTCTTTTTATTTTTTGTTATTTCAATAATTAAAAAGAATCCAACAGTTCGATTAAAAAAATTTTTCATAACGAATTTTTAAAATATTTTTTTATCGCTGAAATTTTCAAACATTTTAGTTATTAGCTCACTTGGGAAAAGTATTGGGAAAAAATATATTTTCCTAAATTAATTGATATTTTGCAAATTTCTTAAATAAAGCTTAAAGTATTAAACTCTAAACACACTGATTATATATTCATGTTACTGAGAAACATGTTGTGTTGATGTTGATGTTGATGTTGATATTAAAACGGATTAAAAATAAATATTTCAAAATAAAATGGAAATGCATTTTCAAAAAAAATGGACAATTTTTTCAGTAAAATCGATAAATTTTTGATGCACGCTTAAAATACGTTTTTGGTGACAACAAAAATTGATATTTTAAAGAAAAAAAAACATTTCTAATGAACTTGGATCAAATTTAAGGTCGTTGCCCTTTTTATTGGAGTCACCTCCTCACTAAGTTACTCTCTCATTCATCAACAAACATATTTTTCGAAGAGAATTGAAAAAAGCATTTAATTTTTGAAAAATTAAAGTTTTGCAACGAGTTGCTTACAACAAAGTCTAATTTTCAAGGGAAAACCATATGGGACCAGCAAAACGAAATTCAAAAATTTATATAATATATGTTTTTCCATGTAATTTTTCTCACTGGATCTAAATCTGCTCTCAGAATTGAGCCAAAGTATCGAAAAATCAATCTTGAGTTTCCATGTAAAATAATCATTTCAATTTGGTGTCTTCTACAAAGTTGCTTGTATCGGCAAGCTCAACAACTTTCTAGAAGACAAAAAAAATCCCAAAAATATTCCTGAAAAATAAGATTTCAAATTCACCCTAATCGTGAACCACTCTAATCTTGAACCAAAATAAAAGTTGCCCCTTTTCATTTGCAACAACTATTATGAAGACACCAAAGCTCCAAAACTTTACTATTTTTCGGAAAATTCATGTTCCACTTAATTTTGCGATCTGGACCACTGTGCACTGGAGATATCTTCAATGGGGGTGACATTGGGCCATGGGGGAAAAATTGGGTCAAATTGATTTTTCAAGGATGTTACCATTTTAAAGGTTCTTTACAAAGAAACTTAAATCTATTTAACACTCTAATTCCAAGTCTGTTGTTTTTTTAATTTTTATGTTTCTCTTGTTCCTGAAATCATTTGGAGCAGTTTTTAGTTCCACGAAAAACTTTGCTTGTCTTTTTTATGTTTGACTTGTTCCATTTTTAGTATTTATAATTACATTTTTTGTTTTTAGTTTATGAATGCTCTTGATAGTATGCTTGTTTTACCACATTGTATCATTACCTTTTGCCTTTCATATTTTTACAGTTTAAACTTGACCCCAGAAAAAAATGACATTTTTTAAAAACATTGACAAGGTCACATAAAATAAGTTCATCTATAAATTTTGGAATTCGTCTTTCCAATCCTATAAGAGATCAAAAAATCGGTTTAAAAATGTAATTTTAGCTAATTTTTAGATCTCTAATGGGTGTGATTGGGTCAATTTTTAAACGATTGGCATTTAAGGTAGAGTTCATAAAATTTCACATTATTTTGAGAAAATGTTGACGAACCACGTTAACATTTTTTCGAAGTCATTTAAATTGCAATTCTGTTTTTTTTCATATTTATCAACTTTTTATCAAATTGAACATTTTGCCTTAAAAATATGCTTTATCAAAAAAAATGCGTCCAATCCAAAAACATACAATTTCCCATTATTTAAGCTTTGGATTTCTCAGTTTTCACCAGGTACTGAACCGACTCTCACAAACTTCCCTTGCTTCTCTCCAGCAAAATATCAAGACCGCAACTTTCGTCGAATATCTCGTTACAAGACAACCCCCCAAATCAAGCCAATAAGCCGGGGCCAACCAAGAATTTGGCGGTGGCAAGCCGCTCCTTTGAAAATGTTTTCGATTACGCCTCCGACCTTGTCCTCGTCATCGTCATAATTTGGATTCGTGCCATTCTCGGCCCAAATTGGATTACTGCGGGCCACTTCCAACGAGCTTCGATGACGAGCCGAAGAAAGTTTCGGCTGTGCGTGGGAGGGGTAAGATTATCCTTACACGAGCCACCGCGTGGACCTCCGAACCCCCTACTCACCGCCTCAGAACAACCCCGAAAATGTCGTGCAAGCCAATAAAATTCAATTTTATTTTAATAAGCATCCACCAACAGCAGCAGCTTTACTGGAAACGCAGAGAAAAGGACCATGTTTATGGGAAACGACCTTTTTTTTTGGCTGGTACGGGTTCACCCCAGAAGAAAAGCGAACCGAGAACCAATCAAAGCCGGTCGTCATGCGAATCTAAACTTCTTACACGATTCAAAGTCGAGCATTTTTTTGCGATTTTTTCTGTATGGTGAAAAGGTTACGCTAACCTGGTGCAGATTTGAGGATTACAGGAGGGAAAATCGTTTTTTGAAGGGGGAAAGTTTTTTTCCTTTTTTTTCGTGCTGAAGTTTCTGCGGTTAGTTCTTGAATGGCTTCAGCAAATCTCGAGAAGGGATTAAACCTGGGGGAAGGGATTTCGGTTAGAAGACTTTGATATGACTATTGCTGCAAAAGTGATACTTTTGATGAATTGTAAGCACTTGAATAAGTTTGAGAGCTCAATTCCTTAATTAAGAGAAGCCATTTTGCTTAATTAAAAGAAGCGATTTTGCTTCATATGTTTTTGCAAAAAATTAATTTTAAACATCGAGAACAGCTTTCTTTTGATCATGTTTTTAGATGATTTTAGTTGTTTTAAAAGATGTAATTAATGCTAATTTATATTATTAATATTATTTCAAAATACTTTGAACGCTTTATTTGAAAGGACAATTTTGGCAATTTTGACAATTTTGTCAATTTCTTCAATTTTGACAATTTTGACAATTTTGACAATTTTGACAATTTTGACAATTTTGACAATTTTGACAATTTTGACAATTTTGACACTTTTGACAATTTTGACAATTTTGACAATTTTGACAATTTTGACAATTTTGACAATTTTGACAATCTTGACAATTTTGACAATTTTGACAATTTTGACAATTTTGACAATTTTGACAATTTTGACAATTTTGACAATTTTGACAATTTTGACAATTTTGACAATTTTGACAATTTTGACAATTTTGACAATTTTGACAATTTTGACAATTTTGACAATTTTGACAATTTTGACAATTTTGACAATTTTGACAATTTTGACAATTTTGACAATTTTGGCAATTTTGACAATATTGACACTTTTGACAATTTTGACAATTTTGACAATTTTGACAATTTTGACAATTTTGACAATTTTGACAATTTTGACAATTTTGACAATTTTGACAATTTTGACAATTTTGACAATTTTGACAATTTTGACAATTTTGACAATTTTGACAATTTTGACAATTTTGACAATTTTGACAATTTTGACAATTTTGACAATTTTGACAATTTTGACAATTTTGACAATTTTGACAATTTTGACAATTTTGACAATTTTGACAATTTTGACAATTGTGACAATTTTGACAATTTTGACAATTTTGACAATTTTGACAATTTTGACAATTTTGACAATTTTGACAATTTTGACACTTTTGACATTTTTGACAATTTTGACAATTTTGACAATTTTGACAATTTTGACAATTTTGACAATTTTGACAATTTTGACAATTTTGACAATTTTGACAATTTTGACAATTTTGACAATTTTGACAATTTTGACAATTTTGACAATTTTGACAATTTTGACAATTTTGACAATTTTGACAATTTTGACAATTTTGACAATTTTGACAATTTTGACAATTTTGACAATTTTGACAATTTTGACAATTTTGGCAATTTTGACAATTTTGGCAATTTTGGCAATTTTGAAAATTTTGACATTTTTGACAATTTTGACAATTTTGACAATTTTGACAATTTTGACAATTTTGACAATTTTGACAATTTTGACAATTTTGGCAATTTTGGCAATTTTGGCAATTTTGACGATTTTGGCAATTTTGACGATTTTGTCAATTTTGACAATTTTGACATTTTTGACAATTTTGATAATTTTGACAATTTGGGCAATTTTGGCAATTTTGGCAATTTTGGCAATTTTGACGATTTTGACGATTTGACAATTTTGACATTTTTGACAATTTTGTCAATTTTGACAATTTTGACAATTTTGACAATTTTGACAATTTTGACAATTTTGACAATTTTGACAATTTTGACAATTTTGACAATTTTGACAATTTTGACAATTTTGACAATTTTGACAATTTTGACAATTTTGACAATTTTGACAATTTTGACAATTTTGACAATTTTGACAATTTTGACAATTTTGACAATTTTGACAATTTTGACAATCTTGACAATTTTGTCATTAAAATATAAAATATGATGATGAATTAGGATTTTCAATCCCCTTAAAATCACTCCCACTCAAATAAATTACAAATTTATGATACTTGATAAATTTAAAATTTCAGAAATACATTTAACATAAAATTTCTCTATAATGCAGCTCCCGTCCTTTTGTCTAAAATTATGTGGAAATAGTTAAGCGCACTCGAGTGGAAACTTTAAACCTCCTCGGCTACTTTTTCCCTACTCCTCAGGGTAGATTAAGCCAATGCTACCCGAACAAACGAACTGTCGCCGTGATTTGTATCGAACTTCGGTCCTTTTAGCTGGGAGCAAAAAAAATACCAAACTTTGCTCGAGCAAAAAGAGTCGCCTCTGCGATACAGAATAGAATATTTAATCTGCCAAATTCAATTAAACTAAGTGCTGATTCATAATTCTGCAAACGTCTCTGTGGTCGCCAGTTTTTTTTTTTTTCGTTTGGTTTCGTTTCGTTTGATTTGAACAGTTTCGCTGTTCCCAAATTGGTATCATTGGAATCGTTGAATAGTTTTGGCGGCGATTCAAAAAGACAAAGGAGGGATCTCTGACGGGTGGTTTTTAGAAATGTGAAGAGCTTTTTTTTTTTTCATTTGAAACAGGGAATGTGGAATTTTCTCCGCAATCAAGTACTTGGAGAAGCGAAAAGAAAAAAAAATGAAAAGAAAATGTCGGTCAGACCAACAAAAAGGCAAAGTTTATTTCTCGTGGCGGCGGCGAGAAGCGATTCATTCAATCAATCCGTGCTTTTGTACAGTGATTTTCCCACACCCAACCCGCACTTAAAGTCTTTGGGAGCAACTTTGGCGAGGGGAAAAGCTACCCCCCTCGAAAAAGCTGAGCGCTTTTTGAAAAGCCAACGGGGAGTGAGCTATAAAATCAGCATTTTATTCCAATCCGTCTGGAGGTTGTGGGATGACACTGAATTCAAAATTGATTTTTTAAGTTTATTTTATCAAATATGGTGATAGAGTGTTGAAAGATACAAAAACACTCGAAGTACATAATAACTCGCAAAGTCTCAACTAAATTTTTCACAGTGCCCATAACAAGCTTTTGTCTGCCCTCAAAGAAAAGTTGCGGGGCCAAAAACGTGAGTCTAATGTTGGAGGGTTGCTGTTTATTCTCAACTGGCAAGAAAAAATCTCTGAAAAGCACTTTGGGACTATTGAGGAGCAAGAGTTCGTTTCGTTTGTTCTACTTTTGCCGAGCAGCAGCAGATGGATCGAGATGATTGCGGAAAAAGTGACTGTTTAAGAAATTTATTATAGATACAACAACGTACCCTCTCTCTCTCACACACTGATCCGACACTGTTGGTGTGAGGTGAGATTTTGAAAATCTAAGTTTTAACCTAGCACTTGAACATGGGAAAAGGAAAGATGTTTTGGGGTGTTCAACCGAAGTCATACATGCAACGAGAATAAAATTATGTTGTTTCCAAAGACTTGGATAAATGTTTTTGGGGAAATGAAAATGTTGTACGATGCACTTGTTTTATCAGACAACAAGTCAATCCTCTGGACTATCTATGAGCTCTTGAAAAACTTGAACGATTGGAATTCAGGCATCAGCCCTAGTATGTTGTTGATCAACAGAAACGTTTTGAATACCGTTTTGTGTCGGTTTTATTTAAAGTTTTAATTTATTTTACGCAAAATAATTCAAGAATCTCCTGCATTTCAACTTTCACTTTATTTGGTCAATTTTAACAAAAATCTTATTAAAAAATTCTAAACTTCAAAAAAAGTTTATGATTGCAAAATGTTTCTCTCAAGTTTTCAACACTTGTTTCGAAAAGTTAATTTTGTCAAAATTGTCAAAATTGTCAAAATTTTCAAAATTGTCAAAATTGTAAAAAAAATTGTCAAAATTGTCAAAATTGTCAAAATTGTCAAAATTGTCAAAATTGTCAAAATTGTCAAAATTGTCAAAATTGTCAAAATTGTCAAAATTGTCAAAATTGTCAAAATTGTCAAAATTGTCAAAATTGTCAAAATTGTCAAAATTGTCAAAATTGTCAAAATTGTCAAAATTGTCAAAATTGTCAAAATTGTCAAAATTGTCAAAATTTTCAAAATTGTCAAAATTGTCAAAATTGTCAAAATTGTCAAAATTGTCAAAATTGTCAAAATTGTCAAAATTGTCAAAATTGTCAAAATTGTCAAAATTGTCAAAATTGTCAAAATTGTCAAAATTGTCAAAATTGTCAAAATTGTCAAAATTGTCAAAATTGTCAAAATTGTCAAAATTGTCAAAATTGTCAAAATTGTCAAAATTGTCAAAATTGTCAAAATTGTCAAAATTGTCAAAATTGTCAAAATTGTCAAAATTGTCAAGATTGTCAAAATTGTCAAAATTGTCAAAATTGTCAAAATTGTCAAAATTGTCAAAATTGTCAAAATTGTCAAAATTGTCAAAATTGTCAAAATTGTCAAAATTGTCAAAATTGTCAAAATTGTCAAAATTGTCAAAATTGTCAAAATTGTCAAAATTGTCAAAATTGTCAAAATTGTCAAAATTGTCAAAATTGTCAAAATTGTCAAAATTGTCAAAATTGTCAAAATTGTCAAAATTGTCAAAATTGTCAAAATTGTCAAAATTGTCAAAATTGTCAAAATTGTCAAAATTGTCAAAATTGTCAAAATTGTCAAAATTGTCAAAATTGTCAAAATTGTCAAAATTGTCAAAATTGTCAAAATTGTCAAAATTGTCAAAATTGCCAAAATTGTCAAAATTGTCAAAATTGTCAAAATTGTCAAAATTGCCAAAATTGTCAAAATTGCCAAAATTGTCAAAATTGTCAAAATTGTCAAAATTGTCAAAATTGTCAAAATTGTCAAAATTGTCAAAATTGTCAAAATTGTCAAAATTGTCAAAATTGTCAAAATTGTCAAAATTGTCAAAATTGTCAAAATTGTCAAAATTGTCAAAATGGTCAAAATTGTCAAAATTGTCAAAATTGTCAAAATTGTCAAAATTGTCAAAATTGTCAAAATTGTCACAATTGTCAAAATTGTCAAAATTGTCAAAATTGTCAAAATTGTCAAAATTGTCAAAATTGTCAAAATTGTCAAAATTGTCAAAATTGTCAAAATTGTCAAAATTGTCAAAATTGTCAAAATTGTCAAAATTGTCAAAATTGTCAAAATTGTCAAAATTGTCAAAATTGTCAAAATTGTCACAATTGTCAAAATTGTCAAAATTGTCAAAATTGTCAAAATTGACAAAATTGTCAAAATTGTCAAAATTGACAAAATTGTCAAAATTGTCAAAATTGTCAAAATTGTCAAAATTGTCAAAATTGTCAAAATTGTCAAAATTGTCAAAATTGTCAAAATTGTCAAAATTGTCAAAATTGTCAAAATTGTCAAAATTGTCAAAATTGTCAAAATTGTCAAAATTGTCAAAATTGTCAAATGTGTCAAAATTGTCAAAATTGTCAAAATTGTCAAAATTGTCAAAATTGTCAAAATTGTCAAAATTGTCAAAATTGTCAAAATTGTCAAAATTGTCAAAATTGTCAAAATTGTCAAAATTGTCAAAATTGTCAAAATTGTCAAAATTGTCAAAATTGTCAAAATTGTCAAAATTGTCAAAATTGTCAAAATTGTCAAAATTGTCAAAATTGTCAAAATTGTCAAAATTGTCAAAATTGTCAAAATTGTCAAAAATTGTCAAAATTGCCAAAATTGTCAAAATTGCCAAAATTGTCAAAATTTTCAAGGTCCTTTGAGGCAGTATTTGTAGATATTGCTCGGTTTGTTCTAGAGGTTGTATCGAGGTGCTCCGATTTGGATGAAACTTTCAGCGTTTGTTTGTCTATGCATGAGATGAACTCATGCCAAATATGAGCCCTCTACGACAAAGGGAAGTGGGGTAAAACGGGCTTTGAAGTTTGAGGTCGAAAAAACATTAAAAATCTAAATCGCAGTTTTTCTCATAGTTTTTCGATTTTTCTATAACAAACTTTTTACAAAGTTAGTTTTTGCCCTGTAGGCTCCCATTGCGGCACTTTTTGGTCTCAATTTTGTCATATTCGGAATCCTCGGAAAATTTCACGTAAATTTGAAGTATTGGAGTTGTAAATTTGATTTCAAAAATAATTAAATAAAATATTTTCAAAAAAAGAAATAGATCTAATTTATCCTGTGATCAATACGTCAAATGCCGTATTAAGTAGGCGAATATCTGTTTTACCCCTAATCCGACAAAATGATAAAAAATATTTTAATTCATTTTAAATGGCATTTTTTCCAATCAAATTTACAACTTCCATACTTCTAACTTACGTGAAATTTTCCGAGGATTCCGAATATGACAAAATTGAGACCAAAAAGTGCCGCTATGACGGCCTACAGGGCAAAAACTAACGTTGTAAAATGTTTGTTATAGAAAAATCGAAAAACTATGAGAAACACTGCGATTGGCCAAAAAGTTATTTCCGTAGGCTTATAGTCCATGAAATTACCTATCTTTTGACCTACGGGAGTATGGGTGTTGGAGGCTGTTGGAAAAAGATATTAAGGTTTTAAAAAAATCCATTTTTAACAGTTAATTGCAAAAGCTATGTGAAAAAATCAAATCAATCCTGGATGTCTATAGCAC
This sequence comes from Culex quinquefasciatus, assembly GCF_015732765.1. NCBI lineage: Eukaryota > Metazoa > Arthropoda > Insecta > Diptera > Culicidae > Culex > Culex quinquefasciatus. Next base: position 12,795,847 of record NC_051863.1, on the reverse strand, counting down.
ATTTTAAAGGGTTTCAAAAGACCTTTTGAATGCAGCTAAGAGAGTTGATTTTGATAAAGTTTTACGGAAATGCGAGCAATTTTAAGATTTTTCATGTTTTTTAGACCTCAAACTTCAATGCCCGTTTTACCCCACTTCCCTTTGTCGTAGAGGACTCATAATTGGCATGAGTCCATCTCATGCATAGACAAACAAACGCTGAAAGTTTCATTCAAATCGGAGCACCTCGATACGACCTGTTACACATTGGTGAAAAACTCGCTCTTAAACATATCTGGAGTTTTTTTTGAATAGGTCCAATAAACCAAATTTTGAATTTTTGCTTGTTGGGTGTTTTTTAACACCCCTGACTCAAGGTGGTTTCAAAAACACCCAAAAAGCAAAAACTGGAAATTTGGTTTATTGGACCTTTTCAAAAAAAAACTCCAGATATGAAAGACAAAAGCTTATAGGTCCATTTAAAAAAAAACTCTAAAATCAAGAAAAACTCTTCAAATACGACGCAGCAAGCTGAAAACAAAAATCATAAACCTACTCTATGGAACGTTTTTTCTCCGTCTTTTTTTCGAGCGTTTTCGACAAGTTCCTGCGTAGTTCAGTTTCAAAGTTTCAACTTTCGCCGGCAATTGGTCGGTGGTTTCCCCGTTCAAACTCCTAAACCATAGTTTTTTTTGGCTGCATTTTTTTTCTCGCAAAAAAAACCCGAAACTTTTGCCTCATTTTCCGGGCGCGCTCAAGTGCGGGAAGCCGCCCCAACTTTTGACAGTTTAGTTATGGGAGGGATTTGTTAGCTGCTTTTATTTTACTACTCTTTTTTTTTGCTGGGTAGCTTTTTGGTTCACCGCAAAACGAACACACACAAATTTGATCCCCCGTCCTCTCGCTGGTGGGTTTGGCACATGGCTGAATCGCAATAAAGACGAACTTTTGGCGGATGACAAATCCGGGGGATTTTAGTTTTTCGGTTTGACAAATTTGGATTTATGCAGGCGGAGCTCTGCGGGGGTTCATTAAAATGGTTTAAAAAGCGTCGAACATCGTGCCGTGAATTTGCCCCAACTCAAATCATTCAACAAATCTTCATCTGTCGGCAGAAATTTGCAGCAATTTGCAAATCGGTCCGCGCTCTATTTCGAAAAGCCAATTTCGATCGTTTGCAAAACTCTCGTCGAATGCCGTCGTGTCGAGCGTGCCGAAATTAATATTTATAATCACTTTTGGGCTAAAACGTCCCCCCATTTATGGCGAGCATCGAGAGAGATGCATCGATTTAATGGGCTCCCCCACCCCTCCCCATCTCTCCTCGACGTTCTTGTTTTTGTCGACATCATCGCAGTTTGGGCTCACTAATGGAGTGAAACTAGACAAAGTGGACTCTAATCTAAACAGCCTCCGGGATAGCACGGGATTCCATGTTCGGCGTGGTGACCACACGAGGGCCATACGTGGGGACAGTGAAAAAGTTTTGTGGGATTTTTCCGGGGAACGTGACGAGTTGTGGATTTTGAGTTTCGCCGAAATTTTGTTGGAACCAACGTACCTGGAAAGAGAAGAGAAAAGTTGGAATCAGTAACATTCGAAAATGGTTGAATTTGGTTTAATATTTTATTTAATGTATTTTTTACAATACAGACAAAAAATTATTAGATGTTAATTTTTCCAAAAAAAACCGAAGGATTAGTTCAAAATCAACATATATTACAAAGTTTCCTAGAATTTTGTAATTATTTCGTGATTTCAAATGCATTGTTTTTTTTATTTGAACCCTTTGTGATTATTATTCATTTTTATAGCAAAAAAAAAAATAAAAAATGATTTGATTTATATCTATTAAGTGCACTATTTAGACAAATTACGCAAGGAAGTTAACGATAAAATTATGGAGGTTCGACAACGATAGTTCCATCATAAATACTCAAATTGTCACCAAATAACCTAATTTTTTAAAATTACAGTCATGCCCCGGTTTTTAACGCCTCGGTTTTGCACTGCCCGGGATGGTAGACATTGGCTATAATCGTATGAAAAATCATACTAACTTCAAAAAATTATAAAGTGTTTGCTTTCGATTGCACTTATAATTACATGAAAATTTTGACAAAAAAACGTATTTTTCCTGTATTATGAAAATACAATATTTCTAAAAAAAAAAAAATTAAATTTTTGTTATAGCAATACGGGTATCAAATGATCGGAATTTTTCATACATTACGAATGCAATAATCAAATTTAAAAAATACTAAACATTTTACAATACGACGTATTTTTGAAAAAAAAAAATGGTTTTCTACATTTCTAAAGTAAAAACAATTTTTGAAAATTATCAAACTTTTCACAAAACTCTGATATTTGAAAAAAAAAATCACAGTATTAGTATCAAATGATCGAAATTATTGTAAACATTTCGAATGTAATAACAACATTTTTTGAAAATACTAAAAAAATCACATAACTACGTATTTTCGAATAAAAAATATTCAATTTTTTTTTGCTTCAATATAGTTTCAAATGATTGGGATTTTTTTTAAACGCTTCGAATATAGTATCACCTTTTTGAAAATACTCAAAGCTTTCACAAAACTACATATTTTCTAAAAATAAACAATCAAAATTTCAGTTTATTACAATAAGGATATCAAACGATCGGGATTTTTTCATTCATCTCGAAAGTTGTAGCACATTTTTTTCAAAATACCTACTCAAATTTTTCACAAAACTACGTATTTTTGAAAAAGGCTCATAATTTCAGTTTTTCACAATATGGGTATCAATTGAAATTTTAATCTATTTTGAAAGCTATAACATGTTTTTTTAAAGACACAATATTCTAACAAAACTACGTATATTCAAAAAAATATTCAAAATTTCATAGTTTCAAAATTTATTACATTCGAAATGTTTGAAAAAAATTCCGATCATTTGTTACCCAACTGAAATTTTTGAGTGTTTTCTTTTTCGAAAATACGTAGTGTTGTGAAAATTTAGAGTATTTTCAAAAAGATGTGTTACAACTTTCGAAATGTATGAAGAAATTACGGTCATTTGATACTCATATTGTGAAAATCTGATATTTTTAGTATTTTTTCGAAAATACGAAGTTTTGTGAAAATTTTGAGTATTTAAAAAAAAAAATGAAGTAAAAAAAATATGCAAATTTGTGAAAATTTTCAGTATATTCAAAAAAATTGTATGACATTTGAAATGTATAAAAAAACACGATAATTTGATATTGCAATAACAAATATTTTGAGTTTTTTTAAGAGTAAAAAATTGCATTTTCAAAATACAGGAAAAATAAGTATTTTTATTTTTTTTATTCAGTTATGCACGCCTCGGTTTTGCATCGGTGCTAAACCGAGGCATGACTGAAACATGTTTCTCCTCGTGAGATATTGCAAATTTTAAAAATTTGAATTTTATTAAATTAAAAGATACGAAACTTTTCTTCTTTAGGTACTCATTTGCAAATCATGTGAATTAGAGATATTTTTTAGAATTAAGGTTATTTTGTGAAAACTTTATTATTCAACAAAAAACTCAAATAAAGGTTGAAAATATTTTGAAATTTTACTATTCTCAAAAAATACGGAGTATGGTGATCATTTGAGTATATAGCAGAATTAATCTCATAGAAATGAAAAGGCAACTTTTTTCTTCAAATCAACCTATATTTCAAATAAGCTTGAGTATTTTTCAAAATATACAGTATTCTGAGATTTTTTTAGCATTTAAAGTTTGCAACTACATAAGGCTGGTACCCCCTCTCTCAAAACTCAAAATCTCTCCGATAATTGAGTGGACAAAAACATTTATTTTTTCAAAAAATATTAAAATGTTAAAATTTAAAAAAAATCGTTAAAACAGTTAATGTGTTTTCGTGCGTAAGCACTAATTTAAAACCTGTTTGGGTCCATTCAAAAGTCTTTGGAATTTTTAAAAATTGCCTGATGTTTTTTTTTCGCTAAAATTGTTGTTTGTTGTCAAATCTATTTTTATTTAAAGCAAGCCATAGTTTTAACATTTGCATGGAAAAAGTGTTTAAAATGCATTTTACAGTAGATCAGTTGTTTTGCAATAATTAGTTTTCAAAAAATCAAAAAAAAAATTATCAACCCAAGCATGCTAATTATGATTCTAAACGCAGGGGAAGGCATTTTTAATGGATTGCCCCCTGAATTTTTGGGCCAACCTTGCAAAGGGGGGCTGAGTAAAAACAATTTGTACCAGCTTAATGATTGCAAAATTACTAAACCAGTTATACATGCATTTCAAAATCCTTTTTTTCATTCAAATGTGAAGAAATGCCTTGTATTTTTAATATTTTTACATTTTGGATCTTATTTTTTCAATAAATATTTTCTGCACTTTAAATATTTCAGCAATTTTTTGCGAAAACGTTTCAACGAATAATTTACAAATTAGTGAAAATACAAAGTATTACAATAAAAACATATAAAAACTCTTTTCGGAAATTTTAAGAGCAAATTCAGATTCTGCGTTAGGTTGGTACCATCACTATTCCAATGAAAATTTTGAAAATTTTACCTTCTATAAAGTAAAAATCTTGATTTTTAATTCAAGTATTATTTTTTTACCTCAACCGAGAAACGGGAATGTTTGTTAAACACGGTTCCTAAATTGCTACGTTCGAAAACTTATTTCTTAATGATTTTGCCCTGATTCTATTGAAAGGATAAGTCGTATAAGTCGTATACGTATAAGTCAATAGATAGCGCAAATCGTGAGTAACATATTTGCTGTCATCGACACAAATTTTAAAATTGGCATGCCCAATTTACTTTTTTTCTAGAAAAAAAAGTGTCTTAGAATACGATTTTTTAAAACAACATATTCTTATACAGTAATTGTTATAACTATTTCAGAATTTTTTAAAGCTACAAAACCGCACAAATTTCCAAAAATTCCAACTTAAAAAAATCAATTTCAAGATATTTTGCAAAAACAAAAAAAAATCTTCAAAAAAAAGAAGTGTTTGCAACAAACTACAAAATTTAAAAAAAATCGCCAGGTTTGGAAAATTTATCCCTCAAAGCTCTGCCGAGTTTGATAAACACGACAGGAGCTAAAAAACGAGGTTTTCGCAATTGCAATTCGATTAAAGGTTTGCGTCCGTACTCAAAAACCAAAAAAAGTGTCGAAAAGTTTTTTTTGCAATTCCGTCGTGAAACTACTTACTTTTCCTGTCATTCTTGAACGACGAAATAGCCTACTTTTCTGTACCAAAAATAACAGAATCGAATAGCAACATTTTTCAAAATAAATGCTGAAAAGTTCTACTTTTCAGCACTCAAATGGGTGCTGAAAAGTTGAACTTTTCAGCACTTGTTTCGTAAAGTAACACTTTTCAACATTTTTTTGATTTATTGACAAAATACATGAAAATTTGACATAAAATTTCACTCAGTGTGTGTTTTTTAGAATTGCAAAAAATGTTGTATGGAACTCGTTGCAAAACTTGATTTTTTCAGCACTCTTCGTATTTATCCAACTTGGTGAACCTCGTTGGGTAAACGTACGACTCGTGCTGAAAAAATCCTCTTTTTGCAACTTGTTGCATAAACTACTATTTTTTCAAAATTGAGCATTAAATGAATGCTTTAAGAACTTTTCAGCACTTATATATAAGGGGTAGGTGATTTTAAACGAAATTGAAAAAAGAGATTATTTGCATTACATTGCATTTTTCAAAGCATTTAATAAATGATCTACCCGTCTCTACGTTGTTTTTGAATGACCCCTGAGTTTCCAAATTCCAAAAATTTCCAAATTTACTTTCAAATAAAAAAGAGCATTGATTGAATGTATTTTTTGATCTTGAAACATGTGGCTTATCCAAAAAAAAGTTTAATCAACGAAAATCCAAAAAATGTTAACGATTTTGGAAACAATTGTCAAATTCAACAACACAAAGTTACTGGATTTCCTTACAGGATTTCTGTCCGTGTAGAACCAAAAAGAATGTTATTCCAGCAAAAAATAAAAATAAATAAAGCAGCTGCTCGAAAACATTTTTGTCATATAGATTCTAAAAAAAAACGTAAAAAAAAGTACTTATATCTTTTGATAGGGTTGACAGATCTTCAATCTTTTGGGCTTGTTGGAAAGGTCTTTTGATTACCTATCCAACGATGGATTGCATGTAAAATCCGGACAACTTTTTCATCAAAATATTTGAGATCCAGCTTCAAAAAAGTGTATAAATAACACTTAAGTGTTCATAACTTTTGATGGGGTTGTCAGATCTTCAATCTTTTGAACGCGTTGGAAAGGTCTTTCAAATACCTTTCTAACAATATGTAGTATAACGGGTTTTCTTACAAAAACCACCCTTTTTACAAGATTTCAAACTCTAGCCAAGTCGTTTTTTAGCATAACTTTTGAAGTACTTTTCTAAACTTCATAATATTAACTAGGGTCTTGTGGGACCTCAAGACGGATCGAATAAGACCAAAACGGTCCAAATCGGTTCAGCCAGTCCGGAGATAATCGTGTGCATATTTTTCGGTGCACGTGAAGGTGGGTCTACGACAGGGGTGACCAAAGTATGGCCCGCGGGCCAAACGTGGCCCGCGAGGTGATATTTTGCGGCCCGCGGACCCATTTTGAATAATCCTGTAAAATGGCCCGTTGACCACTTGTAAAGTGATTTTATACTTTTTCAAAATTAAGGTATATTTTAAACTTTTATATACTAATATTTTTTATTTTTTGTTAATAAAAAAACTTATTATTTATCAATATTTTGATCCCCACTTTAGGATACAAATACTGTGCTCAAAATGTTTTATAATTAAAACAATTTCATACATTTCAATGTGAGTGAAACTAGTAAATATCGTCAAAATTTTCATCAAACATTTTTAGAAATATTAAAAAACGTTCAAGATTGACTTAGGTAGAATTCTGTAATAGTTGCAAAAATGTAAGTTTTCTTTATTAATTTGCAAGTCATAATGACACTTTTATGAACTGACCCTCAAACATACATTGCACTTCCTTCGGGATTCGAACTCATTACAGTTAGATAACGAATCTGATTCAGGCAGACAAAATGTGGAAATCGGAGGATATTTTACAAAGCTTTCGTCGATCAACCCACCCCTCCAATATTATAAAAAATGGCTCAAAAACAAGAAGCAAAAATATATTTTCAAAAAGCTTCAAAAATTAAAAAAAAATGAAATATAAGTGCAATTAGCTGAAATTTATTAAATATGCATTCCATTGCATTAAGAATCAGTTGAGATTATTAAAAAAAATGAATTTTAGTGAATTTTTGATGAAATAATTAAATGTTTTTTCGCTAAAATGTTTTTTTGTCGAATCTTTTTTTTTGAATATAATGATTGCAGTTTAACTATACGGAAGCTTAAAACATTTTCTAACATTTTTTTCCAATGAAATGTTGAAATTCTGGCTCTCTACGATTTTTCATTAGCCACACTTAATTTATAGATAAAAAAACGCTTTTAGATGAATTGTTCAACATGTAATGTCACCATTTTCGAAATATAAAAACAAAATTTTGTTATTTTTTTTTTTTTTGAAAACACAAGTACATTCAGCTTAAACTTTTTTTCAAATACCTGAAACAATAAAATCAACGATACCAATGGAAAACCGTTATTTTGTGGTTTCTTTTATTTTGAATTAAAATTTTATTAAAATAGCAAATTAAATCTTTTAAATTAAAATAATGTAATTTATTTTTTTCAATAACCTTTTTTTTTTAATTTGGCCCGCAAGCTCATTTGAGCTTCAAATTTGGCCCGGCCTCCAAAAACTTTGAGCAGCCCTGGTCTACGAGGTCAAATAAAAAAGTTCATTTTTGAGGTGAGGAAGGCAAAAAAATACGAAGGTGGCTGATTTATATTTTGATAATTTTTGATTACGATTGTTGGCAGTTCTAAGGATAAACATATTTCATGAAGCTGACTGATATGAAAAATATAAAAGCATGTAAACAAAAAAAAAACAGTTTTAGTTGTTTTTAATTCTGGAAGCTGTGTGATTGTAAAATAAATGGTTGCTATGCTGATGTTTAACTATCAATCCAAACATTCAATTAACAGATTTCATTGCAAATTTTGGTATTTGCAAACATTTTAGTTCAAAACCCATGCAATTTTAAAACCACTTCCGGCTTACCCAAACCAACCTGATCAAATTCAATTAGTGCAACTTTCACCCAGTTCGAACTCGAGAGAGCAGATCATATTTGCACAATTAGTGCAATTTGTTTTACTAGTGCTGCTGCCGTTCACGCAATTTGCTCAATTTGTTTAGTCCGCAGTTTCACTAGCAGCAACACACAACAACCAAAATTAGCCCAGCTCCCTTCCCGCCCCCTCGGAAAATTCGAAATCACCTGCCGATGACGGGCCAACGCTGCTGGTGCTGTTTTTAACCCCACCATCCCCTCCCACCTCCCGTATCGAAATGCAGATTTGCACTCGTTGGCAGTTATTATAGTCCAGTCCGGTGGAAATGGTTGGTTCGGGAAAATGCTGGTGTGCACCTGTGGGAAAATCCGACTCCGTTGCACACCTGGCAAAACAGAACTACAGTCACACACACATACAGACAGAGCGAGATACTCAATCACACAGCTCGTTTGGGATTTTCCTGCGAGGGGTGCAGCAAATTTTTAGGGGAGATCGAATCACCTGAATCGCCAACGTCAATCACTCGTGAGTTGCCACGATTCGCAAGCAGCTAGCGATTTATTGTCCAAATTCATATTTAAAATTTATTCTACAATTTTTTTTCTGAAGGCAAACTTTTCGAGTGACTCCACAATCCCCTAACCCGTACAAATTGTGTTTATGAGAGCAAACAATTCCCCATCAGCTGGATTTCGGCCGTGGCCACGGCCACCGTCCAGGATTGCGCTGTTGTTGCACGAAATTTTCCGAACTCTCGGCCCTCGGACCTCATCGATATGGCCCCAAGCCCGGGGTTTCGATAATGTAAATTTAAATATTCATGCCTGGCGTGTGTGTTTGTGTGCTCCCACCCCTCACCAACTTCCTCCCCTCCGGAAACGATGACCATTTCTCTCGTTCTCCTTCCACCCGGAACACGGACTGCGACGACGACGACGACGACGTGTGGAGTCACACGTGGCTTACCCACACACACACACAACAGATATCTCTTTTATCGGGTGGTGAATAAATTATTAGATTACCGGCAGACATTTCAATATCGGAACAACCGTTTGAAGTCTGTGTGCGCTGTCGGTGCGAATAAAGCTCTCTTCAAGGGGTCGGTTCCGTTGAGTAAACACACGTGGGAATATATTAATTTTTTTTTCTACGTTGCTCTCCCGGATATGATTGCCCCTGGAGCTTTAAAAGAATTCTTTTTCCATTTCTGCTCTAATGGGTGGAAAATGCTGAGGAATCCTATGCCGACCTGGAATCAAGTGGATAGCAAATCGCCCTGGGAATTTATCTGCTGAGTGCTTTCAAGTTATAGCTTAAAAGCTTATCGCATGGTAGGGTTTAAGAAACGCACTCAGTGCTCAAACGGATTGAGTTATCTTCAAAATTCAAAATACCAATTTATTGATGTTGAAATTTGTGAATTTGCAAACCAAACTGATAGAAAATCGTTGAATCTTAATTAAAAAAATACTTGAAAAACAAATTTTCTCATTCTTTTTAAATTTTTAAGACATTAGTGCGAACATGGGCAGTGAAGTGCTTAACTAAACTCGATAATTTTCAATAGGCACTTATGGGTTTCCAAATAGGAACAAATGACACCAACCCGACTAAAACCGGTCCAGCCAGTGCCGAGAAAATCGAGTGCAAATAATTTGATAAACATTCACACACGTACATTTGTTCAAAACTTGATTCGGAGTCACTATTTTTTAATTAACTTTATTTCACTAAAACTCAATTTCCCTAAATACGAACGCCCTTTTGGAGTGTTAGTCTTCATAAAAAAAATTAAATATTGTTTTTGAAAAGATCGGAAAATTTCACGATTTTTTCGGTATTTCACTTTGAACTTGGACCCAAAGATCGAGATTGGCGAGAGAATTATTCTCCCGAAGTTCATTTTTCAAGAAAAAGCTTATCCATCAAAACAAAAAAAAAAACAAAGGTGTCGACTACGGGAAATGAACCAGAGACCTTTGACATATTAATCTAATGACTTAACTGCCTCGGCCGATGTATGACACTTGTTGGAGATTTATTGTTTTTTCAGCAACCAGAGGTCCTATCTTCAATGTCTGTTAGACAATTTTAAAAGCAAATTTGCTCAACTCTTCAGAAAAATTATTTTCAGATATGTTCAGGTTCTTCATATTTTTTTGGGGCACGGACTCACATCCAGACACACGCACAGACATTTATTCAGAATTTTATTCTGAGTCGATACAAGGTCGAAGAAGAACTCGGCGGCAAAATGTTGGACCAAACTTGTCTAAGACTCAAAAGCTGCGGGGTTGGTCCCCTAAAATATCGAAAAAAAAAACAGTCCTCATTAATATTTACAAATTTGCCGAAGACATTGATCAGAAAATTCATACAAAAGTTACAGACTTTCTAATATTTACGTCACATTTTTGTATGGACAGCTGCCAAACCAATGACACAAAATAGCTTCTTTGGTCCAACAAAATTTGAGCCAAATAAAAAAATACAAATAAAATCTATTTCCGGTTTTGGTAGAGAATTTATAGTAGAGAGTCGGAGTCGTCAAAATTCGAACAGCTGGAGTCGGAGTTGGAGTTGGAGTCGGCTAAATTTTATGAGCTGGAGTCGGAGTCGGAGCCAAAAATTTCAGATAACCCGGAGTCGGAGTCGGAGTTATCTTGTTCTTCTAAATATACCTTTAAAACTGGATTCTTTTTAACGTATAAAACTTGTAACCTTTTTTCGTTTTGTGATTCGAACTTTTTTTTTTTTTGAACTACTAAACTAGAAACTTTTTGTTCCGTTTTGTGATTCAAGCTTATTTTTCTTGAGAAAAACTTGACACTTAGACAGTAATTTAAGCATCCTATTTATCACTTTTTATCTAAATAACTAACTTTCGAAATATATAAAAATATGAAGAGTCGGAGTCGGAGTAGGAGCAAACAATTTGTTGAAAGCTGGAGTCACAGTCAGCTAGAGTTGGTAGGCCGTAGTTGGAGTCGGAGTCGGAGTCGGAGTCTGCTAAACTCAGAAAGCCGGAATCAGAGTCGGAATCGCTTAAAATATGACCCGACTCTGCAGCCCTGCTTATACGTAACGTTTAAATAAAGATTGTATCCAATTTACTTTGAAACATTTTATGTTGCCAGTCAGGATAATATTTATTATCGCTACCTTTCTTTTTTTATTTCATTGAGAAATTGATGTAGTATTCAAAACTACAAAAATTATTTATTAAATAACATTTTTAGATTTTTTTGTTTGAAAAGGTCCAATACGCTATTTTGTTTCTTATGTTAATATGTAGGACCTTTTAGAAAAAAACTCTTAATTAACTTATTCCTGTTACAATAAATGTCATTTTCCCCCCAAAAATTTTGAGTGCTTTTCTCATATTGATGCAATTGTTGATATTCTTTAAATAAAAATAATCATGCGAAAGTTAACACACAGAGAAAATTAAGGGATATTTGAATCAATAAAACTGCATCTTGATTTGAAAAAAAAACAGATTTTTGTTTATTCAACATTATTTGTCAAAATATTTGATTATATAAAAACAGCAATTCCACTTGAAAAGAGCCTAAACCAAAAACAAAATTCTCCGATCGGGCCAAAAGCTGCGTATTTTAATTACGAAATTGTTGGTACCCTAACATGTATAGGTCATCGCTGAAATTTTTAAGTTATCGAAGTTTTAGTTAAAAATGTTTTTTTTTTTGCCGATGTCGTTATTTTCCTGTTTTTGCGCGTGGCACGTCAAAAAATTCAGTTTTTATTTTCAAAAAAATATATCTCGGAATCGTACGGTTCGACATCGCCATTTTTTTTTTTTTTTTGATATGTTATGTGAAATTTTCCGAGGAATCCGATAAAAATATTTTCAGACATAGGCTCTTTGGTCCAGACACGGTCAAAACGCCATTTTAAGTTTTCTTACGACTTTTTCAAATGTTAAGCTACATTTTTGAAACTTCTTACTATTTTTCTAAAATAGCCTAATTAATCTAAAATAGCCTTACTAATCACCTTTCTTTTGCATCTAAGACAGCTAAAATCGGATGAAATGACGTAGAGATATGATTTTTTGAAAAAATGACGAAAATTGCCATTTTTTGAACCACTCTAGCACGATGTAGGGCACCCTAATGGCCAAACAAAAAATACGAGTCTAATTATTCTGGCCAAATAACTCCCAGAAAAATTTTGAGCCCGATCGGAGAACTTTTTTACGGTTTAGGCTCTTTTCAAATGGTATGCTGAATATAAACATTTAACAAATTTCTTGTTGAATCAATCCTCCTACAGAGTGATCGTACAATTTTTTTCTGCGGGCAGATTTTTGTTTATCAAAAAATAACAAATTACCTCTAAAAATAAGTAAATTTACTTATTTTTACATGCAATATCGCTCATTCCACAATTTTTTTTATAAAATTACTTCGATAAAGAGTAACTGGGGTGATGATTGGTTCCTACTTTTCATCTGTGGTCCACGGAGCAATGTTTGGGGGTCCTGGTCAATAACGAAGTAGCAGCTACGGGTAGACACCAATGCTATGCTATGCTATGCTAAATTACTTCGATAAAGAGTAACATTCAAGCATTAAATTTTCAACATTTGGATACTAAATTTTAAACGAGTAGGTTTTTACTGTGCATGATTGGAAAAAAATAGAAAGTTCACAAACAACCTTTTGCAATTTTAATGGAAAGGGAATGGAAAAACAAACCTTTGACCAAAATTAATCAAAAATCTAAAATTTTAAGCTAATCTAAAAATAAAGTTATTTTTTATATTTAATAAGTCACAGTTGAAAAGATATCCATGTTTTCAACAATTTTTTTGTTTCAGTTCTCAATAAATACATCAATTCTGTTAGGGAATATAATAAATTAAAAAAAAAATAACTCTCAAAAGTTAATTTTATCGGATTAATTTTAGCTTGAAACCCCATTTCATGGTGAAATAAATGACTCCAATAAAATTGGTCAACATTATTTCATAGTTCTATCCAATTTTAGTAAAATCCCTTAGGGGGTATATCAAATAATTAAAAGAATCAACTTTCAAAATTTCAACTTTTCAGAATAATTTAAGCTTAAAGATCCCATTTCATGGCCAAAATAATGACCCCGACGAAATTGGTCAAAATTATCCCATAGTTCTAACCATTTTAAACAAAGTCCTTTAGGGGGTATATCAAATAATTTTAAAAAATCAACTTTCAAAATTTCATTTTTTTAGAATAATTTAAGCTTAAGGACCCCATTTCATGGCCAAAATTATGACCCCGACGAAATTAGACAAAATTATCGGAAAGATCTTAACATATTTAACAAAAGAAAAAATAATAACAGATTGTGTTATATACACTTAGAAACTTTTCCATTTGTGCGATTTATGGTAATTTTATTTCTAAGTCAGTATACCGAACGAATAACAAATTTTGTTATTAGGAGAGTTTTTGAAATGTATAACATTTCCTCTTATTAGCGTGTTATTAAAAATTTTCAATATAATATCACTTCAATACCCAATTTTGTTATTTTATCAGAAACTGTTATTATTTTTTCTTCTTGAAGTTGAACTTCAGGATAAAATAATAACACTTTTTGTTATTTTAACAGAATTTGTTATTGAAATATTATTAATTTTGTTATTACCGTCTGCCCGGGTTTTGATGGAAAAGGAATGGAGAAACAAACCTTTGACCAAAATGAATCAAAAGTCTAAAATCTAAAGTTATTTATTTTATTTTATTAGGCACAGTTGAGAAGTTATCCATGTTTTCAACTTATTATCTGTTTTCTAACTAGATCTCATTTTTTAGATTGCTTTATCTTAAAACTATTGGTTCGATTTTGAATGTTGAAGAGTAAACATTTCGTTTTAAAGTCAAGTAAAATATTTGAAAATTTAAAAAAATAAGCGTATTTCGCCCTTGATCTTCAATTTAAAAAGTCATTAAAATTTAAAAACAGTTTTATTTTAAACTTTGAAAAACAAACCAATAGTTTCTAAGAAATCGCGAGTTGAAAAAGATAACTGTAAATTTAAAAAAAAAAACATGTAGATTTTTTGTCAAAAATAACATTTTTTCAAAATTCATATTTCCTGTATCAGATTTTGCCCCATCCTGAAGGTTAGCACAAAAGATGCCTTCTTTGTAAAATTTTAAAATTTAAAATATAGATAAATATTTTGAGGATTCTACTTTTAGTGAAAATAAAGTCCAATAATAAATCGAGGATTTTTAATTATAATGACTATTCCATCTAATTATGACATCTGTGACTAGATTGAAAATTGCTACTGCACATGGGTAATTCTCCGCCAACTCATTTTTTCATTTAGAACAAAAATTTTCATTTTAAAATTTCGTGTTTTTTCTAACTTTGTAGGGTTAATTTTAAGAGTGTAGCAATGTTCTACAAAGTTGTAGAGCAGACAAATACAAAAATTTCAATATATGAACATAAGGGGTTTGCTTATAAACATCACGAGTTATTGCGATTTTACGAAAATAAGTTTTGAAAAAGTTGGTCGTCGTTGATCATGGCCGTTCATGGTCACCCGCGACAGACACGGAAGACGAAACAAAGAGAAACGCAAAATTATCTTTTTCAAAACTTTTTTTCGTAAAATCGCAATAACTCGTGATGTTTATAAGCAAACCCCTTATGTCTATATATCAAAATTTTTGTAATTATCTGCTCTACAACTTTGTAGAACATTGTTACACTCTAAAAAATAACCCTGCAATGTTAGAAAAAAACACGAAATTTTAAAATGAAAAATTTTGTTCTAGATGAAAAAATAACCCTTCTGGATCAACGTAGATTCGAAAAGAACATTAAATTTCCCATAAAATGACATGTTCTAAAAAATTTTACAGTCGAGTAACGGAAAATGGGAGAATTTTTAAAACTTTTTTAGTGTTTTTTCGATGAAAAATACGTTTTTTCGGAATTCTGAGTACGCCACCAAATCGGGCGTCTAATTTTACATAAAAGTCCCTTTGACACCAAATTTCTATCTCATCACCGTTTCAGGATGCAAATTATTGAAAAACACCTCTTTTTTCGCATGTTCAAAAATGGAAGGGGTCGTACCGCCCCTCCGTCACGAGATATCAAAAAACGGACCTCGGATTCGTGATCAGAGGGGTCGGGGCAACTTTTCCCGATTTCGTGTGAGTTGGTAGAGAATTACCCACATGCTGAAAATAGAAACAAATCAACGTCAGCGCCAGACCCAATAACTCGCAGATCTCGTTTCGTCCCTTCCGGCATTGTTATTCCCAGCAAACATAAATTTCAGCTCTTCTTCAAACTTGTGCCGATCCCTCATTCCAGAGAGGACACATCCCGTTTCAACTTCCACCACGTCAGAGGTCGCCTTAATTTTCGGCCCATTGTAGAAAACAAAATTGCGCGATCTTTTCTTTTTTTTTTTTTTTTTGCCCGCGGAAGAAAAGCGTCGGAAATGAGCGTCAAAATGAGAAAATGATTCGGGCCTTTCGGCGTGAAAAAGTGTAAACTTTCGTTCCTTATATACCTCCATTATTATTATTTCATCCGGAGACGTTCCCCGGGCCTTGGCTTTGCTTTCCGGAGGGTGCCTTCCGGTGGCTGGAAAATGGGCGATTTCTTTTTCTTTTGGGAAAAGTTTTCCGCCACAAAACGACTCGTCCGAGGACGAGCGGCTGCGACGGAAAAGGACTCTCGGAGCAATCTTACTGACTTAATGAGTAGACGACCGTTAAGGGGCGCAAAAGTTTTTTTTTCTTGAAGACGACCTTTGACATGGTGAGGGGGAAGCAAGTTTTTCCGACAAGTTTCAGCTTCGTGCGGTAATGGTCAAGGGCTGCGCCGTGCTCCAAAGAAAAGTTGAAGTTTTCGTCACCTGTCAGGGGCTAGGGGTTTGGTAGTGTTGAAAGGTGTGAAGAGATGGAATAGCCGGGTTTCAAATTTGTATCATGACTTTATCAACGTGATTTTGAAAATTAGAAAGCTGATTGATGCAAAAGTTGTTATTTAATTTTATGTGACAGATTTCTCGCCATAAACAGGCGATTTTATCAATATTGCACGACATCGAACCAACAATAAACCGATACTCTCAATGGAAAGTTACCATCATCCGCTCCAACAACACTGACTTACCACACATCGAACCAGCAAAGCTTACGTACGAACGAGAAGGTGAGCTCCTTTCAAAGGCTCACACGTGTGCACCAACCGAACACGTAAGAAGATTACCCAACCAGCAGAAGCATCAGCTGTCATCTCCTCCCGGGATCACAAGCTCGTCTTATGTTGTCACATTCACGTGACTTGCTCCTCCTGGCTGTGTGTGCATTGAGCAATAAACGGACAATTAGGTGGTACAGTTTCAATAATTGATGAATTAATCCTCCGGGAAGTCACATGCCTGGGAGGTTACGAACATTGCCACGAGGATCTTCAGGGGGATTGTTAGAGGCTACACTCAGTTGCATACATTCACACTGAGTTTCTTACAGGTTTGCTGTCCCGGGCAGACGGTAAAAACAAAATTAATAATATTTCAATAATAAATCCTAATAAAATAACAAAAAGTGTTATTATTTTATCCTGAACTTCAACTTCAATAAAAAAATAATAACAGATTCTGATAAAATAACAAGATTTGGTATTGAAGTGATATTACACTGAAAATGTTTAATAACAAGATTTGTTATTCGTTTGGTATTCTGACTTAGAAATAAAATTACCATAAATCGCACAACCCGAGCAGACGGAAATAACTTGGGAATAACATTTTTTGATAATTAAAAATACTAGGCCAATAGCATTTTATGTTATTTATAACAAGATTTGTTATTCGTCGTTATGATTTTTTTGTTATTGGATTGTTATTGTAATAACAGACTAATAACATTGAAAGTTATTCTTCGAACAAATCTTTGTTATTATTTTTTTGTTATTTTAACAACTAATCCGATCATCCCAATAACAGTTGGCGGTATTCTTCCATAAAAAAAAAATGTTATTCCAAATTTGTTTTGGCTTTCAACAAACATCAGACCAATAACTAATTTTGTTATGATAAAATAAACTGTTATTGAACCCTTATGCAAAAATTGATTTTTCAACAAGAATCCATAACAATTTTTGTTATTTTAACAATATTTGTTATTGAAATGGCAATAACAATTTAGTTATTACCGTCTGATCGGGAAATGGAAAAGTTTTAATGTGTCCATAACACAATCTGTTATTATTTTTTCTTTTGTTAAATATGTTTAGATCTTTGGTATAATTTTGACCATTTTCGTCGGGGTCATTATTTTGGCCATGAAATGGGGTCCTTAAGTTAAAATTATTTTAAAAAGTTGAAATTTTGAAAGTTGATTTTTTAATTATTTGATATACCCCCTAAGGGACTTTGCTAAAATTGGCTAGAACTATGGGATAATATTGACCATTTTCGTCGGGGTCATTATTTTGGCCATGAAATGGGGTCCTCAAGCTAAAATTATTCTAAAAAGTTGATTTTTTTAATTATTTGAAATACCCCCTAAGGGACTTTACTAAAATTGGCTAGAACTATGGAATAATTTTGATCAATTTAATCGTGGTCATTTTTTTAACCATGAAATGGGGTCCTTAAGCTTAAATTAATCTGATAAAGTTAACTTTTGAAAGCTGTTTTATTTAAGTTTGTTATATTTTCTAAGGGAATTGATTTGTTTATTTGAGAAGTTTTGAAATGTGAATAACAAAAACTGTTATTATTTTCACAGAGCCAGGAAGTCGGAGCTGACGTTGATGTTCAAACTGGAGTGAGACCTCGGAGACGACATCGGATTCAGCTAATTTTCAGCATCTTTCACTTGGAGTCGGAATCTGTGAAATCGGGTATTTTTGGAGAGCTGAAGTCAGCGTTGACGTCATATCCTGCATCCAGAGTCGGAGTTGTCTTCAAAGTATGGATTCAAAGTCTCTTGAAGGAACCCGACTCTGCAGCCCTGACTAGTACAGAAGAGTTATGGCAACTGCAGGTTTATTTGCAAATGGCAAATAAACCAAAACAATAACTTTTTTTTTGTTATGAAGCCCTACAAGTTCAATAACAATTTTTGTTATTATGCTGCTCCACATCTCCGCACAAAATAACAATTTTTGTTATACCTTCATGATTCCTTCTGTGTTATTGGTTTGTTGTTGCAATAACAACATAATAACAGTTTAAGTTATTCTTCGAACAAATCTTTGTTATTGATTTTTATTATTTTAGCAACTAAGGGACCATCCATAAACCACGTGGACACTTTAGGGGGTATGGCGATTGTCCACGATCCATACACAATTTTTTTTGTATGGACGATTGTCCACGAGAGGGGGGGGGGGGGTTAACAGATTCACAAAAAACTGTCCACGTGGTTTATGGATTATCCCTAATCCGATCATCCCAATAACATATTTCGATCTTCTCACAATATCAAAAACTGGCCTTCCCAAATTGTTTTCATCTGCTCGGGCGTTCTCCAAAAAATCTTGAAGTTTGTGAAATTGAGTGTAATCGCTTGTCGAACTAGACATTTCGAAAACGGATCCCCAAACGGTACAAGAAATGTGCCTTTTATCAAAGTGAATACTTCGGCCACCCCCCAAGTGAAGTATGTGACCTTTCCAGTTGACGGACCGGAAAAAGGGTCTGCAGGAACCGCATCTTGCACGGTGCTGCACACGACGATGTGGTCTTTGTTCGGGGTCTATTTCAAAGAGATTACCCCCGACTACTCCTCATCCAAGAGTACCACCACAACCCGAATGTAAGGAGCTGCCGAGGAAAGGGATCAACGCTATGCAATTTGTGTATGTGTGCGTTGAAAGGCATTCTCCTCGAAAGGAAGCTTACTGTTGTGCAAATATGCAGATTATTTGCAAGTTTTCACGGTTCAACAAATAGGATTATTGTTACGTCCTGGGTCGGTTTGTTCCCCACAGGATTTCCACAAATTACCGCACACACACACAAACCCACGAAGGATTCCGGAACATCTCCTTCCATCTCTCGCTCTCGCTCTCTCTCTCTCTTGTGGTGGATCAAAACATTTACCACAGCTTTGGCTCTCGGGACACACGTGGTCTGGTGTCTGTTTTCCATTAATTTCCAGCTCGCTGGTCGCACCTCTGCCGGTTATTAGTTCTATTAATCATTAAAGTAATTAAGCGGACGCGCAATCCATTGAGTTGTGCAGCAATTTAGCAGGTTGTCGACACTGTGTTTCCATTAGTGGGCGAGTCGTCGGACATGGTGCTAATAAATCAATTGAATGCCACCTTCTTGGGGTCCGAGGGTGCTCGGTTGGGTTGGTTAGCCATGTGGTGGTTTCTCGATGGGTTGTGTGGAGGAAATGATACTGGTTCGATTGGTCGGTGTTGCATTTTTTAGTTGATAAGTAAAGGATCTTGGGATTTTTTGTCCCAGGCATTTTCTTTTAAAAAATATATGTTATAAAGCAAAAATATCGACCATGAAAAATTAAAATAAAGATATTTTTTTGGAGCCATAATCGAATATGTAATAATTTAATTTTTACCAAGCCATATAAATATCCAATAAACAAAGGGAAAACTCTTTTTGTGAGAATAATCTTTTCATGATTAATTAAGAAAGCAAGTTATCTAAAACTTAAAATACAGCACGAGTCCCAGGAAATCTTGAGTATTGCCAGATAACAACTCTCGTTTCAAGGAAAATTGAAACCGTCGAGAATCAGCACCATCAAGTAGACAGATATGGTATAATAAAGTGATTTATCAAAACATACCTCATACTTTGTCTCATAAAAATAACATAATTTTTTAACTGACTCTTGTTTTCTGCTGGAAAGTATCACGGGATCACATGGAAACTAGTTTTGGTGGTTTCAGAAATGTTGTTGCCTATAGGAAGGACAACGTTTGGCCTGTTTGAATAATAGGATGGTTCACGTTAAGCTTTAGACGACCAAAATTTACACATCCAAAATGTAGTTGAACATGCCAACTTTTGCGATAACACTGTCAATTTACGCCTTTTACGAACGAATTTACCATAATTACAATAGCAAACCATCAAAATTAAGTTTTTCAGTGATGCAATTTGTGAGGAAGAATAATATTAAAGCGATTTCAGTATCACTTTCAACAACCAAGAAAACGAACCTTTATATCAAACGGACTTTTGTGTGAAAAAATGCATTTTTATCAAAAATATTACTAAAATCATTTTTTTAAATTGAGGCCCAAAATCATTTTCATTTGAGCAATTCTCTACGAAATGTGCTGATTTCTACCATTTTTTCATTTTTTTTATTTGGCTTCCCTATGACCAAGCTTCCAAGCAGAAAGAAACAGGAAAATTGAAGTTTTTTAAGTCTCACCCAGACATACCTCCATTTTCTTTTGTCGATATCTCAGTACAGTCATGCCTCGGTTTAGCACCGCATATGGGGGGTGCAAAACTGAGGCGCGCATTACTGAAGCACAGATCTTATGGGATTTTGGCTAAATGAGACACATTGGCTATAATCCTATGAAAAATCAATCAAATTTTGAAAAATTATAGTGCTTCGGAATCGGGAGAATTTCAGCTATTTATTGCACTTTATTTACATAAAAAATTCACAAAAATATGTCGAAGCCTGTAATCAGTCGTGCTGAAACGATATTACGGTTCTGTTCAGCAACGGAGGGACAACCATGGGTGGTCTCTCATGCTCATGCTCATAAAAAAATCACAAAAATATGTTTTTTCCATGTATTTTGAAATTGCATTTTTTTTTTTGTAAAAAAAAACGCAAAATATTTGTTATTTCAATATGGGTATCAAATCATCAGGTTTTTTTTCAATATTCATTTTTTAACAAAACTACGCATTTTCGAAAAAAATACTCAAAATATCAGTTTTTTTCAATATGGGTATAAAACGATTGAGATTTTTCATACATTTCGAATGTAACAACACCAATTTCTGAAAATACAAATTTTTCACAAAACTACGTATTTTCGAAAAAAAAAACCTCAAAATTTGAGTTTTCCAGTTATAACAATTTTTTTTGAAAATACTCAAAATTTCACAAAATTACTAAAATACTAAAAATTTAAGTTTTTAACAATATAAGTATCAAATGATCGGGATTTTTTCATACATTTCTAGCTTAATACACAATTTTTTTTACAAAACTACGTGTTTTAGAAAAAATCGGAAAAGTTCTATTATTTTTTTTTAATGCTCAAAACTTTCAGCAAACTATGAATTTTTGAGAAGGTAATAAAAATTTATTTTTTTTACAATACGGGTATCGGAAAATCAGAATTATGTCATACATTTCGAATGTATTTTTTTTTAAATACATTAAAAATAATTTTTCAAAAATACGTAGTTTTGTGAAAATTCAAGTATTTTTAAATAATGTGTTATAATTATCAAAATGTATGAATAAATTCCGATCGTTTGATATCCATACTGTAAAAAACTTAAATTTTGAGTAATTTTCCGAGAAAACGTTATTTTGTGAAAATTTAGAATTTTAGAATAATGGTATTACATTCGAAATAAATGAAAAGCCCGATCATTTTATATTTATATTGTGAAAAACTGAAAATTGGAGTATTTTTTGCAAATACGTAGTTTTGATTGTTTAATACCCATTTTGAAAAAAACTTAAATTTTGAGAATGTTCAAAATAGTAGTTTATGCAACAAGTTGCAAAATGAAGATTTTTTCAGCACGTGTCGTACATTTATCCAACGAGGTTCACCGAGTTGGATAAATACGACAAATGCGGAAAAAATCAAGGTTTGCAACGAGTTCCATACAACATTTTTTGCATTTCTGAAAAACACCCATTGAGTGAAATTATAAGTCGAATGTTCATGTATTTTGTCAATAAATCGTTTAAATCAAAAAAATTTTAAAATGTATTACTTTTCAAAACTAGTGCTGAAAAGTTCAACTTTTCAGCATCCATTTCAGTGCTGAAAAGTAGAACTTTTCAGCATTTGTTTTGAAATGTGTTTCTATTCGATTCTGTTTTTTTTATAGTAGATAAAAGTAGGCTGTTTCGTCACGCAAGAATGACAGGAAAAGTAGGAAGTTTCAAGACGGAATTGCAAAAAAAAATGTTATAGCATTCAAAATGTTTGCAAAAATTCCAATCCTTTGATACCCATATTGTAAAAAACTATTTTCACGATAATATATGGTTTGGTGAGAATTTAAAGTATTTAAAAAAAAATCATTACATTTGAAATATTGAAAAAATGAACTGAAACTGAAAATTTTAATATTTTTGCCAAAAATACGTGGTTTTGTGAAATTTTGAGTATGTTCATACAAATGTGTTAAAACTTTCGAAATGTATGAAAAATTATCAATCGTTTGAAAAAAACTGAAATTTTGATTTTTTTTTCGAAAATACGTAGTTTTGTGAAAATTTTCAATATTTAAAAAAAATTGTCATTACATTCGAAATGTATGAAAAAGTTGCGATCATTTGATACTCTTATCGTTTCAATTTTTCAATTCAATTAGTTTTGATTAGTAAATAATCAATTCACAATTTCGTAATTCTTATAACCTAATAGAGTTTTGGAGTACCTTTCAGCTATGATTTGTACTTTAGTTCATTTTGATGCAATTGGATATTCTAACAATGGATTTGTCAACAGAAGGAAAAATTATTTAAAAAAAACCTTCGAAATTTGCTAAGGAAAAGGATAGAAAAAGAAAAGCTTAAAATACTCTTATCGTAATAACAATTATTTTGAATATTTTTTCGAGAAACATTGCCTTTTCGAAAAACAGGAAAAATACGTTTACGTAATTTTTTATGTAAATATAAGTGCAATGTAAAGCTGTCATCATCCCGATTCTAAAACACTATAATTTTTTGATGTTTGCATGATAGCCAAAATCCCAGATGTTATGTGCTTCAGTTAAGCACTGGGTCGTGCTGAACCGAGGCAGCTGAACGAATCAAAACCAGGGCAGTGCAAAACCGAGGTGTGCAAAACCGGGGCATGACTGTAACTAATGATCTCATTTTCCATGTTAAAATATGAATTTCAAAAGGGCCAAGAATTCAATATTACGGCCTTTTGAAATGTTAGTCTCTTTTTAAATAAAGATCCTAAAATTTCACGGAGGTTTCATATTTTAATAAAAAAATAGAACCATAAGTTGCTGAGATAAAATCTAGGGGTTTCTTGGCCAAAATATTTAATACGAAAATTATATTGTTTTTTTGATTGGCCATTTAGGTGAACCAAACCGTGCTAGGGTGGTTCCAAAAAATGGATTTTTTCATGCATTTTTTTTTTTCATTTTTTTAAGCAAAAACCCCATTTTTCAAAAAATCTTAACTCTGCGTCATTTCAACCGATTTTAGTTGTCTTGGATGCAAATGAAAGGTAATTAGTTGAACTTTCTAGGAATAGTCTGAAGACTGAAAAATCTAAATCGAATGAAACTTGAAATGCCGTTTTTATGGTGTCTAGACCAAAGGGCCTAGGTCTGAATTTTTTGTATCGGATTCCTTGGACAATTTCTCAAAAATGAGTGTTTAGTGTTTATTAACAGGATTTCGAGATATGATTTTTTGAAATGAAAACAGCGGGTTTCGGCGCGCCGCACTAAAAACTTAAAAAAGACGAAAACTGTAAAATAAACTTTTTGAACTAACACTGCGATAATTTTAAAATTTCAGCGATGAAAATTGTGGTATCCAAACATGTTTAGTTCTCGATTTTTCGCGCAGCGCTCCGAAAATCTCAGTTTTTATTTTCAAAAACTCATATCTCGGAAATGTTAATGAACACCACCCATTTTTGAGTATGTTACGTAAAATCATACAAGGAAACCGAGAACTTTTGTTTTGTCTTTGCTCTTCTTCTTTCAAATGGAATTGCTGTCCTATTGTGTTGGTATTTCGGGTGTCTAATTTAACAAAAAAAAATCAAATTTGTTTTTGTTTTGATTCAATTTGTCTATCTTTTTACGGTTTCGTGATACGAATCACGAACTGTCCCATTGTCATGAGATATCGAAAAAGGATGTTTTTGAATTGGCTTTGATATTTAAATTGAATATGACGTAGTATGATTTGGCGAAAAATCAATAATTTTATTTAAAACATTGCATTATCTTCCAATACCTGTAAACCATAGTTCTGTCCGACGATTTTTTCTTCTTAAATGTCCATTTCATCACAAAAAAAATCAACAGCCGCACCTTCCTGCGGGCCTCCCTCGAGGGGATCGTTTTCACGTAGCAAATCTGTGCCCCACCTGGTCCAAAATAATGGCCCCACGTGTCCCATATAAATGTACTCAGATGCGTGTATGTGTGTGTGTGCGTGTGAAAACATCAGCCCCGGAAACGCCCCAACCATATCGGGTGTGTGTGTGTGTGTGTTTGAGTATCGAACAATAACATCATCATCATCATTATCGTTATAGTCATTATATTGAGATTTCCTTCCGTTCGTCACACACACACACACTCACACATACACGCAGAAACGTGTGAATGAAATACATGTGCACACAAAAACACTTTTGCGCACATACACAAATGACCCTAAGTAGGCATGAAACGTAGCAAAGTGAATTAAATGGAACCAATGAAACATCGGAATCTATAAACGTCACATTCTGACACTTGAGGCTTTGTGCAGTGCAGCCAGATTTGTTTATTTTCGGGCATTGTTTGCTCCCACAGTTGCTGTTTGTGGCATTTTTTTCTCAGCTTTAAGATTTGCTAGAAGGGTAATTCTCTACCAACTCACACGAAATCGGGAAAAGTTGCCTCGACCCCTCTTCGATTTGCGTGAAACTTTGTCCTTAGGGGTAACTTTTGTCCCTGATCACGAATCCGAGGTCCGTTTTTTGATATCTCGTGACGGAGGGGCGGTACGACCCCTTCCATTTTTGAACATGCGAAAAATGAGGTGTTTTTCAATAATTTGCAGCCTGAAACCGTGATGAGATAGAAATTTGGTGTCAAAGGGACTTTTATTTAAAATTAGACGCCCGATTTGATGGCGTACTCAGAATTCCGAAAAAACGTATTTATCATCGAAAAAAACACTAAAAACGTTTTAAAAATTCTCTCATTTTCCATTACTCGACTGTAAAAAATTTTGGAACATGTCATTTTATGGGAAATTTAATGTACTTTTCGAATCTACATTGACCCAGAAGGGTCATTTTTTCATTTAGAACAAAAATTTTCATTTTAAAATTTCGTGTTTTTTCTAACTTTGCAGGGTTATTTTTTAGAGTGTAACAATGTTCTACAAAGTTGTAGAGCAGACAATTACAAAAATTTTGATATGTAGACATAAGGGGTTTGCTTATAAACATCACGAGTTATCGCGATTTTACGAAAAAAAGTTTTGAAAAAGTTACTTTTTGCGTTTCTCTTTGTTTCGTCGTCCGTGTCTGTCGCGGGTGACCATGAATGGCCATGATCGATGACGACCAACTTTTTCAAAACTTTTTTTCGTAAAATCGCGATAACTCGTGATGTTTATAAGCAAACCCCTTATGTCTGTATATCAAAATTTTTGTAATTGTCTGCTCTACAACTTTGTAGAACATTGTTACACTCTAAAAAATAACCCTGCAAAGTTAGAAAAAACACGAAATTTTAAAATGAAAAATTTTGTTCTAAATGAAAAAATGACCCTTCTGGGTCAATGTAGATTCAAAAAGTACATTAAATTTCCCATAAAATGACATGTTCCAAAATTTTTTACAGTCAAGTAACGAAAAACGGGAGGATTTAAAAAAAAATAGTGTTTTTTTCGATGAAAATTACGTTTTTTCGGAATTCTGAGTACGCCATCAAATCGGGCGTCTAATCTTACATAAAAGTCCCTTTGACACCAAATTTCTATCTCATCACCGTTTCAGGCTGCATATTATTGAAAAACACCTCTTTTTTTCACATGTTCAAAAATGGAAGGGGTCGTACCGCCCCTCCGTCACGAGATATCAAAAAACGGACCTCGGATTCGTGATCAGGGACAAAAGTTACCCCTTAGGACAAAGTTTCACGCAAATCGAAGAGGGGTCGGGGCAACTGCTGTGTGAGTTGGCGGAGAATTACCCAGAACAGTATTAAATTCTTTATTTTTTAACAAAAAAAAATCATTAATTTGATAAATAATTTGTGCAATTTTCGGCCTCCACATTCCATTTGCGTTCTAAAAAAGAAACATTCTATGCAAATGAACGCAATCAAATTTGATGCTAATTTCGTGGTTATTGTTATGATTATTGAGAGCTATCGACTACCGACCCTGGGGCTAACGAACCACACCATACTTGAAATTTAATTAAGTCAATGTTTGCGCCAAATTAGTGTGCATTGGAGTAGGTTGTTGTTTTGAATGAAAATTTTACACTGAATTCATCAACGGCCTTTGAAGTTGTTGGTTGATGGCTTTTCCCCATAATAAATTTAAAGCAGACCAAAATTCCCCGCACGTTTTCAAATCAAAAAAGTTAAAGTCACCCAAAATTGCTACCTCCCAAACAAAAAAGTTTCTGCCTTTGGTTTTCCACC
Source organism: Culex quinquefasciatus (assembly GCF_015732765.1). Classification (NCBI taxonomy): domain Eukaryota; kingdom Metazoa; phylum Arthropoda; class Insecta; order Diptera; family Culicidae; genus Culex; species Culex quinquefasciatus. Next base: position 12,769,060 of record NC_051863.1, on the reverse strand, counting down.
AAATTTTGGCAGACAAAGTTCAGCCATCTGTGAGGAAGGCAAAATTTTGTTGGCGCGGCCGTATATCATTTCTTGCGCTTTTTTACGGCAAGCAGAAAAAAAGTTAAATAAAAATCAAAAGCAAACTCACTCCACGAAACTCACATTCCAGATACATCAATCCGATAGCGGGCCTAACTTTCTGGCGCGTCCTAATATTGCCGTCATAAATTTTCTACGCGTTTTTCTTTTTTCGATGAACGATTGGTGCACGGATAAAAGATCCCTTTAAAATTTTGTAATATGTTCAGCAAACATACAAAAAAACTTTTTTTTCCGTGTCCCAAAAAAAAAATCATGAAAAATACCAGCAAAAGAAAAAGAAGTGAAGATAATGTGCCACCAGGAAAAGCCTGTTATCATCATTTAGAAGACGGTGTAAGCTTCGATGTGTGCGTGTGTGTGTTCGTGGAGCAAACGCAAACACAGAGTGAAATATTGCACGAGCACTGTAATTTTTCACGCCGCAAATCTTTCTAATCACAATTACCGCCCTCATTGCGCTTCGGCCGCCTTTTTCCGGCGGGGTGTAATTTGGGTTCTGATTTACTTCTTGAGTTCTTTCTATTTGGTTCTATTTGGCTTTCTAAACGTAAAATCTGATGCATTATAAAGGAAAGATAAAATCTGTTAAATTAATTCCATTATCGTGTGCACTCATCAGTTTCCGGTCAGCTTTTATGCTTCTCATCAGAGGTCAAGTGATGACCTGGAGTATCCCATGTTGAGCCATATCATGTCAAATTAATGCACTGGTTCATGATCCATCCTGTGGTACCGAACCATGATTTACCAAATGAGAAAGCTATCATGTGTGTGTGTTTCTCTACCAGAAGAAATTTAACATGGTGTTGGATTATGATTAACACACGTGTGGCCAAAGTCATCCAAAAAGGGGGGTACCTCGTTAGGGTGGATTATTTTTTCTGTAATCGTTTTCTGCACTGGCTGCACAATGTTTAAATAATTGAAATGAATTCGCAAATCGACTTATCTGTGTATTTTATTATTTGGATGAAACATTCCCTATGTTAAAAGCAGTCATTTTGCATCGATAAAAACGTTTTTCCATACAATAGTTCAAAACATTTTGGGGGCTGCTCGTACAAAATGGGTATGAAAATGCATAAAATACTGAAGGGATTTTCTGATCGATTTGGTGTCATCGGCAAAGTTGTAGAATTTAAGCCATAAATTTTACAACTTTGCCGTTGACATTCAGGCGAAAAAAGGTACACAGTTTTTCCGTTTTCTTTTAAATAACTTTTTATTACTAAAACTTAATTCTAAAAAAACAGTTTTTTTAGTTTCCTATTTTTTTTTAACTAAAAGAGTCGTCTTTGGATAGTGCAAAATTTGGTTTAGGAGGCACGCATTTTTTTAAAGAAACGTGTTTTTAGGAAAATATCAAAAACCGGGACAAAAAATAAAAAAAAAACATTTTTTAAAGCCAAAAGTACTTAACACTTTTTTTCGAAAATGTACCATTTTCAAGTTGTAGTTACTGTAAGGTATTTTTTTTGTGTTTTGCCTTTGAAAGTACTTTTTTAAATTCAATTCAATTAGTTTTTATTAGTAAATAATCAATTAACAATTTCGTGTTTCTTGTAACCTAGTAGAATTTTCGAGTTCCTTTCAGCTATGGTTTACACTATAATTCATTTAGATGTAATTGGATATTCTTACAATGGATTTGGCAAGAAAAGAAAAAAATAAAATACAATTTAAAATACAATTTAACATTTATTTAAAATACAATTCAAAATAAATTTAAAATACAATTTAAAATAAAATTTAAAATACAATTTAAAAAAACATTTTAAAATACAATTTAAAAAACATTTTAAAATTCAATTTAAAAAAACAATTTCAAATATATTTAAAAATACAATTTAAAAAAAATTAAAATGCAACTGAAAATATAATTTAAAATAAAATTGAAAATAGAATTTAAAATACAATTTAAAATACAATTTAAAAAACAATTAAAAATACAATTGAAAATATCATTTAAAATACAATTATAAATACAATATAAAATGCAATTTCGAAAAAAATTCAAATATAATTTTAAATACAATTTAAAATACAATTTCAAATGCAATTTCAAATACAATTTAAAATGCAATTTAAAATACAATTTCAAAAACAATTTAAAATACAATTTAAAAATAAAATTTTAAATACAATTGAAAATACAATTAAGACTACAATTCAAAATACAATTTAAAACAAAACAATTTTAAATACAATTTCAAACATAGTTTAAGATAAAATTTAAAATACAATTTAAAGTACAATTGAAAATACAATTTAAAATACAATTAAAGATACAATGTAAGAAACAATTGAAAATACAATTGAAAATACAATTGAAAATACAATTTTAAATACAATTTTAAATATTAGGAAAAGAAACCAATTAACAAAATTCGAATAGCTGAGAAAATATCATACAATTTCCCCTGAATAAAAAAAAAACATTACTCAAAACTATGTGAGCAGTTCTCTTAGATTTCGGTCATTCGATATTTTTTGTATTTTTTAATCCGACTAAAACTTTGTTGGTGCCTTCGGTATGCCCAAAGAAGCCATTTTGCATGATTAGTTTGTCCATATGATTTTCCATCCAAATTTGGCAGCTGGGCATACAAAAATGATGTACGGACATTCAAAAATCTGTATCTTTTGAAGGAATTTTTTGATCGATTTGGTGTCTTCGGCAAAGTTGTAGGTATGGATATAGACTACACTAGAAAAATGATAAACGAAAAGTTACATTAAAAAAATATGTTTCTAGATTAAATTTTCAAAAGATCCTATCTGCAGAGAAAACTTATGACTCATAAGTTGTTTTGAAAATTTCATCTAGATTTTTGAAAAAGCTGAAAAATTACCCAGGTAGACGGTAAAAACAAAATTCATGCCATTTCAATAACAAATTCTGTTAAAATAACAAAAATTGTTATGGATTCTTCTTGAAAAAATCATTTTTGCATAAGAGTGGGATGACAGTTTATGTTATCATAACAAAATTTGTTATTCGTCTGATATTGATTGAAAGCAAACACAACTTGGGAATAACATTTTTTGTTAAGGAAGAATAATTTCAAATTTTATTGAGATGATCGGATTAGTTGTTAAAATAACAAAAATTAATAACAAAGATTTGTTCGAAGAATAACTAAAAATGTTATAAGTCTGTTATTAAAATAACATTCCAATAACAAAAAAATCATAACGGCGAATAACAAAACTTGTTATAAATAACAAAAAATGTTATTGGTCTAGTATTTTCAAATACCAAAAAATGTTATTCAAAAGTTATTACTGTCAGCTCGGGTACACCTAAAATGTTGTCTCTGGAACTTTGTAAATCTGATCATTCCAATATTTTTTTTTTTCACAATGGTCAAAACATGCTTCACTTTATAAAAAGTATACAAATACTCAATTTTTCTTTTTTTTCTTTTCTAGCTTTGGACATTCTAAATTTAATTCACATTAAAATTTACATAACAATTTCGAAACAATGTCTTGAAACGATCGATAGTGGATGTTACTGAAGTTACCAAAACACCACATTTTTTTCAGAACACCCCATTTTTTTATTTGAATTCGACACGTAATTTAGATTGAATTCTCTCTGTTTCTCAATATTAATAGATATTCAAATTTTCACAAAATCTCGTTGATTCTATTTTAAAAACTAACTTAATCCACCTATGTGGTTGATGCCTTCCTCACTTTTTACCAACAATGGGTAATATGAGTGGTTTGGACACATATTTAAGCTATTTTTTTAGGTCCAGAAAAATAAGTACACAGATATAACTTAAGTTGTCATAACTCGAGACAGGGTTACCAGATTTTCAATTATGTGGACTCGTTGGAAAGGCCTCTTGATTACTTAACCAACGATGGGTCGGATGATGGTTCCGGACATCGTTTGCATACATTTAAGTGAGATCCGGCATCAAAAAAGTACATAAATATCACTTAAGTGGTCAATGGTCATAACTCGAGACAGCGTTGCCAGATCGTCAATGTTATGGACTCGTTGGAAAGGTCTCTTGATTATCTAACCAACAATGGGTTGGATGATGGATCCGGACATCGTTTACATGCATTTAAGTGAGATCCGGCTTCAGAAAAGTACAGAAATATCACTTAAGTGATCATAACTCGAGACAGGGTTACCAGATCTTCGATGTTGTAGACTTGTTGGAAAGATCTTTTGATTACCTAACCAACGATGGGTTGGATGATGGATCCGGACATCTTTTACTTGCATATAATTGAGATCCGGATATATTTGAAAACACATTTTTATACATAACTTTTAAACTACTAATCGAAACTTCAAACAATTCAATAGCGATGTATGGGACTCTAAACCAATTCGAATGCAACTGGTTCGATCAAAATCGGTTCAGCCAGTGCTGAGAAAACTTGGCAAGATTTTTGAACACATACATACATACACACACACAGAAATTTGTTCAGTTTTCGATTCTGAGTCGATATGTATATATGAAGGTGGGTCTTCGAGCTTTTAATAAAAAGTTCATTTTTAGAGCAGGATTATAGCCTTACCTCAGTGAGGAAGGCAAAAATACTCAAATCATATTATTGATTTCAATATGGGTATAAACTGGATTGCTCCTTTCCAACGACACTAAATTTCTCACTATTTTCGCAACTATTTTAATTAAAACCGTATTTTTGAAAATACTCAATGTTCAATAGTTTTGAATCAAACGATACGAAATTTTGTATTGGTATTTACTGTTTAACAATTTAAGTTCCAATTAATTTTTGAAAATATGGCTGGTTAAAATTGTATACAAAGTGTTTTTGTCACTCATGTCAAGGCGAAAAAAAATAATGTAAAATGGGCTTGATTCTTAAATTATGAAAATATAGAAAAATCAAAAAAAATACAAAACTAATTTTCTTTTCATTTCAAAATTGGATCAATATTTTCTAAGATATCGCGAGTGTTATAAAACGGCAATAAAAGTTTTAGAAAAGCACCTACAAATTCTTAAAATTTAAAACGTGGCACCTTAAAATAGAAATGAAAATGTGGAAAGTCATTTTTGATTGAAAATTTTATTTGCATTTAAATGTTTATTAGTTTGCATTAATTTTTTATTTTTTTGATCCAAATTTCCTATATTTGTTAACATTATTTTGCACCATTCTAAACTCTAATGTTCTAGATGACTGTTTTGTCCCCAAACATTTATGAACAAAATCGCAAAATAAAAAAGGATTTTTGGAGTACATTCGGTGGTAAAAATCACATAGAAAAACTGAAATATTTGGCCGTTTATCTGTCTTTTTCTAAGACGAGAAAATTTATGAGAATTTTTCTAGGATATAGATTTTCGATTTTCGACATACTCATTTTCTATGACCATTTCGCAAAATTGTATACAGCTATGAATAGAAAACAAAATGTCATCTAAATCATATATTCTGATAATTTTAATAACCTATTTAAATTAATTGTCACCAAAAAGCAAATCCAAAATACCGTGTATAGGAATGTCAAAAAGTAGAGGGGTGAGGGGCCATACATATGTATGTTGGAATTTTCAAGGAAATTTTGGAAGAAAAGTGACAAATATTTGAAATAAAATTTGCAATGGCCTTATTGAGCTCAGCTTGAATGTTATCTTGGCTAAAACTTTTTTTTTGTAGAAATAAAAGTAGTGTTAGAATTGCATGATTAAATTTCATTTTCCATTTAAAAATGTCTAAAATATAAGTCAGAAACATTAGCAAATATAAAAACATTTGAACCCAGAAACAAAATGTTGGAAAATGCATCAAACTGATCAGTAATTCCTTTTCCATGTAACAGTTTTTGCATGACTAACCCACAAAATTTAGAGCCTAGAATAGAAAAACTAATGATGCAAAACGGCTTCTTTCAACATAGGGAAAGCATGAACTGAATATCATCCAAATCAAATAATACAAAATTGATAATCTTGATGAAATATTTGCGAAGTTTTAGGGAATTACTCGGTAATCAAACTTGAAATATCCAGTTCAATTTTTATGGTAGAAATCATGGAATTGGTTTTTTGAAACGGAATTAGGAGAAAGGCGGATTTAAACTATCCCAAATTGTAGAACTTCCAGTATCATTAAAACTGGACCATTTTTTTTCTTTTCTGCCAGTTTATGGGAAGCATCATTTTTAGTATTTGTAATAAAAAATCTGTGAATATCACAACTAAATTGATTGGGTATTTTCCACAACACCACCCTAACTTTACGACAGCCACACCCACACTGACCACCTAGTTTACTGTCGTTACAGCACCCCAACCCCTTTTCCCATCCACAAACCGCCCGATGTCCCGGTCAGTGCACATGAACCAAACACACCTTGGTGAAGCTGCATCAGTTCCACCATCCACCTAGGTGTGTCCAGGTCCAGTGGCAAGCAGGCGATAAAAGCGTTTGACGCCGACCGGACCACGCCACAGCCACGGGCCGGTGCACCTGAATCGGGGAAGGTCGAAGGACGAGGTGGCAAATTGATAGCTGCTCATTTGATTTAATGACACCCAGAAATCCTCCTCGCTTCTAGCTTCTAGTCTCGTCTCGGCACGGATCGTTGCTCGTACTGAAACCCGGAGGATGAGGGTTAATTTATTTTACCTTTTGGGGGCAAACGATGGACTCTTGTTGCTCTTGTTTTTGGCATCCTTCTCCTACAAAACTCGGAATTAATAAAGTTTTATATTTATCGTGTAACGTTGTGTGCCCCTGCCGGCGGTGGAGATTTACATCGCTAAATCTGCTTTTTTGTTTTGGAGCACACTTTTCACATTTTAATGGGCAATTCTTGACTTGGGTAGATTAGGGCTAAATGCACTAAATTTTGAGAGGGGATCCAAGTGTGGCGATAAAAAGGCAGGTCCAGGTCGTGAAAGAAAAATTGGTCATCATTCGTGGAAGTGTCTCGATTCTTCTCTTGAAGGAATGCTTACTGAAGTAGATTCCAGTGGATGATTTGTATTAGATGACATATTACAAAATCTGTCTTGTACACCGTTCACAGATTAAGAAAATATTTACCATCCAATCTATGTTCAAGCAAATAACCTTGAGTCTAGTCAACAAACCGTAAATCCTTCAGCTAAAAGCTCCTCACTATCGCCAAACCACGGTACACAGGAAGACACAGGGACCACGAGCTACGTACACTTGCCAGCTTATCAGTTTCCACCACACGGCAAAACACGGTCCCTTCTACCCCTCCACCAGTCTAAGCCCATCCTCACTATTTCCAATTGATTACGGGTCCACCCAGGCTCATCATCGGTCTGCCATCACTCCCTTAAGCCCACATCCCTGGTGGAAGAGCTTTCTTTTTTTTGTGCGCCTTTTCCAACTTTCACCAAGAACTCCAGCCGCCCGGGTCGATCGTTCAAGTTTCCGGATCTACTCTGCTTGCTGCTTCCGGAAGCCCCCGGGTGGATGTGGCGCACACACACACGTTGAACCACCCCGGTGATGATACCTCCGATGATGGCGATGTTGAGCTCCCGGGAAAATCTCGCCCCGCTCCCGATTATAACGTTAAATCCTGGGCTCACCCGGTGTGGATTTGCCAGGGCACAGTGAAAATTGTGAGGGAAGCTTTGACAATTTTCACATCTCGCCACAACTGATTGTACGGTATGTCCACGCATCCTTCCTCCCCTGTTGATTCTGTGAAATTTGATCCGTGCACAGAATCCTCTCTGCGGTAAACGCAACGCAGTAGGGCTGGCCGCTTCAATTTATGGTTAGGTTAGGTTAGGTTAGGTTAGGTTAGGTTAGGTTAGGTTAGGTTAGGTTAGGTTAGGTTAGGTTAGGTTAGGTTAGGTTAGGTTAGGTTAGGTTAGGTTAGGTTAGGTTAGGTTAGGTTAGGTTAGGTTAGGTTAGGTTAGGTTAGGTTAGGTTAGGTTAGGTTAGGTTAGGTTAGGTTAGGTTAGGTTAGGTTAGGTTAGGTTAGGTTAGGTTAGGTTAGGTTAGGTTAGGTTAGGTTAGGTTAGGTTAGGTTAGGTTAGGTTAGGTTAGGTTAGGTTAGGTTAGGTTAGGTTAGGTTAGGTTAGGTTATTTGGTGGCTTTCATAAACCAAATTAGATTGAGTACAACTCCAGAGTGTTTTTTAAGAAAAATAAAACTGTAGATTTGCAAAATTTGTTATCATAAATTTAGAAGTTCTCTTTCGTTTTCAAACTATAAATACATTTTTTTTTGCCTAACAGTGCACAATTCTGTATCTTTTCTATCTCTAATAGCACTCAAAGCAGCAACCCATCAGTGAAATGAACCACCCACCCCCCAAAACCTCAAGGTTTCCCCATCCACCCTTTCTCTTAGAAAAAGCTTCAAGTTTCCTCGAGCTCCAGCTAGGCTAGCTTTTCTGACGGACGTAATGTAACAAACTATACTGTAATATCCTTCGAAGACAGAGGAGAGTAACACAAACACGCACACACACACTTGACTATGTGGATCGAACGTGGTCGGAATTAATTTTACATACATTATCCCTCCCCGAGGATCACACACACACACACACACACACAAACACACACACACAAGCGTTGGTAGCCATTTTCCGCCAAAGTATCTCACATTAGAGCGAGCACCCACACACTCACAAGGTGGGGGGGGAGCGCGGAGCGTAGAAAAATAAGTTGACAGTTTTTTCTGTCTGTGTGTGTTTGTGTGGGGTAGAGGAAAAAATAAACACAACTGGGTTAAGTAGTGTTTGTCTTTTGTCGATGTGCGACCAGGACGCTCGGCTTGTCGCTGATGAAACCCTTGAGATTTAAGCGAGCGATCGAACGACGCAGCGAAAACGCTGTTGTTGTTGTTTTTGGGAAGAAAAACAAAAGTGACACCCAAGAAAAAAATACAAAAAAGAGTCAATGTGGTCGGGGAGAAGATGGCAATAAGAGATCTAATCTTCTATTTTTATTTGACAAAATTATTAGAAATTCTCTGAACATTTCGAAAAAAATGATTTTAGAAAAGGACATTCATGGAAACTATTTCACTCAGCGGCAACATGTTATGTCTTCACCAAAATTCTAATCGAACTTCAAAATTGATTATTAAAATTGAATAATTAATTAACTATGGAAAAGCCCAAAATCTGCAATTTTTGGCTTGGTTTAAAATTAGGGTGGTTCACGATTAGGGTGATTTTGAAAATCTTACTTTCCAGAAATATTTTTGGGATTGTTTTTTGTCTTCTAAAAAATTGTTTGACCTTCCAATTCAAGCAACTTTGTCGAAGACACAAAAATTTTACCTCTTAATTTACGACCTTCTACGACCAAATTTATAGAAAACATCTGAGCAAACCTTCAAAAATCGGTTTTTCGAACGTGGCAATTCAAGGTAAATTTTTAGAGAAAAGTTATTTTTCGACACGTCAATTTGGACTTATGGGTCAAAAGTAACAGCCAGTGTTGAAAAAATCTCATTAAATTCATATTTAGAATTAATATGGTAATTTTACATGAAAACCCAAAATGTGACCAAAAAATGATAATTCGACACTGTGGCTCAATTCCGCTGGTTGATTCAGATTCAGTGGTCGTAGAAGGCGTAGATTACGAGTTAAAATTTTGATGTCTTCGACAAGATTGCTTGGATTGGCAAGCCCAGCAACTATTTACAAGATAAAAAAAACCCAAAAGTATTCCTGAGAACTTTGATTTTCGAAATCACCCAAATAAGGGTTTTTAACCAAGCAAAACATTGCAAAAACTCATTTGAAAAGACCAAAGGTCCAGGCCTCGTGGCGCGGTGGTTAGCGGCTTCGGCTGCCGATCCCTAAGTAGCTAGGGGGCGCGGGTTCGATTTCCGCCATATCCTCCTGGAGCTTGTCGTTCAATGTTTGTCTCGTTAATATTAGTATTCAGTCTGCAAAGACGGTGTGATTGTCTTATTGAAAAAATCACAATTTTTCAGCAGATTGATCTTTCATTTAATTTTGCGATCTGGACCACTGTGTATTGGGATAATTTTGGGTCACGTTAAGGGATGTCCATCAGTTGAATTTATGATCCAGCAATTTTAATTTAATTGAGATTCTCTAAAATTCAACTTTCTAATGAATTTCCAAACGAAGCACATCCCGTTGTTTGCTTTCTAATTTCCAAAAATAGATTAATTTTAATATTATAATAATTTATTTACCCTTATAAGTTTATGCATTTATTTTTAATTTTTAATTGTTTTGATAATTCTAGAAAATTATAATGCATTTGAAAATGCTCAGTAAATGCGTTTACCACAAATAGAATAAAAACATTAAAGTTAAAATCAAAATCTTTATTGAAATTTTAATAAATTTTACAAAAAAAATTGATAAAATTGCTCAAATGTTTCTTTTGTTTTCATTCGAAATAGTGACGAAAATAATGTGTTTTTCAAATCTTTTTTAAAATTTGGCGGGTTTCAAAAATCGTGCTGGAAATGTACAAAAAATATCTTCACATTCTTATGAACAATATTTTGAAATCATAGATCTAAATCTCACACGCATTATTTTAAAATTCAAAAACTGCTTTTAAAATGCTTGTTTAAATCTTGTGAACTATTTGAATTAAAATCTTAGCTTAAATGCACTGAGTAGCATAATTCAAAAACCAATAAAATATTAAAAAAAAAAACATTAATTCATACAAATATTTTACCTGAATTTCTTTCTGTAAGTTTTTTGAAAACTTTTTCTTACTCTTGTCTATTCCATAGTTATAAGTAATAATTTTACGATTGAATTACGATGTAAAACACAGCTGAAAGGAACACCAAAACTCTGTTGTGAACCTAAATGAACTCATTGTAACTTGATTATTTACAAATAAAACAGAAATGAATTGAAAAATTGAATTTTACCTGAATCAAGTGAACTTATAAAACTCAAGTTGAAAAAAACCGAGCTATCTTTTATATAAAATTTGTCGTATTTTTCATAGAAAGAAACACAAAAATGGTCCAAAAAATTATGGCATTTCTTGTAACTCAACTTAAATAATAAGGGAATTAAATGAAATTTTCGAATCGATTTTTTCGTATTAAAATTTTAAAATAAGATTTTTTTTAGCTTTTCAAAAATATATTTTCAAAAGTGGAAAAACATGTACACTAATTTAAAAAAAATGAAAAACTACAACTATTTTCAAAAAAGTAACCTCAATATGGCTATAACTCGGTCAAAAATTCATAACTTGGTCAAGGATTTTTTGCACATTCTGGAAATTTCTGAAAAGTTGGCATTTGATGTCTCCTAAAACATATCAAAAAATTAAAAATAGTGTTTGTTTTTGCGAATTAATTTTGAGTGACAAAGAGTTAAGACGTAAAAACATATTATTATTTTTAAATTAAAAATTAAAAATCACAAAAAAAAATCGTGTACCGTAAACCGGGGTGACTTTGATAGGATTTCAATTTGTTTTTAAAATATTTTCCAACAGGTAAGGGTTTTCTCAATATTATTATTTTTAAAACATGTACTGGGGTAGGCCACACAAAGTCCATGCACAATTTTGGAAAAAAAGTTTTTTCAATAGTGTTTAGAAAAATAGTTACGTTAAAAATTATTAGTTTTAATTCCGGGGTGACTTTGATAGTCATAGTTTTTCTGGTTAAAATCATATTTAAGATGTTCAAACTTTATTTTTACGTTAAATGTACCATCACTAAAGTAGGTGATATAGTTTGTAAGAAAAAAATCAATGTTTATGTTAAGTTAACTAAGTTTATAAGCTTTTTCAACAAAATACATATAAATTTTAGGTAAAATTGTTAAAAAGTCGGAATTTTGCCTGAAATTTGTTAAAACTAGTTTTGTTTGTAAAATTATCGATTTATATTGCATTTTATACTGAATTCGAATCACGAATCACAAGTTTTCACATTTTACATGAAATTTGTTATACTGAAATTGCCTATAAATTTGGTGATTTTTTTTTAAATTATGTTTCAAAAATACATATAATTTATTATTTACAAACTTTTTTAACCTTCTCCTAGTGGAAAATTGTCCAAAGAATCCGAAAATGCATTCTGTTTTCCGATTAAAAATCATGTTCATTGAGAAAATCATGACACTTAGAGAATTTTAAAATAATGACTTTCATCAACATTTTCTTAACTATAGTTAACTAACTTTTTAAACTTGTCAACATTTTATGAAAAGTTCTTCTTGAGGTACTTTGAACACTTCTCTATCACGGTCAGTATGTTTCTAAACCATTCCTTACGTATTTTAATTGTACTATTCATTTTGCGGAAAAATCGCAAACCTATCAAAGTCACCCCGTTTTACGGTATCATTATTTTTCAGAGTAGTTCTTATCCATTCCTACAACTTTTCCGAAGACACCAAATCGATCAAAAAAATCCTTCAAGAGGTACAGAGTTTTGAGTTTTCATAAATCATTTTTGTAAGAACAGCTGCCAAATTTGTATGGAAATTTAAATGGACAAACAAATGATGCAAAATGGCTTCTTTGGGCATACCGAGGGTACCAAAAAAGTTTCAGCTTGCTTAAAAAATACAAAAAAAAATCGAATGACCGAATTTTGAGAGAATAGCTCCAATGTTCTACAAAATTCTTTTGGGTTTTGCTTGTAACCATCACAAGTTATCGTGATTTTACAAACAAAACTTTTGAAAAAGTTGGATCTTAGATCTACGATGACCAACTTGTTCAAAACTTTTTTTAGTGTTTATACATAAAAAGTTGAATTGATTTTCTCTCGTAAATATTTTTACCGGAAAGCTCGTCCAATTTCCCATAAGTTTGCCTTTGACAGCTTTTTGATTTATATCGTTTTTAAATTTACGTAATCAAATTTACTATCCTGGTTTCTACCACACTGAAAAAAAATATTCTATTTTCAGTTATAAGCAATGTAATTAAGCTTATATCTGTAAGCCCTTACATCCAATTGAAATGCTGTCAAAGGCAAACTTATGGGAAATCGGACGAGCTTTCCTTTAAAAATATTTACGAGACTGAAAAACCAAGTCTGTCATATAGAAATTGTCAAAAACCACCAAAAATCCCGTTTTTTCAACATTTTTTTTTTAAACCGCTGTATCTTCCCAAGGATTGGACATAGGACAATGGTCAATACGGAGACTTTTATGTAAAATTGTCTGGAGAATCGATTCCCACTACCGATTTTTTAAAATGTTGACGTTTAGACCACTTTTCAAAAAACAGTTTTAGTAAATGATTTTTGTATTTTCTTAGGAGAGACATACCATCCTGCATTTTTCGTCAGTCTTTTGGTAACATCTTAGGGTATTTCCTCAAAAATTTTGAGCGAAAAAAAATCGTGACATCACCTTCAAATTTAACTTTTAAACTTAAAAATTGAAAAATGACATAAAAGTGGCTTGTATTTTTGTTTCAGTGTATTTTTATCAGAAAGCCCGTCTAATTTCCTACAAGTTTGTCTTTGACCACTTTTTGATACGATGCAACGGCTTCGAGATACAGTAATTTTTAAATTGCAAAATACTAAAATATTTAAATACCTTACGCCCTTCTCAAATGTTATTCTCGAGTACTATATGCTCCATATGCACAAAAATGGCTTATATAGGCCTAGGATAACATGTCTACAAAGTTTCATTGAAATCGGAGAGGGTCGGGTACAAAAGTATCAGAAAAATTCCTGATTTGAGCTGGAATTGCTCCATAATCAAATTTAGCTTGAGTTTTAAAAAATACTCATACTCTCAAAAACCAAAATAAAACGCCAACATATTTTTTTTTGTATGAAATATTTTATCCAAGCCGGTTATAAAGATGACAATCTTGTAGAACTTAAGACATATTTTGAAATTTAGTTAATAAACCAGTAAGTTATCCAAAAAAACAACTTATTTTAACTATGAAAAACTTTAAAATTCAAGAAAAAAAAAACAATTAAAGATAAATAACAAAAACACATTCCCTCAACCAGTGTTGCGTTCCTCACGCGCTCACGCGCTCGTGAGCGCTCACTTTTCGCTCATTCGTGAGGAGGAGCGCTGCGCGAGCTAGCTCACGTTTGCCCGCGCTCACGTTTGCTCCAATTTTTTCAGCTCGCGTTTGCTCCACGTTCGCGCTCGCGCTCATATTTCGCTCACGGAGCGCTCATTTTGGACGTGTCGCTAATCATTTAACGTTTTTGAGAAAGTTTTTATTTCAATTCTAGATGAATTTTTTGCTTGAGGTGCAGTAGGGCTGAGGACATATGATTTTGTGAACAAATTTTATGATATATGAATTGGAATAGCTTATTTTCATCAACCTTGTTTTAAAATAAAAGGTTGGATTTGCAAGAGTCAAATCATTTTTTTAGACATACAGTTGAATGTATAAATATTTTAGAATTTAAAAGCCTTATTGTAGCAGAGAGGTAAGGGGGGAGGGGTATAGACGCCTAAATAAAAGGGCATGTAAACATTAGAAAAACTTACAAAACAATGAATTGATTCAAGAGGATTTATGCATTGGTAATTTCGATTCAATTTTAATGCTTCGTTGATTAAAATATAACATTAAACTGTTTTATGTACCGTCAGTGGGGGTAACATTGGGTTTTGGGGGTGAGATTGGGTCAATGTGATTTTTTACGGATTTTACCATTCCTCAGATTCTTCTCAATGAAACTGGATTCTGCTAAAAAGGTTGTGTAGGGGACATCTTAAGATGACTTCGCTGAAAAAATCTCGTTCCTAGAACAAATCCGTTTATTTTGGCAGCTGTCTAAAATTGAGGTACGTTTTTGGCCAAAAATGACCTCTCGAAAAATCATTTTTCTAATATTTTTGTTGGGATTGCTCAAAAACTACCCAAATGTTTGAAAATCTCCACTTCAAACATTGTCAATACGATTCCTTCGAACAAGAAACACTGTTGGATGACTTGTGTTTACCATATCGTTGTATTTGAGCATCATTTTAGTTCAAACTATTGGCATTAAAGGTAGTGTTCATCAAAATTTCCCATATTTTGGGAAAATGTTAGTAAACTATCTAAGAACAAATCTACGTTGAAAGATTTTCGATGTTATTTAAATTGTTTTTGTTATTAAGAAATTACAAGAGGTGAATCGTTTTTGGCCCATAGTCACCCCCACTGACGGTACCTAATCAGTGTTTTGACTACATTTCCAGATTGCGGGTCAGAATTAGCTACTATTAAAAAAAAGTTATTCCGTTTATTAAATCTTTAAATGATTCAGTGATAAGAAATGGATGATCATTTCTATAAGGTTAGTCTTTATTTGGTAGACGTTTCAGAAAATAGGGTAACATTTTTGATACAGTTCTATTTTTAAATATTAGCCTAAAAATTGCTAATGGTTGAAATAACCCTTTTGACTCAAATCAAACAAATTGTCAATATTTTTCACCACAAAAAGGTTGGCTCTTCTTCCAACAAGTGGATTTTATTCAACATTTCCGCAACCAAACCTCTGAAAATATTCAATTACAAGTTATATATGATTTTTTGAACATGAATGATTGTAACTGTTTAAAAGATTATTCAAAATAATCAAAACATACATAAATTGTCATTTTTTTTGTACATAACAGCAATACAATATGGTCAAATATGGATTTGATTTGTGAACAAATAGTGCATCTCTTCACGTCAATGAATGTTTACATTATGAATTAAGTTTTTTGTTAATTGTTCGAAAAATGTCTAGATTTTAAATAGAACTTAAATTTCGGTTCGCTGACCAAATCCATTTCATTGCATACTTTTGTTTGTTCGACCACTTTCTTGTTTGTTTTTGCTGCCTGTGCTGAGATAGTTCTGGAAACTTCGTTTCAAACAGGCAGATGCTTAAACAGGAAAAAACAACTACCTACTTTGGCTCACCAGCTCACGTGAGCGCAAAACGCTCCGGTGAGCGTGAGCGAGCACGAGCTACCTGATAAAAACTCACGCTCCAGCTGGAGCGAGCAAGCCTTCCGTGAGCGCTCGCTCATTCGCAACCCTGCCCTCAACTGACCTCTCCCCATTACTAATCCATCACAGTGTTACATGTTTTTGTGTGAATACCCATACAGTAAACAGGCAAACTTTTTTTTCCAAGTATATCCTCCGCCCTTAACACCCCCGCGTCTGGGATATTGGAATAACTTTCACCATATCCTTAGAGAGTGGGCAGCGAAAAAAAAAAAGAAAGGATCTCCATCAGTTGATGAAACAAACATCCACCAACAGGAGAAAAAAAAGTAGCCTGACCCTCTTCGGACGGACGGTAAATCTCGTTGACGTGTTGGCTCTGTATTTATGGTATTTAAATGATGCTTGGCTGGCACAAAGTTTGCCTCTTGTGGCTGGCTGGCTGGACAGACTACGACACAAAAACCACCCACTAATGGTTTGTTTTGCGGCGAGTTGGATGAACTCTCGCTCTGGGTGAAGAAAGTTTGTTTTTTATCTTCTTCTCTTTAGTTGCTGGTTCGAAGCTTTCGTGACTACATTGAACCAGCATGAAATGTTGATCCCCCTCAAGATTTGCTTGTTTTAGTCTGTCTCGTGACTTTTTCGGGAAATACTTGTTTTCGATCAAACTTAATTAATTTTCTTAAGGAATCACACGAGCAACACTGTTTTTTTTTTCTCAGTTTGTCTCGCAGCAAAAAGCTTCAAGGAACTTTACTGCCCATGTTCGCATAAATGTCCCATATGCAAAAACAGCAAGCTGAGAAAAACGCATTTGAAGTTTGCCCCTTACATAAGGCTACGTGTTAAGTTTTCACGAAAAACTGGATTTCCTCCTGATTTCTAGAACAAAGTACTGGATGTTATAGACTTTTTTTGAAAGAGCACACGATTTTAAACCAAACTGCATCAAAAACTCGAAATCGATGAAAATGCATAAAGGACATTTATGCGATCGGGGGCAGTTTACGTAAGTTTAATTTTCCATCGTCTACCCACATTCCGGGAAGTCTCGTCAAATAATTCAGCAAATAAGCACCAAATTCCGCACCAAAATTGGCTGTTTTCCTCGCGAACACGACCAAATTCTAAACTCAAGTTATGGCCGGGGTAATCCATCCCAGGACGGCAAACATTCCCCGGGACTCCTTCTGCGAAGGACCGGAGAATCAGCTGTAAGAGGGCCCTTCAATTAGCCAGGTTTTGGGAAAGAGGAAACGCCATTTCTGGACGATTCTCTGCGATTACAAAATAAGACTTTTTTTTTAAAATTTTGTTGAAGACGAATAAGCCATTTGGCGTCGTTTAAAAGTCCATCAATATTTTGAAAATGTCAACATTAAAATGTTTAAAAATTCTGGAAATTGCACTTCTAAATTCTTATATTTTTAAAGAAAAATGGTCGTAGTCAAAAAGTTTCAAAATAAATAGCCAAAAAATGTCTGATTTTAGAAGAATCGCTCAACTTCTCTGTGAAACGAAATAAAAAAAATCACATTATCCTGATTAGAGCGCGCGTGAACAGATGAATTGGGCGCGCCAAATTTTGCGTGAAAGCCAAAGATTCTTTTTTTTTTTTCGAGGGGCAAACACGGCGTGCGAGCAATTCTGCGCAAATAATTCCATTAATGCTTCTTTTGAGTAACTTTCTACGGCGTGTCTGTTCTGAGATATGGCTGGGTGGAACCTTGCCGCCGCCGGATTATATCGACATAAGTATGGAAATTATTACTTTTTCTTTCCACTCTGTTTGTGAATGTTTGCCAAATCCAGTGATTAACTGCCACTCCCACATTTTGTTTCTATGGAAGTTTTAATCATATTTTTTTTTTTTTTTTTTTTGCAAATACCAACGGTATGCTCTTATGAGAAATTTTGGAATAAATGAAGTTGATTGTGTTTCAATCGTTATTTTTATTTGTTTCCTTGTCAAACCAAACCTCTGAACGCCTGAGCCACCTGGGCTGGCAACGAAGAATGGTTCCAATTATGAGATGTCCCCGTTTTTACCCACCCAAAAAAAACACAGAGAAAAAAGTGGAGCCCGCTGGTCTCAAGGGAGTAAGGAGGTGAGAGGTTGGTCAGATGGCGTCATAATCAGGTTCAACGAGCACCAGCTGGAAAATGGTAAAAACGCGCATTGTTTGTTGTCGAAAATGGGGAATCCTGAGATTGTGATTTTTCAATAATTTATTTATTTTTTTTATTTTATTTTTTTGAGAAGATTTAAACAAGAATCCATCATGAAACGTTTTTAAAAATTAGAAACTTTTTTTCGGAATTTATTTTAAGTTTCACACTTCTTTTACACGGTGCTCAAAAACAGTATACCATTGGTTACAACACTTGCATAACCTTCTCAAAAACCATCAAACTCCAAGCGAAACTTGTTTGGGGATACCGTGGAGATTTTCCCTTATCCCCTAAGAAAAATTGGAGCATCAACACTTCCCGTCTTCCAAATCATTTTCATGGTCATGGTCGTGATGGAATTGGGTTTTATTCTCAATTATGATTTCCTTGGCAACTTGTTTGGACAATCATCACATATACATGGCATAATCCAGACCGCGATTCCCTAAAACCACCATCTCGAAGCGAAGCGGCGCCCACTAACACTTTCAAATATTAAACTTCTATTGAGCAGTTTTTTAGAATTTTGCAAAATGAAACCTGTTTTTAATTTTTGATTTATTTGATTTGGATGAAACTACCTCCATCCCGGGAATTCCCGGGATTTTTCCAAAACCGGGAATTCCCAAATCCCGGGATTTATTATAGTTTTTCTCGGGAATTCCCGAAATTGAAATAAAAAAAATTATAATGACAAATTGAATACTTAATAATCGATTAAAATTAAAATTTTAAAGCATTACAAACTGTACCCAGCATATATCAGCATTAATTTGGCTTATTAGGGCAAATTGTAAAAAAAATATTTTGCATATCCGCAAAATGCCTGATGATTTAAATATCTTCAATTCTATTTAATTTTTTTTAAGACTGAGTAATTTTTTTAAGCGAAATTCTTGATTTAAAATTTGAAAAAATATAAAATTATTTTTTTCATCAAACACAGAAAATCACGAAAAATGTAATGAATCAGAACAGCTTTTTAAGTCTATTTATTGCACAATTTTTTGAATAGCTTCAGTTGAAACAGGAACAGGTACAAAACTCGGTTATCTGAAGTTTCAATTATCCAGAGGTCTCGAATTCACGAAAAATAGTTTTTTTTTTGTTTTTTTATACTCCTACTTTAAATAAATTAAAATTCTGCAAGCCAGTTTTAGTCAAATTAGAATGGCCTTAAAAGTTACCAAATGATTTTTTAAAATATTTTATCGCCATCATTTTGGCCGCCATCTTGAATTTAAAATTCTTATTCACTTTAGAGATGTTAGGGGGTTATACATAAGCTTGACCATCAAAAATAAGACAGCGAAAATAGTGGGTTTGAGTGGTACGATTCGATTCGAGTGATTTAATTATCCGAAGTGATTTTTCTCCGAGGCCTTCAGATAACTGAGATGTACATCGATTTCTAATTTTATTGCTCTGAAATCTCCTGTAACTATTCAGACTGTCATACATTGAATTTTTATGAAATTTTACATTGACTGGTATCATTTTTTTAAAGACTTTCAAAAATAATTGTCGAGCTTTTCTGGTCATGGAATATAAAAAATATATAAAAGAATAAAAATTATGGAAGACTTATTCAATTTTAACCACATTAGATAAAAAATAAGAGTTCATTTAAAATCCAAAGCTCAACAAAGAACAAAAACCATTTCTGATTTCTTTTAAGCTATTTAAAAACTGTGTAGATTATCACCAATTGATATTATCGAGCATATTCTATGATTTTAAACATCAAAAACATAACAAAAATAATGAAAACATAGATTTTATGACTGTTTCAATAATTTCCCGGGATCCCAAGAATTCCAGGGAATTGAAAAATATTTTTCCCATTTCCCGGTAAATTCAAAACCCGGGAAAATTATTGGACGCCCTAATGTCCATCGATTCTTTACGGGTAAATATTAAAAAAAAGGCAAACAGAAAACAGTTCCAATTTTAAAAATGCTTTTTATGCAAAAATTTATATTTGGAAAAAAATCTTTATGATATGACGGACGTTCAGGATTCCACCAAGTAATAAATTCACTTTTGAAAATAAGCTTGAATAAATTGAATTTAGAATCACAAAACCATTTTATTAAAAATGCATCAATTTTGCGTTAGTCATCCTTAAAATATTTTTTTTTATTCTTGTAAATTCAAAAAATCTTAGAAAATTCTTTAAAAAAAATCTTATTAAGAAATTGTTGAACTGACCTAAAATGATGAAAAATTAGATATTTTTAGTCTTAATTTGCAATCGTTGATATTTCGGGAACTTTCGATTTAATTTTTGTGTAAAAAATGGAAACCCGTGTAAAAATTTCTCAAAATTTGTTTAGTTTCAGATTAATCATTAAAAAAAATATTATTTCTTTTGAATTTCATTCAAACAAATTTTGGTGAAATCTCGTTTTACTACTGACATGACGAAAGCCGATTTTCAAAAAGCTTGTTTAAAAAGATATTTTGTTTTTGTTTATCATAATTATAAACGTCAGATTTTGAATTTTGTTTCTTGAAATCAAAATTCAAAAATCGGCAAAAAAAGAAATTTGTCTTGAGAGTATTCACCCCAAATTTCAGCAAATTAAGTCCATCCAATCACGAGATACCGTGGCATTCGTAAATCAAATCGGCAAAGTTGTAGGTATTAATGAGAAAATCGGTACCCGGATAAAATTGGCCGATTTTTATAAAAACTTTTATTACAGAAAAACATTCTTGGGGCCATCCATAAACCACGTGGACCCCTGGGAGGGGGGGGCTAGGGGGTTGGCGATTGTCCATGCTTCATAGAAAAAAGATTTTATTTGTATGGAAATTGTCCACGATGTGGGGGGAGGAGGTTGAGATTTCCAAAAAAAGTGTCCACGTGGTTTGTGGATTTTCAAAATCCGTAGATTTTTATTTTTGAAATTTTTTGATAAATAAAAACCGCAACTTTTGAGCCATACAGAAGTATGGTCAAAAGTTTTGATCAATCAAAATTTCCGTCAATTTTTTTTTTTGCTTCAGTTTGTTATGTCAAATTAAATTTGCAAAAGTATTTTACAGATTTTTTGATAAAATGCAACGTTTTCATTATATAGCCACTAGAAGATTAATTTTAGCTCAAAATATCACGTTATTAGATAATTTAAAATAGTTTCCGTGATTGTCCATTACTGAAAATATTTGTTTTCGAAAGGTTCAGAAAATTTCTCAAAAAAATTGCGTAAGAGGCATTGATGATTGGACATCTGGTTGCTGAATTATAGCTGACAAAAGAAAAAGAAACAAGAAAATTTAAGTTTTTAAAGTCTCATCCAAAAATTCCCACATTTTGCACATTCCCACATCTCAGCAAATTATGGTTCAATATTCAAAGTTAAAAAATGAAACTGATGTGAAATGTTATAATCTTTCCGAAAAAACAGTTTAATAATTTTGGATTCAAGAGAAATCTTGACTTGAGCTGATTCCAAAATAGTCAAATATTTTTCGAACAATTACGTATCGTTTTTGTATGAACAGCTGCCAAAATTGTATGGAGACTTGTGAGGGTGAACACAACGAGGCTTCTTTGGTCATAGGAAAGGACCCACAAAGTTTGAGTCAAATACATACATCGGGCATCACACAAAACTGAAGCACAAAATTTGCTATGAAAATATTTTTAGACTTTAGAAAAATGCTTGAATTGTAAAAAAAACCGAAAACACTAAAAAAATTAACTGAGTTCTGTTCTATCCCCAATAAATTAAACAATAATCATCTTATACGTGTACATAAAATTTCGCCAAAGTATTAAAAAAAAATATAAAATTTACAAAAAAAAACGTTACTTAATCCACCCTGAGGTGGTTGGCGCCTTCCTCACATTTAAAGGGTGCTATCCAAAATCCAAAAAGTGCTGAAATAACACTTAAATGCATATAACTTTTGATAGGGTTGTCAGATCTTCAATATTTTGGACGCGTTGGAAAAGTCTTTTGCATACCTATCCAACAATAGGTCGCACGATAGATCCAGGCAACGTTTTCATCAACATATCTGAGATCCGGCCTCAAAAAAGCGTAAAAATAACACTTAAGTGCTTATAACTTTTGATAGATTTGTCAGATCTTCAATGTCTTGAACGCGTTGAAAAGGTCTTTTTAATACCTTTCCGAAAATGTATAGCATGACGGGTTTTTGCCTTCCTCACTTTACTGAGGAAAGGCTATAAAATCACTCGAAAAATGAACTCCTCAATTAGACCTCCTAGACCCACCTTCATGTATACCTATCGACTCAGAATCAAGTGTGCTCATTTTTTGCTATTTATTTTTATTGATTTTTTTGGCAGTATAAACCATATTCTGCAATCTTAAAATTTTATCATTTAGCGACTTGTGTTTTCCTTATTTTAAAAGTGTTTTTTTCATTCATTATCTTTGGAAGCTTGAAATATGGTCCCCAACCTGGTAAAAAAATATATATATTTTTTTCATATGAAAATTCAACAATTGTACTTTGGATAATTTCAATGCTTGATCTTTGAACGATCCAATAACGTTTTTGCCTTCCTCGCCTTACTGAGGAAAGGCTATAAAATCAATCGAAAAATGAACTTCTCAATTAGACCTTCTAGACCCACCTTCATGTATACCTATCGACTCAGAATAAAATTCTGAGCAAATGTCTGTGTGTGTGGTGGGATGTTGATCAAAAAATTGTCACTCGATTATTTCGAGACTGGCTGAACCGATTTTGTCCGCTTAAAATTATGCAGTTTAGTTAAGTACTTCAAAAGTTATGCTAAAAAATCATTTTAACAAAAGTCCGGAAGATTGTAAAAAGGGTGGTTTTTGTAAGAAAACCCGTCATGCTATACATTTTCAGAAAGGTTTTTAAAAGAACTTTTTAACGGGTCCAAGACATTGAAGATCTGACAAATCTATCAAAAGTTATGAGCACTTAAGTGTTAGTTATACGCTTTTTGGATGCCGGATTTCAGATATATTGATAAAAACGTTGCCCGGATCTCTCATGCGACCTATCGTTGGATAGGTATTTAAAAGAGCTTTCCAATGCGTCCAAAACATTGAAAATCTGACAACCCTATCAAAAGTTATAAGCACCTAAGTGTTATTTACGCACTTTTTGCATTTAAATGTGAGGAAGGCGCCAACCACCTAAGAGTGGATTAAGTAACGTTTTTTTTTTACAAAAACCACCCTTTTTACAATCTTCCGGACTTTTGTTAAAATCGTTTTTTTAGAATAACTTTTGAAGTACTTAACTAAACTGCATAATTTTTAATAGCGACTTATGAGACCTCAAGACGGATCGAATGACACCAAAATGGACAATATCGGTTCAGCCAATAACGAGATAATCGAGTGACAATTTTTTGATCAACATCCCACCACACACACAAACATTTGCTCAGAATTTTATTCTGAGTCGATAGGTATACATGAAGGTGGGTCTAGAAGGTCTAATTGAGAAGTTCATTTTTCGATTGATTTTATAGCCTTTCCTCAGTAAGACGAGGAAGGCAAAAACGTTATTGGATCGTTCAAAGATCAAGCATTGAAATTATCCAAAGTACAATTGTTGAATTTTCATATGAAAAAAAATATATATATTTTTTTACCAGGTTGGGGACCATATTTCAAGCTTCCAAAGATAATGAATGAAAAAAACACTTTTAAAATAAGGAAAACACAAGTCGCTAAATGATAAAATTTTAAGATTGCAGAATATGGTTTATACTGCCAAAAAAAATCAATAAAAATAAATAGCAAAAAATGAGCACACTTGGGTCTCGTGGCGCAGGGGTAGCGGCTTCGGCTGCCGATCCCGATGATGCTATGAGACGCGGGTTCGATTCCCGCCTTATCCACTGAGCTTCTATCGGATGGTGAAGTAAAACGTCGGTCCCGGTTTTCTCCTGTCTCGTCAGAGGCGCTGGAGCAGAAATTCCACGTTAGAGGAAGGCCATGCCCCGGGGGGCGTAGTGCCAATAGTTTCGTTTTTTCGTTTTCGAGCACACTTAATTCTTATCAAAAAATAGAAGAAGCAAATCTTTATAAAGAAAAGTTATGTTTTTCGTGAAGTAAACTAAAGTAATGGCATCGAAGAGAACCGTAATTAAGACGTTTTTCATAACATTTCTTGAAATTAGCAGCATGTAGAAAGTTTTCTCGAGGGACCTTTTAATACATTTTTAATTTACACAAAAGTTTGCCTCAATGCCTCTAACGGCAATTTCAACCTCTCACAAACATAATCAAACACACTCACACCACCCTTCTCATGCGTATAAGCGTTATTATTCTCATTATCGTTACCCGTTGACAAGGTCGATCACCGCCTTCTCCTCGCCCTTTCCAAACTTGTCACACACACGCAACGTGCTGTCAGATTTTCCACGAAGCTTTTTTCGCAAAATCACACACACACACACATCCCAGTTACATAAGCTGTTCGTTATATTGCAAAGCTCCTTTGGTGCGTGCGAATTCTTTTCTTTTTTTTTTTCACTTTTCCTACTCTTCTTCCGACGTTCCATTCACTTTGGCCAAATTTCGGAGCGAAATCCCCCCCGAAATGGCTGTCATTTGCGTTTTCTGGCATCTCATTGGAGCACACACATGCCACCCATTTAAGGGGGAGGGCGCGAGACTGTTTTGCTGCCGCTTTTACTTATCCGATTGCGAAAAAAAGAGTGGTGAAAAAAGCTCCTGGGTGGAAATGAATGCGAGCTTCGCGTTTTGTTTGACAAGTTCGCACACACTGCGAGGCAAGCATTAGAGAGGGAGAAAAAATCAAGCTTTCACATATGGAAAAGCCTAAATGGCTCCGGCCGACCGTTTTCATGTCGAAAGAAAGACAAGCAAAAAAAAAATAAAGGAAAACTCTCACAGTGAAAGAAAAGCTCAACGAGCAATTCTCTTGAAAGGAATGAATCGAAATGTCGGCTTGAAATGCTTTTTTGTTGTTGTTGATGTTGTGTGTGTGTGTGTTTGCTTCGACATTGCTTTGGAGTGCAATCATGTGAAGAGTTGACACGCCGGACGCTTTTTTTTGCTTCTGTACTCTTCTTTTTTCCCAGAATTACCCTCTGAGCATATCGTTTTGATCTGATGTGTGTGTGTGTGTGACCTCTGGTGAACAGCAGCGCTGACGCAAGAAATTCAATCTAAATGTCACCATTTGAAATGGCTCTCGTTAGGAGTGCACTAGTTAAGAGGCAGTTCTTTTGATTGATTAAATGCTCGATTTGTTGAAACGTTTATTTAGAAAGTATTAAAACGACCAGAGATATTTATTTGAAGTTTGATAATGATCAAATGTTACGTAAATATCCCAACATTTGTAACTTTTGAGTGAATTTTCTGATCATTTTGGTGTCTTCCGCAAAGTCGTAGGTATTGTTGAGAACTATTGAGAAAAAAATAGGTACATGGGAAAAAATTCCGATTTTTTAACTTTTTTTTCACAAGAACTCAATTTTCCAAAAAAAAACGAAAACAATGCTTTTAATTTTTTTAATCTAGACAAACATTTTCGAAGGTCCAAACATTCAATATTAAGGCCTTTTAAAATTTTGATCTTGATTTAAAAAAAAAAATCCAAATATTGTTTCCGAAACGATCGATAAATTGCATCAATGATTCGTGTTTTAACATTGAAAATAACTATTTTTAGAAATCACGGTCACTTTTTTTAAAAATCTAAAAACGGAAAATATTTGGCTAAAATAAAACGTTCGATGGCTATATCTTAAAACGGGGCCCTGAATCAAAAATTCTGTGAAGCTCTTTTCGACTACAAAATCAATTTTACATCAAAAATAAGGTATTTTTTTGGATGAAATTTAATTTTTTTTCCAAAAATCATTATTTTTCAAGAATTTATAACTCGGTGACAGATTTTTTGACCATACTTATCTTTAGCTCAAAAAAAAGATGTTCTCAACCTTTTCTAGGCTAGGTACCCCTTTTCGTGTTACTTAAGCTGCTGGTACCCCCTAGTGTTTACACATGAAATTTTTCGTTTGCATGAGTTTTTTTTTACATTCCAATTTACGAAGAAAGAAACCTAAATTTTGAAGTATAGAAATGTCGTTGATAATGTGTTTTAATGGTTAATTAAACATTTCGGAACTGGTAAATTTTGTTTCTAAAGTTGTTTAAAAATATGTAGTGGATAGGCCACACAACGTCCATGTGATTTTCTTCAAATCAGTTTTTCTTAATAAAAAGCCTGTTTGAATAAAGTAAACTATCTACTGAAAATGCCAATAAATTGGGAATTATTGGTCATTTTGAAAATTTAATTTTCATTGACTTTTTATTTCTACAAACAAATCTCCCATATTTTTTTTAATTTATATTCGGGAATAAAAATATAAATTTCTGATGAGGGGCGAATTGTTTTTGAAGGAGAAATTTTGAAACTGCCCAAAATACTCCTTTAAAAGATTTTCAAAATCGGTTTTGATTTCAGATAAAAATATAGGTACTATTTAATAGTGCCTGCTTTTTTCAACTATTTTCAATAAAAAAAAAAACAATTCTATTTTATCTCTAAAAAATCTAAAAAAAGAAAATTGTTGGTCCATTCGATTGTTGCTGAGATACAGGCCACAAAAAAATTGAAAGAGTGTATTTTGTGTTACAATTTCAAGGAAAAGATATCCACTGTATTGCTGTTTTCGTCTTAAGAAAATGAGATCCATAATTTCCAAGATAGAACAATTATAAAAAAAAATCCCTAATTTTAATTTTATGCAAAACATTTTTTTGCATAGAAAGGTCTAACTGGCAATATTCAAAAAAATTAAACATGAGATTGTTTTACCAAAATTTTGCATGTTTTAAATAAATGATAGATGGCACAATTTACAAATTGGAAAAGAAAATTTACAGAACAAAAACTTACCTGTAAATATCGACTGGGACAGTTAATATGGCTGTTTCGGCTAAGGGACCATCCACAAACCACGTGGACACTTTTTTGGGAATCTCAACCCCCCCCCCCCCCCCTCGTGGACAATTGTCCATACAAAAAAACTTTTTTGTATTGAGCGTGGACGTGGCGTGGATAATCATTTACGACTTCTTAAATAAAATTTTCGTAATTAAAAGACGCAACTTTTGGTACCCAAACATCGTCATCGCTGAAATTTTTAAGTTATCGCAGTTTTAGTGAAAAATTTCGTTTTTTTTGCCGTTTTATCAAAGTCCCGTTTTTTGCGCGCGGCGCTTCGAAAAAACAGTTTATATTTTCAAAAAATCGTACCGTGAAAACATAACTTCACAAATTCTTAACATGTTTTGTAAATATTAAAATCTGATGAACATATTTTCTGACAAAGGCTTTTTGGTCCCGAATCCTTCAAAGGAGCATTTTAAGTTTTCATTTGATCTTTTCAATTGTAAGGCTAGATATTTTAAACATTTAACTATTTTTCCTTAAAAGCATATCTAATACCCTTTCCTTTGCGCTCAAGACAGCTAAATTCGGTTGAAATGAAGATGTTGTTTTTTAAACAGGTGGTTTATGCAAAAATCGACAAAAATTGCCATTTTTCGGGCCACTCTAACACGGTGTAGGTCACCCTAATGGCCAAACAAAAAACATTTTGAACCCGATCGGAGAACTTTTTTTTCGAATCATGCTGTTTTCGTGGGGAATTGCTGATCAGTTCTCTGAGATTTCGGTCATTCGATTTTTTTTTTGTATTTTTTAATCGGGCTGAAACTTTTTGGTGCCTTTGGTATGGCCAAAGAAGCCATTTTGCATCATTAGTTTGTCCATATAATTTTCCATATAAATTTGGCAGCTGTCCATTCAAAAACGATGTATGAAAATTCAAAAATCTGTATCTTTTGAAGGAATTTTTTGATCGATTTGGTGTCTTCGGCAAAATTGTAGGTATGGATAAAAACTACTCCAAAAAAATGATACACGGTCAAAAAAATTTGGTGATTTTTTTATTTAACTTTTTATCACTAAAATTTGATTTGCAAAAAAAAACACTATTTTTAATTTTTTTATTTTTTGATATGTTTTAGAGGACATCAAATGCCAACTTTTCGGAAATTTCCAGGTTGTGCAAAAAATCATTGACCGAGTTATGAATTTTTTAATCAATACTGATTTTTTCAAAAAATCGAAATATTGGTCGCAAAATTTTTTCAACTTCTTTTCTCGATGTAAAATTAAATTTGCAATCAAAAAGTACTTTAGTAAAATTTTGATAAAGTGCACCGTTTTCAAGTTTAATCCATATTTAGGTGACTTTTTTGAAAATAGTCGCAGTTTTTCATTTTTGCCTTCCTCACTGAGGTAAGGCTATAATCCTGCTCTAAAAATGAACTTTGTATAAAAACGTCGTAGACCCACCTTCATGTATACATATCGACTCAGAATCGAAAACTGAACAAATGTCTGTGTGTATGTGTGTGTGTATGTGTGTGTGTATGTATGTATGTGACCAACAAACTAGCTCATGTTTCTCGGCACTGGCTGAACCGATTTGACCCGAACCTGTTGCATTCGACTTGGTTTAGGGTCCCATAGATCGAGTTTTATACAGATTGAAGTTTCGATAAGTAGTTCAAAAGTTATGTATAAAAATGTGTTTTCACATATATCCGGATCTCACTTTAATGTATGTAAACTATGTTCGGGTCCATCATCCGACCCATCGTTGGTTAGGTCATCAAAAGACCTTTCCAACGAGTCCAAAACATTGAAGATCTGGCAACCCTGTCTCGAGATATGCCCACTTAAGTGATATTGATGTACTTTTTTGAAGCCGGATCTAACTTAAATGTATGTAAACTAGGTCCGGATCCACCATCTGACCCATTGTAGTTTATCAAAAGACCTTTCCAACGAGTCCAAAACATTGAAAATCTGGCAACCGTGTCTCGAGATATGCACACTTAAGTGATATTGATAAACTTTTTGGAAGCCGGGTCTCACTTATATGTATGTAAACTATGTCCTGATCGACCATCCAACCCCTTGTTGGTTAAATTATTAAAAGACCTTTCCAACGAGTCCAAAACATTGAAGATCTGGCAACCCTGACTCGAGATATGCACACTTAATTGATACTGATGTACTTTTTTGAAGCCGGATCTCACTTAAATGTATGTAAAGTAGGTCCGGATCCACCATCTGACCCATCGATGGTTAGGTTATCAAAAGACCTTTCCAACAAGTCCAACACATTGAAGATCTGGCAACCCTGTCTCGAGGTATGTACACTTAAGTGATATTGATGTACTTTTAGGAAGCCGGATCTCACTTAAATGTATGTAAACTATGTTTGGATCCACCATCCAACCCATCGTTGGTTAAGTTATTAAAAGACCTTTCCAACGTGCCTAAAACATTGAAGATCTGGCAACCCTGTCTCGAGATATGCCCAATGAAATGATATTGATGTACTTTTTTGAAGCCGGATCTCACTTAAATGTATGTAAACTAGGTCCGGATCCACTATCTGACCCATCGTTGGTTAGGTTATCAAATGACTTTTTCAACAACTCCAAAACATTGAAGATCTGGCAACCCTGTCTTAAGATATATCCACTTAAGTGATATTGATGTACTTTTTGGAAGCCGGATCTCACTTAAAGGTATGTAAACTAAGTCCGGGTCCACCATCCGACCCATCGTTGGTTAGGTTATCAAAAGACCTTTCCAACGAGTCCAAAACATTGATGATTTGGCAACCCTGTCTCGAGGTATGGCCACTTAAGTGATATTTATGTACTTTTTTATTCCGGATCTAGAAAATAGATGAAATTTTTGAACAATTCCATCATATCAGCCATTGTTGGTAATAAGTGAGGAAGGCTCCAACCACATAGGTGGATTAAGTTAATTTTTTAAATTAGTGCACATGTTTGCACACTTTTGGAAAAAAATATTTTTGAAAAGCTGAGAAAATTCTCTATACTTTGTTTCTTCGGACTTTGTTTATACGACCTTTAGTTGCTGAGATATTGCAATGCAAAGGTTTAAAAACAGGAAAATTGATGTTTTCTAAGTCTCACCCAAACAACCCACCATTTTTTAATGTCGATATCTCAGCAACTAATGGTCCGATTTTCAATGTTAATATATGAAACATTTGTGAAATTTTCCGATCTTTTCGAAAAAATGTGTTTTCAAAAATTTTAAATCAAGACTAACATTTTAAAAGGGCGTTGTGCACTAATTTAAAAAAATGAAAAACTGCGATTATTTTCAAAAAAGTCACCTAAATATGGATTTAACTTGAAAACGGTACACTTTATCAAAATTTTACTAAAGTACTTTTTGATTGCAAATTTGATTTTACATCGAAAAATGAAGTTGAAAAATTTGTGCGACCAATATTTCGATTTTTGAAAAAATCAGTATTGATTAAAAAATTCATAACTCGGTCAATGATTTTTTGCACAACCTGGAAATTTTTGAAAAGTTGGCATTTTATGTCCTCTAAAACATATCAAAAAATAAAAAAATTAAAAATAGTGTTTTTTGCAAATCAAATTTTAGTGCTAAAAGGTTAAATAAAAAAATCACCAAATTTTTTTGACCGTGTATCATTTTTTTCCAGTGTAGTCCGTATCCATACCTACAACTTTGCCGAAGACACCAAATCGATCAAAAAATTCCTTCAAAAGATACAGATTTTTGAATTTTCATACATCATTTTTGTATGGACAGCTGCAAAATTTGTATGGAAAATTATATGGACAAACTAATGATGCAAAATGGCTTCTTTGGGCATACCGAAGGCACCAAAAAAGTTTCAGTCGGATTAAAAAATACAAAAAAAAATCGAATGACCGAAATCCTAAAGAACTGCTCATATACCAAAAGATGCGCAAGGATCTGGCCTACATGCCAGTGATGTTTTTGGTAAACGCTTCAGTGGCCAAAATGCCTCAAAAATTGACATTTTTGAAAAAATCTTTTTTTACGGGTTAAATCTGATTTAAAATTGAAGGGCGGAGCGCCAGCTCCGGTTACGTCCAATTAAGCTCATATTTGGGATTTGGGCTCGGTATGCCCACCGGAACAAACCCCTGAATGCCCGCCAAAAAGTCATTTTTGTTACACTCTAATATGTATACATGAAAGTGGGTCTAGGAGGTAAAACTAAGAAGTTCGTTTTCTGAGTGATTTTATAGCCTTTCCTCAGTAAGGTGAGGAAGGCAAAAATTAAAATTGTGTTTTCATTCAAGTGCAAATCAAGTGTCAGTGACAAAAAGTAAAACAAAAAATCACCAAATTTTTTTACCGTGCATCATTTTTTTCGGTGTAGTCTTTATCCATAGCTATAACTTTGCCCAAGACACCAAATCGATCAAAAGATTTCTTCGAAAGATACAGATTTTTTAATTTTCTTGAATCATTTTTATTTGGTCAGTCGAATACGCCAGATAAAAATATTAAGTTATTAAGCTTCATAAAAATACAAGCAACTCTAATGTGTTCTTTGTTCCCAACATCAAATCGCCCTAAACACATTCAAAATCTGCTTAAACTACAGTTCAGTGGGTGAGTGGCAAAGACGACCTAAGAACAGCAAAACAACCAACAAAATGTAAATGCAGAATCCAACAGATCAGCTTTCCTCCCACTTTGCACAATGCAGTCTAAAGATAGAACGAGCTAAACAACTCTGTACAAAATGATTCGCAGGAACCACGGCGGCGGTGGTATCGTACATTTACAGTTTTCATGCAGTGCACACAAAACTCTTCCTTCTCATCAAAATGCGCGGTGCAAGGTGTGTGAAATAGTATTAAAAATCTGTTCCACGCTGGCCAACTTTTACCTGTTGTGGGTGCAGCTTTTTTAATGAGTGGCCGGATGGAACGAAATGTGTGTGTGGGTGTGCGCACAGATTTTTCCAACTTTCGCACACTCTCTCGCGCTCCAGCACTCAAGCACTGTAATAGCTTCGGTTTCGACATGAGAGCTTTCTGTGTGTGTGTGTCAGTGTGCAGCATTGCAAAGCAGCTTACTTGAGCCACACGATGATGGTGTAGTTTGCTGCAACGTGAGTGTGGTTTGTTTGAACAAAGCTCCGTGCACCAACGTGCAAGTGTGTGTGTGTGCGTGCATTTCCCGGGCGTTGATTGAAAAGGGGTTGCGACTTTGCAACAATTTCGCTTGGCTTGTCATAATGACGTTTTAGCTTTTTGCTCCGCGAAATAGTAGCAGAGAGAGAGAGAGAGAGAAAAAAGTTGTTTGCTCTGCCACCATCCTTTCGTGTATCCTTCCGGTGTGAACGTCCCAACATTTTGCTCAAAGTCGCGCGCACGTAATAGTTGATGTTTGTACTAGGAAATGAGCGTAGCTTTCCGTGGTTCGAACAAAACAAGCACGAAAAAATAATGCGAGCTTATGCAAAAGAAGCAAAACCAAACGGGAAAAGGTGTTGATAAATTCATGCACGAGGTCAGCGAACTGCAATGGAATTTAAATTAACGGAAGGATTTGCTTTGCTTGGAAAATTGTAATGTTAAAACTTTTGTCTGCTATCTTATCACATGTGCATTTTGGGCCAAATTGAATTAAGAATACCGTTTTGTGCAGCTCTACATGCATCACCATCACCTTTTGACCTTCACAGATCCCCAAAATTCGATTTCAATCCTGCAATTTTCAATTAAACTCGAAAAACGAATAACTTGACACACCCTGAAAATTGCTGCAAGTGCGACAACAGGCCAAAGGGAATTCAGGTCAGAACGCGTTTGACACTCGTACTTGCCCGACTACCGTGAACATTATTGATTATTACTCGGAACTTCGGCAACCAAATTCAACCAAAATTCGGGACAATGCACAGAATGATCAACCAAACAAAATATGTATGTTATTTGTTTATTCATTTTTTTGTTTTAAAACGTGTTTTTCTCGGACAAGATAGTATACGGCAGCGTCAAATTGCTGAAAAAAAACTCGAAATGTTAAACAATAGTTGCCCTTCTCAAATACCTTTCAACACTGCGGGTTTTGTCAAATGGTTACTTGTTGGCTCGGAATTTGAAAAAACAGTTCTTGCTGAAATGTTTCTCAAATGTTGCTCTAGATGTAGTAATCTAAATAAGAAAGAAAAGTTAGGAGACGGCTTAACAAAATGAAAACGAAATTTCTGTTGAATTAAGCGTCTTCGTTAAAGATGTGGACATATGTAAGAACAATTTGGGAAAATTGAGGGTTTTCAAAAGAAGGTGTTTGAACACACAAAATCAAGCATTTTGAATATATATCTTTTCGGATATTTTGAAAATTATCTTTAAGTTTGTTAACCCTCAACTGTCTAATTTTTTCGAATTTTTTTATTTCTCCCGTGTTCAGTAGGTCATTTAGAGCAACTTTTTATTTTTTTACTTGTTCCATTTTTAGTATTTTAATTCGCATTTATTTTATTTAGATTAAATTTGTTTTTGGTAGTATTTGGGCTATTCTACCACCTACTACCATTAAATTTTGCCTTTTAAATTTTTTCATGTTTTTACAGTCTCCTTTTCAATGTTTTGCTTGTTTTTCACCTTTTCTGCTATAAAATGGCACCATTATCATTTAAATTGTATGAAATGCGTAGAGGCATAGTTTAGTGCAATAGAAAAATTGCTGCATACTTCTTTTTACTTAAAATATAGGAAATGTTAGTTTTAGTAGCCTGCCAGAGTTGACCCCTAAAAAATGACAGTTTTAAAAACATTGGCAAAGTCACATTTAACAAGTAAAACATTCAACCCACAATTTTTCTAATATTTTAAGAATTCTTCTTTCCAATGTTTTTTAATGATCAAAAATTGGTTGAAAAATGGATTTTTAGTGATTTTTGAAATCGAAGCCCATCTATAGGCGGGGTTGGGTTTTAGAGGGTTAAAGAAACTTTGGAAGTTTGGCATTTGGCAGTATTTGAATGTTGACTACATTTAGAGTGATAACCAAAAAAAAATCCTACATTTCCTATTTCTATTTCAGTTTGTACCTGTACCTCTCAGCAATGAAAAGTTTAGGCTACAAAGATTCTTAGACAAATTATTTGGAATTTTCTAATCTTTTCCAAATACCTAACATGTTTTCATGCTTGGGAAGCTAGAAAACTCCCAAAAATTGCATTTTTTTATGCAGTAACCAAGCTTTAGGTGAATTGAATTTAAAAACTAACTTAATCCACCTATGTGGTTGGAGCCTTCCTCACTTATTGCCAACAACGGCTGATATGATGGAATTGTACAAAAATTTTATGTCTTTTTTAGATCCGGAGTAAAAAAGTACATCAATATCACTTAAGTGGCCATATCTCAAGACAGGGTTGCCAGATCTCCAATGTTTTGAACTTGTTGGAAAGGTTTTTTGATAAACTAACCAACGATGGGTTGGATGATGGATCCGGACATAGTTTACATACATTTAAGTGAGATCTGGCTTCAAAAAGTACATCAATATCACTTAAGTGGCCATATCTCGAGACAGGGTTGCCAGATCTTCAATGTTTTGGACTCGTTGGAAAGGTCTTTTGATAGCCTAACCAACGATGGGTTGGATGATGGACCCGGACATAGTTTACATACATTTAAGTGAGATCCGGTTTCAAAAAAGTACATAAATGTCACTTAAGTGGCCATATCTCGAGACAGGGTTGCCAGATCTCCAATGTTTTGAACTTGTTGGAAAGGTCTTTTGATAACCTAACCAACGATGGGTCGGATGGTGGATCCAGACATAGCTTACATACATTTAAGTGAGATCCGGAATCCAAAAAGTACATAAATGTCACTTAAGTGGCCATAACTCGAGACAGGGTTGCCAGATCTCCAATGTTTTGAACTCGTTGGGAAAGTCTTTTGATAACCTTACCAACAATGGGTCGGATGGTGGATCCGGACATAGTTTACATACATTTAAGTGAGATCTGGCTTCAAAAAGTACATCAATATCACTTAAGTGGGCATATCTCGAGACAGGGTTGCCAGATCTTCAATCATTTGGGCTCGTTGGAAAGGTCTTTTGATAACCTAACCAACGATGGGTCGGATGGTGGATCCGGACATAGTTTACATACATTTAAGTGAGATCTGGCTTCAAAAAGTACATCAATATCACTTAAGTGGCCATATCTCGAGACAGGGTTGCCAGATCTTCAATGTTTTGGACTCGTTGGAAAGGTCTTTTGATAGCCTAACCAACGATGGGTTGGATGATGGACCCGGACATAGTTTACATACATTTAAGTGAGATCCGGTTTCAAAAAAGTACATAAATGTCACTTAAGTGGCCATATCTCGAGACAGGGTTGCCAGATCTCCAATGTTTTGAACTTGTTGGAAAGGTCTTTTGATAACCTAACCAACGATGGGTCGGATGGTGGATCCAGACATAGCTTACATACATTTAAGTGAGATCTGGCTTCAAAAAGTACATCAATATCACTTAAGTGGCCATATCTCGAGACAGGGTTGCCAGATCTTCAATGTTTTGGACTCGTTGGAAAGGTCTTTTGATAGCCTAACCAACGATGGGTTGGATGATGGACCCGGACATAGTTTACATACATTTAAGTGAGATCCGGTTTCAAAAAAGTACATAAATGTCACTTAAGTGGCCATATCTCGAGACAGGGTTGCCAGATCTCCAATGTTTTGAACTTGTTGGAAAGGTCTTTTGATAACCTAACCAACGATGGGTCGGATGGTGGATCCAGACATAGCTTACATACATTTAAGTGAGATCCGGTTTCCAAAAAGTACATCAATATCACTTAAGTGGCCATATCTCGAGACAGGGTTGCCAGATCTTCAATGTTTTAGGCTCTTTGGAAAGGTCTTTTGATAACCTAACCAACGATGGGTCGGATGATGGACCCGGACATAGCTTACATACATTTAAGTGAGATCCGGATATATATGAAAACACCTTTTTATACATAACTTTTGTATCAATCTGTATAAAACTCGATCTATGGGACCCTAAACCAAGTCGAATGCAACAGGTTCGGGTCAAATCGGTTCAGCCAGTGCCGAGAAACATGAGCTAGTTTGTTGGTCACATACATACATACACACACACATACACACACATACATACACATTTCCCCCCGAAGTTATACCGAAAGGTGGTCCCGGGGGGACAAGGGCACGGCGTTCAAGGACTGGTTTAGTGGGTCGGGAAAACTCTTTTTTTTGTTTTCCCAACCCCACACTACCTGAGGAATGAATTCTCAGGTGTCTGGTAGCAGATTCCGACCTTGTAAAAAAAAAAAAAAAAAAAAAAAAAAAAAAACACATACATACACACATACACACACACATTCACACACACATACACACAGACATTTGTTCAGTTTTCGATTCTGAGTCGATATGTATACATGAAGGTGGGTCTACGACGTTTTTATTCAAAGTTCATTTTTAGAGCAGGTTTATAGCCTTACCTCAGTGAGGAAGGCAAAACTGTGAAGTTTATCATAATTTCAGTTACGAAGTAAATTTTCCAACTTTTTTTTTCAAAGTTTCTCAACAGTTATGGTATTTTTTTAAATTTGCAACATTGCTTGTTTTTATTTAGCTTAAAAGATTAACTTTTAACCCTTTAAAACATCAAAAAATCCAATATTGAAAAATAATGTTTTCGCGCAAATATTTATTTCAAAAAAATCGTTGAGTAACTTTTATTAAGGGAGTAATTGGTGTCATGAGAAAACCCATTCTTTAAAATATTATGGTACTTTATTTTCTATGGATATCTAAAAGCAAAGCAATTCACTTTAACGACCCCGGGTCTTTTGTGGTCTCTGTTGCAAGTTTCTGCTCATTTCTAGGCGTCCGAAGGTTAGGTGTGGTGAGCCACCCAAAACCTCTTTTACGCAAATGGACCGACGTTTTACTTCCCCATCCGAAGGCCAGGAAGATAAGGCGGGAATCGAACCCCGAAAATAAATACGAACTAAATTATATGAAAGTATTCAAAAGTGTAGTTTCAGCCAACTAAGAAATTTTTAATGTTAAGTTACACTGCGAAAAAATCGAAAGATAAGATTATTTCAACACTTCCATGAGTTAAAACTAGGTCTATTCGAAAAACCAACCTCTATTTCCTTTTTTCGACAATTATCCTAGAAAAACAGTTCAAATTCATTTATGTATAAAATATATTTTAACAAGTCTTAAAACATATGAAAACAAAATTCAATGCTATCGTCAAGTTGAATACATTTTTAGTAGAACAAATTTCAATGTTAAAGTGGAGTTTTATGCAGTGGCAAGAAAAACTGATATATTTTGAAATACCTTATTTCTAATGAATTATGATTTAACTAAAATCGAGTTTAAAAGGTATTTTTATAGGATGCTGCAAAAACAAATTCATCCATGACTCATTGGCTAAAATTATTACACCTTTTTTAAGCAGGTTGCTATTACGAAAATAACAAAAAAAACATCTGAAATGCAGCTACATTCAAAAGTAACCCATTCAACGACCTAGAATCGGTTTCAAACGCAACTATTTGCTACTCATTTCTCACTTGAATCGCCATCCCCACACGAACCTTCTGAAACTAAAGAACTTTATTTACTCTTCACTCTGAATGGCAAGCCATCAAGTCGCTTAACGAGGGTTCAAGCCCCCCACCAAAGGAAAAGTGAGAAGGAGGAGGCCATGTCGACTGTGATGATGGTCTCGCTTGGCAGTGATTGCCCTCACAGAACTCACCGGAAAGGATAATGAGCGTTCCTTTGCGGCTTTTTTCCTCAAAGTAGTGCACTGTGGTGTACATATGCTTGCTGGCATAGATTTTCCGAAGCAAAAATACACGTGGACCATCTGCTGCCGGTGAGATTATTATATTTTTACGTTTTTTACTTCGATACGTTCCGGCTTGGAACCACTCCGGAAGGCGAAAGGGGATTGACCGGAAGGTTCTTTCCATGATTTTTTTTTCCATATAATTTTTGTTTTTTTTTTTTTTTGTTTTGACGACTATTCGAGATAGGGGAAATTCGGGAAGAAACTTCAGTTCGTTATCAAAATAACAAAAAATAAAACAAACAAAAAACTATTTAAAGCACACTTAAGAACCACCTAAATCCAAAATGAAAAATAAAAACTTTAAAATTATTGCCCCCAATCTCCCCAACTCGCTTTGGACTCTTCCTTTGAAACCGGCGACCGGCAATCCGAAACCTCTATCACTTTTTTTTTCTCTCTCTCTCTCTATGTCTCTCGTTTTCCCAGACCCGCCGGGGGGCAAAAGTCAGTGAACTGGAACGATTTGAATAAATTCAAAAAGGAGCTTCCCGGTTTGTGTGCCCGGTCGGTTTGTCTTTGGATGTTGGTTTCACTGGGACCCACAGACACCACTCTCTCTCTCTCTCTCGGACTATAGTTTATGTTTACCGGTGGCGAACCCCCCTTTTTTTTGCTCACATATACCTTGCTGGAGGAAGCGTCTGGGGGCTAGAAGGCTTTCAAATTTACCAGAAAAATATTGTGATTGGCAAGAATTTTTAATTGCAAATAAATTAGATAATTAAAAAGATCAAAAATACTTTTAACAAGTCTTCATTGTACCGAATATTTTTTTTTTTTTTTTTTTTGAATGTTTCTTCACTTTTATAATACTTTTTTGCTTTTAATTGAGCATTCTAATATTATGCTGAATCAAATATTCCGAGGAAAATTTCCTTCACCAAATCTTCGTCAAGGCAGTTTCCCATTTTAATTTGAGCCGTTTGGTTATTGCATAATCCAGCAAAAGTTTACTCTCTATCTATTTAGAATAAAAACTACGAATTTAAGGCAAGATTCACGAACATCGCATTTTTTCGAAATTCTTGTCTTATTTTTTTACATTAACCCTTCCAATCCAATAACAATTTTTCATCATTCATTTTTTTTAAACAAGTTTCTGTTCATACTGAATGAATATGAACAAACTTAAAAATATGTTTTTTTTTAACTTTGCAGAACAAATAGGGATGTAAGGAACACAAAATTTAACATCTTTCTTTTTTTTTATTTTGATAACATAGGCTGGTGCAAATATTTTCATATGTTTTTGTCTTTTGTGAAAAAGTTTTAGATGGAGCGAAATCTGGTACGAAACGTAGGATTATTTTTAAAATGATGATTTTATTAAATATCACATTTATTACTTTTTTATCACTTAGGCTGGTACAAATATTTTTAAAATTTTTTGTCATCGAAAATTATTTAAAAATTTTGCACCATTTTCAAGCCAAGAGTACCTAAATTTAAGAATTTATGAAAAATGTAAATTTTGAAAAAAAAATAAAAAAGGAAATCTACATTTTTAAATGTTGAAAAAAAAACTATTGTAAAAATTTCTGTTCTTTTCAATAAAAATAATTTGAAAATTTAATGAAGAGTCCTCTCATAAAAAATGTTCATAAAGATTTTGCAAAACTTTAGGCTTGATTTGAAGATATTCAAAGTATTTTTATTATAATCAAAAAAAAACAAAATATTTGAAATATCTTTGAACAAAAATTTTGATATATTTTTATAATTTTTTACTAATATTTTTTCTGAACTAATTTTAAAATTAAAAAAAGTAAGATATGACGAAAACAAACCATTTAGCGAAAAAATATTTTAAGCGATACTCAACATCATGATTTTTCAAAAAATCAGGAGAGGTTTTTTAAATCATCCTAAACAAGCTAAAAATTATTATAAACGCAGGAGAATGCATTTTAAATCAGTTTCAGCTTATTGCACTTTAATTTTGCATTGAAATTTAGAAGTATTCTGAAAAAAAAAATTTTTTTGCCCCCTGATTTTTCGGGCCAAATTTTCTATTTTTGGTCCATTTTGACAGCAAATTATTTATTTTCATTGAGGAGATAAGAATATTTTACAAAAAAAATCAATTTTTAACTTAAACATCGGACCAATAGTTTTCGAGATATCGTCAGTTGAAAATTACAGTCTAATAAGTGTGACGCTTAGAAAAATTTATTTTCATGGATTCATCGATGGATTGATGCAAAAAAAATAAAACAATTCGAAAATAAATACTCAAAAATGACAATTACAAGAGAAAGGTACATATTATCAAAGAAATCAAACAACTTTCGATTGAAAATTCGATTTTGCTTTAAAAAATATTAATTAGATATTTTGTTGCCCAGATTTTCGAAATAAATGCATCAAAAATTAATATCACCTTAATCTGATTTTCCACCATCACACACTATGGCTGAATCAAAATAAAATAAATTAAAGAAATAACATAAATAAAAAAAAATAAGATAAACTTGACAACTAATTCATAAAAACTATTAGGCATTTATTGTCCGACTGAAAAAAAAATGTAAAAATTCTGAACATTGATAAAATTTCGGAAAACAAAATTTTGAAAGTATTTGTTCACAAAGTGTTTTATTAATTCATTTTCGCAAACTTCAAATGTTTCTTTGTTTTGTTAGAGTATTCAGTTTTAATTAATTGAGATCCATATTTATTTGCATCAATGATATTTTTTTAGGTAATAGAAAAAAGGAAATTAAAGCAAATTGATGATGAACTCAAAAAGGTATGTGAAATTTTAAATTTGAATTTCATGAATGTTTTTTTTTTTTTTTTTACAGAATAAGCCGGTTCTTAATATTTCAAAGTATATTTATGTGCTAAAAATAGTTAAATTACTAAGCAACATGTGTAATCCATATATGAATGGATGCAAAATACACAACTTTTTTCAAAATTATGTTTATCAAAATTGTTTATACTCTACCATTTTTATGCACAGGTAAATTTTGGTTAATATCGGTTGTCAAAACAATATAATTGTCATGAACATTCATAAAATGTGTTATCCAAAAATCATTACCATCTATTTTATAGAAAATTGAACAAGGTAAATGTATTTCTACCATCTATATTTTTGAAAACAAAAGATTTTTATCCTCTGTTTTTTACTTTTTTAAAGGGGGGAAAAAGAAGTTGCAGAATAAAAATCTATCTCAAAATATCTCAAGCAAGCTAAGATATTTTAAACTTAAGACAAGCCAACCTGAATGCATTGAAAATGTTTGTCATTTCATTTTATTTTCTATTCAAAGACCGTGACTCCCCCGAAAAAAAAACTGCTTATTTGCTCACTTGGCAATCCCCTTCGCAAAAGTGACACTTGTCCCTCCCCTGGAAAGCCCCACGCGCTTGTATTTACCTAATTTACCATAAATTTCTACAACATTAACCACCCACAATTAACAGATTAGCCCTTCCAAAGAAGACGCGCCTCAGGACACATTAAGGGGGGGCAGGGGACGGAACTCCTCCGAAAAGTGTGAACTCGCCAACCGGCCGGCCATTCAGCAGTGGCAGCGGGTGC
This sequence comes from Culex quinquefasciatus, assembly GCF_015732765.1. Classification (NCBI taxonomy): domain Eukaryota; kingdom Metazoa; phylum Arthropoda; class Insecta; order Diptera; family Culicidae; genus Culex; species Culex quinquefasciatus. The sequence continues at coordinate 12,727,522 of NC_051863.1, read as the reverse complement.
CTCATCAATTAGGCTCTGCCAAGCGCGAAGGATTTCAAGGTTTTATCTAAAGGGGGTAGGGGGTGAAACTTTTCTCTGGACCACTTTTAAAATTCCGAAACGGAACCGAAACCGGTCAGGCGAAGAAAGAGAGAGAGAGAGAGAGGGGAGGAAAAATGAAAGGAAATTTGCGGCTGGGAAAAACTAAAGGGGAAGAGGGAAAAAATAAAAAAGTTGCGTCACTTTGCCATTAATGTAAATATCGACCAATGTAAATTATCTGCTCATTTCGCATGCTTTGGGGATTTTCAAGCGAAAGATAATATTTTTCATGTGAATAATTTATTATCGAGGCCGAGCCGCTTGGTTGGGGTTTTTCTTTTTTTTCGGGATTTTTCACTCAAGCGAAAGTGAGTGCTGAGCACTTTCTTTGGGATATTTTTTTTCTGGTAAAACAGAAAAGCTCTCCAAACTCAAACGGCGAAGTGTTGCCAAAGGGCTGAATAACTAGGGGAGAAAGGAAAGGGGACAGGAGTGGGGGAAAACTTTTGCCCGATCCTAAATTTTTCCACATCGCTCAACATTAAAAAAGAAATGACTTTTTTTCCTGGCTTGCCCGGGGGCAGCTCTAGTGATGCTGCTGCTGCCACCGGAAAGGGTAGAGTTACCTTTCAAAAGTGTCAGAATGAATTTAAAAAAAGTTTAAAATATTAACGAACTTCAATGATTCTAAATGGTGGCAAAAAGACAAACAATACAAATTTTAAGCGAGAATTGGCAAAAAAGAAGACTATTCTGAAAAGTATTAGCACACAAATGTACTTGTCCTATTTTGAACGCATTGTTAAGTTTTTCAGGTTTATTTTTAAGATTATTTAATCTGAAATTGTATAGACCTTTGTAGTAAATTGTTTCTTTTGTATGTTTTTGTAAATCACAAGAACCTTTAACGTGATCAAAATAGAAAAAACAAATCAGAATTAAAAAAATCATAAATCATAAATCATAAATCATAAAT